>NC_042626.1:12646705-12956723 GCF_901001135.1 Rhinatrema bivittatum | reverse complement strand
ATTTTAATGTAATAAACAGACACATTATTGCTATGAGGAAGTTCAAATACTTCTGTAGTCTTTAAAGCAGATGGACTAACTTGATTGCTCAGATTTTCAGCTTGCCTGTTTTGACTTTCATTCCTCTCTGCTTGATTTGTCCTAATATATAACTTGTTTCTTACATTTCTGCACTTTGTGGGGGACTATGTACAATACCATTGTGATCACAAACTTAGGGCCTAGTTCACTAAGCCTTTTTTTTTCCCATAGACACAGAGTGAGAAAACATCCTTAGTGAATCTGGCCCAACGTTTGAAAAAAGTTAAGACCACTTCACCTACTGAGTGAGCTTGTTACCCATGCTAGATTCAAGCTTTACATGCATTGATTGGATTCCTGCTCAGTGATTCTGATCTGAGCACATTGATTCAGTCCTTCTAATCCTCTTCAAGTCTCCAATGGCACATCAGACTTTCACGAGAGGATGGCACTCTTGCCCATCTGTCATCTACATGATGATGGTAACCTATGTCAGGATGCAAGCTTTCATCTCTTTCTCTGCTGTTATTTACCATGCCTCCTTTCCATCTGATGTCTAGTATAGGGCAGTTCTGGGCAGTGATCTGAGCACACAGCAGCATCTAAATTTACTTGATTTTTTTCTTTTAATGCTGGGAGTGGCTAAGCTTGAAGACTTTAACATTTTGAAATGCAAATCTCAGGAATGAAACAGAACTTGTTAGTGATCTTGTTTTGCTTGACAACGGCATTTATTTTAAACATCACTAGTACCGCTACCAAAAGCAGTGTGCTGAGAGTCTGCCTGTAGCTCCTTGCCAAGTACCAAGAGGGAAGCTTCAATGTGTGACACTGCTTGGGCAGGTGTGGAGAGGGTACGGCTGTGGTCTGAGATTGCATGGAAGGTTGTGGTCATGGTGTATAAGTGCATTGCTGGCATGAGTGCAAATTGCCAGAGTTGCAAAAGTTCCTAGTCTGTTTTCGCACATCAAGCCCCTGCTGCTCAGGTACAGCAACGGGTGCCAGAAGACCTGCATCCAAGTCACAAGGGTCAGTGGATAAAGTGATAAACTTATTTCTTGGGAGATAAGGAAAGGATTTTAGCTATTTAGTAAAATATGTTTCACTTTCTTTAACTTGACGTGTACAGCCTCAATGAGATTTCAACCTGAATGCAAATTTACAAACAAAAAAAAATACATTTCTGCTTTATTTTTATATTTAATGTTTATTAAAGTCAGCATTGCTATACATACAAAATCATAACATTACAACGTTGTCAACAATTTCCAATCATATGGAAGCTACAAATCAGCACATAAAAAATAAGAATCATAATGCCAACAAGGATTTTATCCCCAAGCTGACCCCTCCCCCCATTCCCCAACTATGCCAAAACATAATAGCATCCATGGCTATACATATGAGCATACAAACAGAAACCCATAACAATATTTTGAGAATTGATTTTATTTATTATATACTGACATTTGATCAGAGATAATCACATCGGTTTACATTCAGTTACTGTAGGTATTTCCCTATCCCCAGAGGGCTTACAATCTAACTTTGTACCTGAGGCAATGGAGGGTAAAGTGACTTGCCCAAGGTCACAGGGAGCAGCAGCAGGACTCGAACCCTGGTCTCCTGGTTTGTAGTCTGCTGCTCTAACATTTTCACATAAAAACCTGTCTTAGTTTACTATTTTATCCCCTAACCCCCACACTTGCAACACACACACATGCGCACACACAAAGTTGCAGTTCCTGATCTAGGAAACCAATTTACACATGCAATTATGTTGTCAGGAAAGTATGCATTTGCATTAGCTACCTTTAATAAGTAACTTGTTCCAGTACTGCACATTACTTTACATGATACCAAGAGATGGGGGCAGCTGCAGTAAGCCATTGCAGATTTGAGGGTGCTCCTTGCTTTACTGGGTTCTGAATGTGTTGTATGTGCAGGTCTTTTATCATAAGCTTATTGCTGGTGTGAGGGTAGGGTGCACTCTGGTTGCCTAGTAAATGGTTTTTGTAATTGTACAGGTTTTATATGTTTAGGTTCCAGATTACCTGGAATTCATTTCGCATCCCATGGATTTTTCCACCATGAGACAGAAGCTGGAATCCCATCTCTACCAAACATTGGACGATTTTGAGGAAGACTTTAACCTTATAATTATCAACTGCATGAAGTATAACACTAAAGACACCATTTTCCACCGAGCAGCTGTGCGGCTCAGGGACCTTGGCGGGGCCATACTCCGGCACACGCGAAGGCAGGTTGAGAACACTGGGTATGAAACTGAAGTGGGGATACATCTTCCTGAGTCACCAAAAACAGACGACTATTACCGGTTCTCTTGGGATGATGGTGAGTCCATAGCCGGCATCTCCTACTGTAATATCTCCTGCTTCTTGATCTCCAAATCCATGAGATCAGCAACTTTCCTTCCTTCCCTTCCCCTCCTTATTCAGTAAAACTCGCAACCATTTTTTTTAACATTTAACTCCTGCCTGCTCCTAACTGTTCTGATTATAGGATCCCTAAACATATCTCTTTCCATCTCTGTTTGTGTTTCATAAGTTCGACAAGATTTTGTTTGCATGATTTTTTTTTTTTCCCAGTGGAATGTTTTCCCTTTTCTAAGTTGCAGGAAATCAAAGCATTATACTAAAATTGTGCTATTTCAAAGTTTGTAAGCAAACTAACTTGATGACTTTCTGCTCTGTTTTGGCCCAAAACATAAATCTGGCCATTTAAGGGGGCAATAGGTGCAAAGTCGGTAGGTACTTTTCCCTCCCTCCTGACTCTTTGCACCGGTTTTCAAAGCAAAAGTACACACATACGGTTCTTTTAAAAATTGCCCGAGGAAAAGGTACCTGCACATATTTACTCCTGCTTTTTTCTGCGGATACTTTTTCTGATCGAAATTATACTGAACGAATCAAAATCCAGAACTGTTCATAGTTTTCTCCCCTTGACCTATGCCTAGGGATCTCCTCCACTATTTATTTGATTTCTATTCAAACTTTCAGCCACTTCAAAGCAGGTTACCTTTGGGTATTGTAGGTATTTCCCTGTCCCCAGAGTGCTCAATCTTAAGTTTGTATCTGAGGCAATAGAGGGGCAAGTGATTTGCCTAAGGTTACAATGCAGGTAAATATCCATGGGGTATGGAATTATGTGCAAATGGGCAGTTTTCAAAACAGCCAAGTTGCACAGGCAAAACATTTGAGGCCCACAGAAATCCCTTTGAAAATTGCTCCAGTTGGCTTGATGCATGTTTCTGAAGCAGTAAAAGTGGGAAAATACATTGTGGCCTTATTTGCATCAAAGTGTTGTATAAATTCAAATTTCCCTGTATGTCCCCAGATCAGTCCAGACTCCTGGGTTTTGCCTCCCTTCCAGAAGATGGAGACAGAGAAATTTTTACAGTCACTGGTATATAATCTGGTATAGCACCTGCAGTCCCTCAGTATTTCTCTGTCTCCAGCAGATGGAGGAGATGCAAAACCTGCAGTTCTGAACCTAAACAAGAAATCTGAGTACTTCAGTGAGCGGATAGAAGATCTCTCCCCTCCTCTCGCTTTCCTAGCCCCTTCCACATCATTCCTCTCCAGTCCCTCTCCCACTTGTTTATACTCTGCAACACCTCTACTTAAATTGGGAATCCTTACAATTCAGTAACTCTATAAGTTTATTATAAATTATTCTTCTGATATGTACTTAAGTTACCCAACTTCCAATCTCCTCCTTATCATTTATATCTATTTATAGGCAAAGAGACATTATTATCTTAACAGTTCTATAGGCAATAATTACTATTCATAGCAAAGAGACATCTTAGCAGTTTTAATATGTACCAATTTCAATATGTACCAGTTTTTAATATGTACCAGTTTCAAGTTACTTGTCAACTACATATTAATCGCAGTTTTCGTTCCCATGTTACTTGTCAATCACACCTTTGGCACAGTTTCTCGTTTATTGTGATCCGATGTGATATCCCTGAAAAAATAAAAGGTTGTCAGATCCTGGTGGGACCATCCCTCCTGGTCGTAGGGTCGAATGAACAGGGGTTGAGGACCCTTAACTGGTGATCTGTTGGAGGGGAAGGCTGGTGGTTCAGTTCCCTCATCTCCAAAGAAAACAGAGAAAGGAAGTGGGACTAATTGGCAGTAGGAGATTGGGTGACTTGTTTCTTCTTTTCAGCCGTGCTGGAAAGCGTTTTGGGGGTTAGTTCCTTCTCCCATGTTGCTTCCTCGGCCCGCATGGTCATTGCTACTGCTCAGCATGCCTCGTGAGTTCCAATGTGCCGTGTGCGGGTCGGCTTGTCGCGTGCAGGCCGCTGTGTCCAGTGTATCAGCGCCGATGAGGGCATGTTGGGGAAGCCCGCTGCGACATCTCCTCAGCAGCGCAGGTCCAGCGGATCAAAGGCACTAATCTCAACAGAGGGAGGGAATCTCCCACCCGCACTTTCCCCAGCCAATATAAGGCCTGAGGGGCCTGCAGGTGGCAGTCTGAGGGGGGGAGTCACATGCTCTGGATGAGAATCCGGATTCTTTCTCCCATTTTTTGCCTGAGTTTGTACTCTTGATGCACAAAGCGTTTCTAGCCTGTGAGACCGCAATCCCCTGAAGGGGAAGAGGTCTAAGCTCTCGGGGGGCCTGGGGGCCACAAGGGTTCGGCAAGTCCAGGTGCCTCTGAAGGCGGGAAATTTGGAGGGGGTCTCCGAAGACTGAAGGGGAAGTGCCCCTGGTGGTTGGCGCCTCAGACACTGATCCCAATCGGGGGCCGCAGGACCCATCCGAGGAAGAGTAGTTGGTCCCCTCTTTAGAGGGCGATGATCCCAAGGGTCTTCGCCTGTTTCACAAGGAGGAGCTAGGTCCTGGCGAAATTAGGCATAGCAGCTCCCCATGTCGATTCGGACCATGAGGAGGTGGACCCAGTCATGGCGGGCCTGTGGGGTCCAGCCAAGACTTCTCCTTTTCATAAGTCGGTACAGCAGAATCCCACTCCCTGGTGGTCAGGGAGTGGGATACTTCAGAGACTGGCCTGAAGGTGAGCAGAACTTTGGACAAACTGTACCCACTGCCCAAGGACACTTTGGAGTTGCTTCGGATTCCGAAGGTGGATGCCTCCTTTTCGGCGGTCACAAAGAGGACGACCATTCCAGTTGCGGGGGCCATCGCTCTGAAGGATGTGCAAGATAAGTTGGAGCTGCAACTTAAGAAGATTTTTGGGTGTCTGCGCTGGGCATTCAGGTAGCTGTCTGCACCAGTTTTATGCTTTGGACATCTCTGCGGTGGGTGCAGCAGTTACAAGAACGTGTGGATATGTCACCCGTAGAGCGTCTGGAAGCTGCAGTTGCTTTTGTCGCTGACACCATATATATATATATATATGACCTTATTTGTACTTCATCCCAAACGATGGTTTCCACCAGGAGACTTCTTTGGTTATGGAACTGGTCTGCTGATGTGTCCTTAAAAGCTCAGCTCGGGGCATTGCCATTCAAGCGCAAGCTTCTGTTTGGTGAGGACTTGGATCAGCTGATTAAGCTGTTGGGAGAGAATAAAGTTCACAAATTGCCAGAGGACAAGCCCCCAAGGGACCTAAGGGATTTTTTCAGTCTTGCTCCCGGTTTCGGGGGCAAAGGTGCTTTAGGCAGAGCAGAGCTCAGACTATTGGTCAGTGGCTGGCCTCGGGGAGGTCGCAGTCCTGGACTTAGTCCTTTCGGACCCGCAGACCAGGCAGGGATGGTTCCAGCCAGGGTTCTGGCGGAGTTAAACCCTCACAATGAAGCCAGGCTGGCCCACTCCTCTATCCCGGTGATAGGGGTCGTCTTTCTATTTTTTACGAGGAATGGGCCAAGATCACGTTGGAACAGTGGGTTCTAAGTGTGATAGAACACGATTATGCTTTAGAGTTTGCTCGTCTGCTGTGAAGCCTCTTCATGGTGTCTCTCTGTGCCGCCATGGAAAAGAAGCGAGTCGTGCTTCAGACTCTCGATCGACTGCATCAGCTGGGGGCCTTAGTTCCGGTACCTCCGCAGGAGAAAAGAACAGGTCATTACTCCATATTTTGTGGTGCCAAAAAAGGACGGGGCATTTTGCCCAATATTGGACTTAAAGAAGGTGCATCTAGCTCTCAAAGTTCCTCATTTTCAAATGGAAACTTTGCGTTCCATCATCGCAACATTTCGAAAAGGGGAGTTTTTGGTATCCCTGGATCTGACAGAGGCATAGCTGCATATTGGGATCCGTCTGGACCATCAGAGGTATCTCCAGTTCATGGTAATAGAGCATTTTCAATTTTGCACCTTTCCGTTTGGCTTGGAGACAGCTTCCCGGACCTTCACCAAGGTGATGGTGGTGGTGGAGATGGCCCTCAGGAAAGAGGGCGTGCTTGTATACCCATACCTGAATGACTGGCTGATTCGAGCAGTCGGAAGACCTTTGCAAACAGGTGGTGGAGATAGTGATGCATCGCTTGCAGTCATTGGGTTGGATAATGAACTTTATCCAAGAACCAGCTTCTCCTCTCCCAGGTGTTGCGTCCGTCAGTCTCAGACGGCTTCACCCGACATGCCTCACCTCTATTTCAGCCTTCTCCACCAGCCTCGGGAGAATGGCAACCGTAGTGTCGCCATGCCGCACTCTCCGGCTTCCCCGGAGCGGCTCTGGTGCGGCGTCCCGCCATGTTGACCTGAGGCCTCCTAGGGCGCGTGCGCCTCACATCTTGTAGCAGTGTTGGCACAAACCTTGGGGGCATCCCCCTCAAGTGATGTCACTGCTTCCGTATTCTAAAGGTTGCCCATTTGATGACTCTCGCCAAGTTAGCAACAGATTGGATTCACTCTGGTCTGAAGCTGCTCAGCTGCTTCTACTCTGATGGAAGCCACCTTCACCCTCTGGGGTTCTACTAACCGGGGTACCCGCTCCTCGGGGGCCCTTTGCTTATTTCCAGGTGCCTATCCTAAATACAGGTACTCGCTCCTCGAGGGCCTGTGTGTCTATCCTGGTGCCTGCTACCAATTTTTCAACCTGCTGGAACACTACTTATCAGCTACAGAGAGTGAGTACAACTTCTCCCAGTCTGTCCATCTACAGCTCCTCGCTGCTCATCTGCATCGGGCCCTACACCACCATTGTGGAACGGGTCTCCTCTGCCGAGGATTACAGACTGTTAATACCTATCCTCTCTCTACTGCTCATTGGGAACTCTATCTACTCAGTTACCAGGGAGTGTGTTATAACATCTGCCAGTCTGTCTCTCCTACAGTGCCTTACTGGACATCTGCATCGGGGCCTTACACCACCATTGTGGGATGGCTCTCCTATGCCAAGGATCACAGACTGTTGCTACCTAATCTACTCTCTACTGCCACCTCTGGTGGACCACACTAGCTGTATAATAAGATATATTCTCTGTGTTTGTACATCTGAGTCTAGCCCTGTGCTTCAGTTCCCTACGGGGCTCCTCCCCATAGGAGATACCAACACTGTTGCCCCTGAGAATCCACCAAACACCTCGATATCATAACACCAGGTATTGGAATTTCTGGGAGCACGTTTCGATATCTGATTGGGGAAGGTTTTTATCATGGGACAGCTCATGCTCACGTTGTAGTCCCAGGTGTGGGATCTTTTACAGGCCCGTGTACCCAGGGTTTGGGACTACTTGCAGGTTCTTGGCTCCATGGCATCTTTCTTGGAACTCGTTCTCTGGGTATTTGCTCATATGCACCCACTTCAACAGGCATTGCTATCCCACTGGGATCCAGTATCAAGCAGTTTGATCTCCCTCTACCGCTTACTGAGTCAGCAAGATCCAGTCTGACCTGGTGGCTTTTTCACTGCCATTTGAGCCATGGGGTAAACTTGGAAGTTCCTCAGTGGATGGTGGAAACTACCGATGCCAGCCTCTCTGGTTGGGGAGCAGTCTTCCAGTCCCAGTCAGTCCAAGGTCAATGAACGTCGGAGGAAGTCTCTTGGTTCATCAATTATCTCGAGACAAGAGAGGTGCAGTTAGCACTCCAGGCATTTTTACCTCTGTTGCGCAACCGTCCTGTCAGGATTCTATCCAACAATGCGACGACAGTGGCCTACATCAACCGCCAGGGGGGGACCAAGAGTCTAGCGGTGGCTCAGGAAGCGGAGATGCTCATGTTTTGAGTGGAGCAGCATCTGTCTTGGATAGCAGCCTCCCACATTGCAGAGCTCGACCATGTGCACGCTGACTTTCTCAGCTGCCGGCAGATGGATCCCAAGAGAATAGGAACTTTCGAAAGAAGCGATGCGCCTCATTACCTGCAGATGGGGTGTTCTTCATATGGATCTAATGACGATTCAGTGCAATGCCAAGGCTCCTTGATTTTTCAGTTGCAGGAGAGAGCGAGGAGCAGAAGGGGTTGATGCCCTAGTTCTTCCTTGGCAAGCGACATTCTGATCTACATGTTTCCACCGTGGCCTCTGGTGGGCAAGATAGGAGAATAGAGGGTACATCCAGGAAAGGTAATCCTGGTGGCTCCAGAGTGGCCTTGGAGACCTTGGTTCGCGAATTTGGTCAATCTGGCGCTGGATAGTCCTTTGATGCTGGGTCATCTTCCGAACCTACTTCGTCAGAGACCCATATTTTTAGATCAGGCAGATTGCTTTTGTCTAGCGGCTTGGCTTTTGAGAGGCGGCGACTAAGAAAGAAGGTATATCCTGAGGATGTCATTACTACTCTGCTGCAGGCTCGTAATACTTCTACTTCTCTGGCGTTTGTCAGAGTGTGGAGGATTTTCGAGTCTTGGTGTACTGATCAAAAGATTGATCCGAGGTGAGCGTCAGTGGCGCGGACCCTGGCTTTTCTGCAGAAAGGGTTGACAAAGGGTTTGTGGTTCAACACCCTAAGAGTTCAGGTTGCAGCTCTGAGCTGTTTTTGTGGCCAAATTCATGGGAAACCTCTGGTGTCTCATCCGGATGTGGTGCATTTTCTCAGGGGGGGCGAAGCATTTGTGGCCTCCTATGTTGGTGTGTCCCTCCTTGGAATCTTAATTTGATTCTCAAAGGCATGTGTGTGGTGCCTTTTGAGCCTCTCAAAAGGGCTACCTTAAAGGATCTCAAATTGAAGGTGTTTGTTCCACCAGTAGGTAGGGATGGATAAACCCACTCATCTGAACTGATCCGTGGTACTTCAGGAATGAAAATTAGCAGGTAAGAACCAATTTTCCTTTATTCTTTTCTTTCCATAGTAAAACCTGCTTATTTTTGCTTTTGTTGGTAATATTTTCAAAATACTGCAGTGGGTTACAGTATAGAGACCATTTTTCAGCCTTCCTGCAGAACTTGCAGATCCCAGTTGCAAGCCAGTTTTCAAAGGGAATCTCTCTTCCCCAGCAGAGCGCATATATACCCAGAGAGTTTGCAAGTGCAAACTCCCCAGTGGGAGTTAAAAATAAATTCAGCAACTCTATTTTTCCCCTCAAAGAGGGTGGGTGCATTTTTCAAAGTGGCTTTCTTCGTGGTTACTCATTTGCCTGCAGAGAATCCAGTTGAAAATTGTTCCCATATGGGAAGTCCATAATAATGTTAACTGTAATGACAAAGTTTTAGTCACAGAATCCTAATTTGGGATTACCACTTACCGTAAAGTCAGCGTGTAGCTTTGATTCTTGTACAGTAGAATTATGCATGGAGGACAGGCCTAGGTGCCTTGAAGCAAGATTTCATTATTTGTTATATCTGTTCAGAAGAGGAGCATTTCATATGAGCATTGAACCTCACTGTTGTCAATTTTGGTGAAGTCACCAAACTGCCTTTGAGTTGGGATTTTTCAAAACTGTAATAATGCAGATTTTCACCATGTTCCCTCTAAGAGGGCAATTTTGTAACATCACAAATAACTTATGTGGCAGATACATGCATAAGTTATATTGATTTTTTTCAAATGGGATGTTCGCATGTACATTCACTTTTGAAAATTATCCCACCAAAAGTTCCTGCATAAGTTCCATCTAATACCTGGAGCACATACATTTCCCATGTAAAATTATGCAAATACTTTTTCAAATTTAAAAGGATGCTGTAAGTGAAAACTCTGCCCCAGCCCAATTCCCAGGATCAGCACAGCATCTGCACAGTCCGGATCGAGGTATATGCAAAACCCATTTAGAGAAACTGCGCCAGGTAAACTTCTGCACGAATGTGACACAAGTCTAAGCTTACCTTCACATTGGGTAGGAAATTTTATGAAGCTCCATTTCTGTGCATAAAATTGTTTTCTCCATAGATAGGCAGGATAAGCTCAGCCACACAAGTGGGTGATAACATCCAATGGTGCCGAGACAGAAAATCAGAATTCAGAAACACCAAGAACATCTTTCTGAGCATGCATAGACCTGCCATGCGAGTCTCCTCTCTTTCTGTTCTGCCCTTCTGAACGGAAGTGAAATTGCTCTCAAATCTTTTTCCAGCCGCTTGTTGGTTTTTACAAATATTTCTTTTTTTCTCTTTTACTATTCTTTTTTTTTTATTTTATTGATTTATTTAGTTCAGTACGTCACCTAAAAAAATATTAATTCCATTTCTTTTTTGGCATAAGCCCAAAAAACATTTTTTTTTTTTAAACATTGAATTTGAAATTGCTTGAGTATTTTTCAAAATGTCTAAGTGAAAACTGTGATTTAAGAGATGTCCTATGTCAAGGTGAGTAACTCCAGTCCTCGAATGCCACAAATGGGTCTGGTTTTCAGGATATCCACAATGAATATGCATGAGATATATTTGCATGTACAGCCTTCATTGTATGCAAATATATCTCATACATATTCATTGTGGATATCCTGAAAACCAGATCTATTTATGGCACTCAAGGACTGAAGCTGTCTACCTCCTGTCTTAAGAAGATGTGTCTGACTGAATTTCATGATTGCTGTATGAGATGTGTCAGGACTTTGCACAATGTGGCAAACTGCACTCATTGTGCATGCTTGCCTTCAGGGCCAAGAGATCCATGAGCTACACACTCTCTGCAACTTTTTAAAATCACCTTACTCTTCTGCAAAGAAGAGAGAGTCAATATCTGCAGAGGAACCTTCACCCAGGTCAAGAAGGTAGAGTCTTCTCATGCTCTGAGCCATGACTCTGCACAGTCTCTGTGCAAATGCAGCGCCCCTGCCAGTAAAAAGGGAAGTAAGTCACATTCTTTGGCACCAGAGGGAACTGGCACGGACAAAGAGAAAGGCAGCTGCTATGCTTTGCCAAGGATCAACAGCACAGTAAAACATGAAAAGTCCTCTGAGGCATGTAGCACAGAAAGAAGATCAGTACGGGAGTGGTCGCTGTCAACTAAGTCTCTATTCGGCACACACAGTAAGCTGGTGCAATCAATTAGAATTGGCACTGGTGCCTCATCAGCGTTCATATATTTCCTTTGGCATTTAGTAGTCCAAAAAGACTGGAAATACTCTAACAAAAGGTTTGCCAAAAGGAGAACAGACCTCAGTGAAAATACAAATTGGATGATTCCTCTTTGGCAATTCCTCCTGTTCCAATGTAAGATATCCCTTCTAAGGAAAATGTGGAAAGAAGGCTCAGTTCTTTCCAGTGCTTCGCTCTGTTTGTCAGAAGGCGAACAGTCTACAGGTCTTCCATCTGATCCTTCCCCTCAGCAGATATGCTAACTTTGTGCAGAAGATGGCAAACTAAATTCTTCCAAATTGCAGAAAGAATCATAACCTAGAGAATATATCTTTGCTTCATATAAATACATTCTCTTAACTAGGTAGGTAGTTGCAGTTCCAGTACACAGGCTACTTCAGGAACTACAGGTCAGAATGGTCCACTTATTATGCATATTTATCAATGCCCCTTATTTTCCTCCAAGTTTTCAGCCTCAGCCTCCCGTTTGTGTTGGTGAGGCCATGGTGAGCATGGCTTTTACCTGCATGTATGGTGGGATTTTGGCAGAAGGTGGGGCGTCTTATTGGCTGCTCTCTCTCCATAAACTCAGGGTTGTACCTCCTGGGGATGTGGTGGGATCAACGGTTTGATAAATATCAACGATTGTTGATGCAACAACTGTTACATGCTGCTCGTTTCACCATACACTGGAAATAGAAAACAGTGCCGACTTTGGAGAATTGGAAATCTGACTCACTTGATGGCCTTACTTGAGAAGTTGACTTTTTATGTTACGTGATAATGTTAAGCTGTATGATAAGATTTGAGATCCATACTGGAAATTTTATAATTCACAATAGCCGATATTGATCATCGTGTATATATTGTATTTTACGCAGATGTATACTTTGAACTGAGTGGTATATTTGTGCTCTGTGTATGTTCTGGCGTACTTAAACAGTTATGCATATATATATTTTTTTTTAAGCTCATTTAGTTGAGAGTGCTCATTTTTGTGGCTGAGCTTATCCTGCTTATCCATGGAGAAAGTTAAGTTGTTGATCTGTAACAATTAAATCAGCTTCACAAGCCCTCCTACTCCCCCTTTAGAGTTGAAGCTCAGTATGCTCTTAAGACTGAGGAGACTTGCGTGGCAGGCAGCTTTGCAAGAAAGTCTGCACGCTCAAAGGTTTTCTGAGTTCTGAGCGAGCTTTTCTATCTTGGTGCTATTGGATGATGTTGCTCACTTTTATGGTTATTTTATCCTGTTGACTATGGAGAACACCTGTTACAGGTAAGCAACTTAACTTCATATGTGAAAACGTGTTTGAAAATTACCCCCTAAATGTTTATTGCCTAGCATTTATTTGAGACTAATGACTAGTAATAGGCAATGGATGGTATTTCTGGCCAAAATAAAGCCAAACCCTATAATACAGAAGTTACTGCTGTACAAGAAAAATCAGGAGGATGTAAAAAAGGAACCATTCTCACACCTTTTTTTTTTTTTTTTATTAAAAGCTGCTACCAGTGATCAGGGTTTGGCCAGTCTGCATTCTCCCATCATAAAGTTTGTTGACTCCAGTGCATTTTATTTACATTGGAGATTGATTACATTCTTTATTTTGTCCCCAAATCAAATGTTTCAAGTGTTTGGGTCTCTGTATGGCACAGGCCTCATGGAGTCGTCTTGCTTCTCTCTGTAGTGGATAACATCTTGGTGCCTGAGAACCGTGCCCATCTTTCCCCAGAGGTGCAGTTGAAGGAGCTACTGGAGAAGCTGGACATGGTGAGCACTATGCGGTCAAGTGGTGCCCGGACCCGCCGTATCCGACTGCTGAGGCGCGAGATCAACAATCTTCGACAAAAAATGGCACAGCAGCAGAGCAAACCACTGACAAATGGAGAGGCCCCACTGCGGCTGGGAGAGGGCTTGGAGAAAGTGCAGGCAGGTGAACAGGACGAGGAAGCTGAGAAAGGTGAGAGGCAGAATCCCTGCAGGGATCAGAGCTTATCTTGCGCAAGAAGATTTTTTTATTTTTTTTTTTTTTCAGTAAAGAGATTTAGAGGTTATATTAGTTCTGCAGAAGACTGGATTCTTTGCAACTTAGATCAACATAAGAATTATCCAAAGATGTGAGAGTCTTCAAAACTACACAGGTAGTTACTGCATTTGAAAAAGAGTCAGAAGCTCATGTATATCATAGTCTGTGTGTAATTTTTATGTAGGTTCTGTTTTTTTTAATTGGAATGGTTTGACTGTAAAGTGTTGTTTTGGGCACGTCCCAAGCCTCAATCCAAAATGTAGGTCAGGGATACTTTCAAAACCTGATGTGAACTTTATATTCCCTGGACGTACCCGGATCAGTCCAGACTTCTGGGTTTTGCCCCCCCCCCTCTTGCAGATGGAGACAGAAGTTTAACAAACAACTCTGCCTTATCTAGGCTGGTGCCACCTACAGTCTGGCAGTATTCTTCTGTCTCCAGCAGGTGGAGGAAGTGCCAAACCTACAGTCTGAGTTAGGGCCTAGCTGTGCAGTTAGAGTTAGGCAAAAGTAATTAAAAAAAAAAAAAAAAATATATATATATATATATATATATATATAGTCAGGGACAGGTTTTTATTCTAAGGAGACAGACCGCAGTGTGTTCCTGCAGGTCGGGGTCTCCTGCCTCCCAGGGGGTTGTGAGGTTCTGAGGGGACCATCCTCCCTGGTTCCAGAGGCTGTATCTGTTGGGGGTTGAGGACCCAACCAACAACACTTATACTACTGGAGGTGATACCGGGGATCCCGGCTCACTCCCCCGAGTAGGTTCAGGACCCAGAGGCGCCGGACAGGTACTTTAAAAAAAAAAAAAAAAGTTTTACCGTCCTTTTTTATTTTTGCGCGCCTGTTCTCCGGGGTTTCCCCAATCACGATGGGGTGTTTTTTTCGCCGTGTTTTCGGGGAGCGGGGGGTTGTTTTGTTAGGCCTCCATGCCACGTCGGGCCTACGGCGTGCGGGGCTATCCAGAGACAGCTTGTGCACCACGTGTGTCTCCGGGGGCGAGGGCACCTTGGCAGCCCCGAAGGGGGTAGTACTTCGGGTCCAGACGGTGATGGGCACGTTTGGAGAGCTGCCGGGGACAATTCCAGCTCCGTTCCTCAGCAGTATGTGTCCGGACGCCATTTTGGGTTCCCCGAGGTCAGCAGCTCCGTCGGTAGGCGCCATTTTGCCTCCTTTCGCGCCTATGTTGTCTGCAGCGCAGGCTGTGCATGGAGAGGAGGCTGTTCCTCCCAGTTTGTCCCCGCAGCGCAGAGTCCCTGAGGGGGACGGGCGCGGAGGAGAACAGATTTCAGCCTGCAGATGCGGCTGTGGGGAAGGGGGATGACACATCTTCGGATTCGTTGTTCTCTTCAGATTTTGTTCTTCTCATGCATAAGGCCTTTAAGGCCCACAAGGCGGCAAAGAAGAGGCCTCTCATTCCGGACTCCCAGCCCCGGCCTCCTAAGCGGGCTCGGGCTCCGCAGGAAGCGAATTCCTTGCTAGAGCAGCGGCCGAAGCCCTTAAGAACCCCAGTGACTGATTCCGATTCGTCTTCGGAATCAGAGGATAAGGACAACAGGGACTTGCCCTCTCATCCCCTGAGGGGGGTGGAGGGAGACTCTGGAGGCCACAGGGAGGACTACGTGGAGCCCACGGGCCAGATGGTGATGATCCAAAGGTGGTCCGGCTTTTTTACAGGGATGAGCTATGACCTCTTATACCTGCTATTCTGGGGGAGCTAGGCATTCAGCTCCCTCAAGAGGAGTCTCGACTCGGCTCTACGGACCCTGTGGTGTTGGGGCTCCGGGGGCCTCCTACATCCTTCCCTTTCCATTTTTCAGCCACGGACTTACTTTTTAAGGAGTGGGTCACTCCGGACTTGTTACTGAAGGTGGCTAAAGCCATGGATAAGCTTTATCCCTTACCTGAGGAGGCCTTGGAACTTTTGAGGCTTCCTAAGGTGGATTCAGCTGTGACGGCAGTCACGAAGAAGACCACCATTCCGGTTACAGGGGGCACAGCCCTGAAGGACCCTCAGGATCGTAAGCTGGAAGTCCAGCTTAAAAAGATATTTGAAGTCTCCGCCCTGGTGATTCGGGCAGCGATATGTAGTAATTTTTCATTGCGAGCAGGTCTCAGTTGGGTCCAGCAGCTTCTTGCCAGTGAGTCCTTAACCCAGGAAGAAGCCCTACAGGTGGGGCGTCTGGAGGCTGTCATTGCCTACAGTGCGGATGCCTTTTATGATTTGCTTTGCACGTCTGCCAGGACCATGGTGTCGGCGGTGTCCGCTTGGCGTCTCTTGTGGCTCCGGAACTGGGCTGCGGACGTGTCTTCGAAAGCTCAGCTAGGTTCCTTGCCATTTAAAGGTAAGCTCCTTTTCGGCAAGGAGCTGGAGGACCTAGTCCAGTCCTTAGGCGAGAATAAGGGGCATCGCCTACTGGAGGATAAGCCGAAGTCGAGAGGAGCTTTCCCCTCCAGGTCTCGTTTTCGCGGAGGTCGACGGACCCGGACTTCCAGAGGATCGGTTTCTTCCTTTCGTCACAATGCCAGTAGACAGCAGTCCTACACTCCGTCCTTTCAGGGGTGGCGTTTCGGGAGACCTGGCTCTGGTCAGGGTGCGCCGGGTGGAAAGACCTCACAATGATGGACAGCTGGCTCATTCCTTGGTCCCAGTAGTGGGCGGCAGACTAACTCTGTTCTACGAGGAGTGGGCCAAAATAACGTCGGATCAGTGGGTCCTCTCTGTGATAAGACACAGTTACACATTAGATTTTGCATGTATGCCCCGCCAACGGTTCCTGGTCTCTCCCTGCGCCCAGGCACCAAAGCGCAGAGCAGTTCAAGAAACTCTGCAGTGGCTGCTCGAACTCGGAGCCATCATTCCGGTGCCGTCGGAGGAGCTTCGAAATGGCCGGTACTCCATTTATTTCGTGGTCCCCAAGAAAGAAGGAACTTTTCAACCCATTCTAGATCTCAAGCAGGTCAACAGATGTCTGCGGATTCCTCGATTCCGGATGGAAACACTAAGATCCGTCATTGCGTCGGTGAGACGAGGGGAGTTTCTGGCATCTCTGGATCTCACCGAAGCCTATCTGCATCCGAGCAGATCAGCAGCGTTTTCTACATTTCTCCATTCTGGGGCATCACTATCAGTTCCAGGCACTTCCGTTCGGTCTGGCCACGGCACCCAGAACTTTCACTAAGATTATGATAGTGGTGGCAGCACAGCTCCGCAAGGAAGGATATCTGGTCCACCCGTACTTGGACGATTGGTTCATCCGAGCAAAGTCTGAGGTGCATTGTCCGGAAGCGGTCCATTGGGTGCTACAGTTGCTACAAAACCTTGGTTGGGTAGTCAACCTGTCCAAAAGTCGACTGACTCCCTCACCGTCCCTGGAGTTTTTGGGAGCTTTGTTCAACATTCGTCCAGGCACTGTATCCCTCACGGGAGAGCGGGTGATCAAACTTCAAAGTCAGGTTCGGGCCTTGCTAGCCAAGTCTCCTCCAATAGTTTGGGATTATTTACAGGTGCTGGGTTCCATGACATCGACTTTGGAATTAGTTCCTTGGTCTTTCACTCATATGAGGCTTTTGCAATCCGCTTTACTCTCCTGCCTGAACCCAGTTTCAGAACAGTTTCGTATTCCATTGCCTCGACGGGATACGCTCGCTCCAGTCTGGCCTGATGGCTCAACCCAGACAACTTAAGGCGGGGAGTGCCTTTGGTAATTCCGGATTGGACAGATGCCAGCCTTTATGGCTGGGGTGCAGTTTGTCAGCGGACATCAGGGCAGGTGGTCCTCGCAGGAGGCTCGGTGGTCTATCAATCGTCTAGAGACCAGAGCGGTGAGGTTGGCTCTGCAGGCGTTTCTTCCATTTCTCCGAGGCATGTTGGTACGCATCCTCTCCGACAATGCGACCACAGTGGCTTATATCAACCGTCAGGGAGGCACAAGGAGTCACGGTGGCTGATCTCTTGGGCGGAACGGAACTTGTTCAGCATAGCGGCCTCCCACATTGCCAGGGTCGACAACGTTTGAGCGGACTTCCTCAGTTGCCATTGAATAGATCCCGGAGAATGGGAGCTCGCGGAAGAAGCCTTCCATTGCATTTGTGCTCGTTGGGGAACACCCTGTGTGGTTCTGATGGCGACCTTCAGGAACACCAAGGCGCCACACTTCTTTGCCCGCCGCACGGAACCATGTGCAGAAGGCGTGGATGCTCTGGTTCTCCCCTGGCCGGTGGATGTCCTACTATATGTGTTTCCTCCTTGGCCACTCATCAGCCGAACTCTTCGCAGAATAGAAGTGCATCTGTCTGAGGTAGTTCTCGTCGCTCCCGAGTGGCCGAGAGGTCCATGATTCGCGGATCTGATCAATCTGGCCATCGACGGTCTGCTGAGATTTCCGGATCTGCTTGACCTTCTTCATCAGGGTCCGGTTTATTTCGATCAGGTCGAATGCTTTTGTCTAGCGGCATGGCTTTTGAGAGGAAACGTCTGAAGTCCCTGGGGTATTCGGATGCGGTGGTATCTACAATGTTGCAGTCCCGTAAGGTCTCCACTTCCTTGTCTTATGTCAGAGTCTGGAAGGTTTTTTATGCTTGGTGTCTCGCCAGGGGTGTTGTGTCTACCCAGGCGGGAGTCTCGGACGTCTTGAGTTTCCTTCAGGATGGTTTATCAAAGGGCTTGTCCTGGAGTTCCTTACGAGTACAGGTGGCCGCGATCAGTTCCTTGTACGATAACATACATGGGCTGAGCCTAGCGGCGCATCCGGATGTCTCCCAGTTTTTACGAGGTGTGAAGCATTTGAGACCACCTGTGCGGGAACAGTGTCCATCTTGGAATTTGAATTTGGTTCTTAAAGCCTTGTGTTTGGCACCTTTTGAACCTTTGCATAGGGCGACTTTGAAAGATCTCACCTTGAAGGTAGTCTTTTTGGTGGTGATTGCCTCAGCTCGCCGACTGTCGGAGCTTCAAGCATTGTCATATAGGGAACCCTTTTTGAGGATTTCTAATTCGGGCGTTTCCCTGCGTACGGTTCCATCCTTTCTTCCCAAGGTGGTGTCTTCTTTCCATTTGAATCAGTCAGTGGAGCTTCCAGCTTTCTCTGATCAAGACCGGTTGGACCCCGATTATAAGGAATTGAGGAAGTTGGATGTTCACCAACTTTGCTCCACTACTTGGAACTTACTAATGAATTCAGGGTGTCAGATCGTCTTTTTGTACTCGAGTGGACCTCGTCGGGGTAATATGGCTTCTAAAACCACGATAGCTCATTGGTTAAAATAGGCCATAAATTCTGCTTATTTGTTAAGCGGGCAGCTATTGCCTGTGGGCCTTCAGGCTCACTCTACTCGATCTCAAGCTGCTTCCTGGGCGGAAGGTCATCAGGTGTCGCCTGAGGAAATCTGTAGAACGGCTACGTGGAAGTCGCTCCACACCTTTGCTAGACATTACCGTTTGGATGTTCAGGCATCAGGGACATTCGGAGCAAGGGGTACTGCGTGCGTGCCTCTCCGGATCCCATCCCAAGTAAATAAAGCTCTGGTACATCCCAGGAGTCTGGACTGATCCGGGTATGTACAGGGAAAGGAAAATTAGTATCCTTACCTGATAATCTTCGTTCCTGTAGTACCATGGATCAGTCCAGAGTCCCACCCTATTTAGGGTCTTATCAGTTTGGAGAGTCCACGCTATTGTGTTCATGTCTAGTTCTTGCTTTTGCAGACCGGTTGCGTTATTCTGCAGCCCTTAGGTGCTGATCCCATTTGGGGGGTTACATGAGCCATTTTTTCCAGTTATTCGGTTACTATATATAGTTTGTGGTTTTTTATAATCCATTTTGCTTTGACATTAAGTAATACTGCCAGACTGAAGGTGGCACCAGCCTAGATAAGGCAGAGTTTGTTTGTTAAACTTGTCTTCATCTGCTAGAGGGGGGGCAAAACCCAGGAGTCTGGACTGATCCATGGTACTACAGGAACGAAAATTATCAGGTAAGGATACTAATTTTCCTTTCTGTTATATTCTCACAGTAGTCTAGACCAATTGGGCTGTTTCTAATAGAGGAATGTAATAAATGTGGGCCATCACTTGAGTGTGCTAGAGAGCTAAATATTCTGCTCCTCTCTCCGTACAACACAGCTCCTTTCTTCCAGTTGTAGCTCTTGTCTCAGTCGTTCCTGTTCATATCCCAGATCAGTCCAGACAAGTGGGTTTTGCATCCCTACCAGCAGATGGAGGCAGAGAATAAAAACCTTTTAGGCACTGCTACATAACCGAGAGTGCCACCTGCAGTCCCTCGGTATTTCTCTGTCTCCAGCAGATGGTAGAGGTGCAAACCTGCAGTCTATAAGTTAGAGTTAGGAAAGAAGACCGAATTTAGAAGAAGAGATTCTCCCTGAGATGTTAGGCACTTTCGTGGGCCATCCCTCAGGTACAACCAGGTGAGCAGGAGTATGGACTGATCTGTGGTACTACAGGAACGAAAATTAGCAGGTAAGAACCAATTTTCCTTTAAAGTTAAAAAAAAAAAAAATGACTAAGAAGAAGCAGGAGGCAGCGACCTGGAGGGACGGATGGCTGATATGTGTTCAGCAGGAGTTGATATCGCCTTGGGGAGAGTGAGTAATAGGTCCTCTTCAGCTGGCATTTCGGGGAGGATGGCTCATGCCAGTGGCAGAAAGTTTTTGGCACGCACTGCTGGAGGATCACATGTGCATTGCTAATGATGCCGACTTCTCAGCACGGGGGATCCTGCAGGGCGTGTGGTGCACATTCTGGGCGGCTTAATTTGGCCCCGCTCTGCAAAGACTCTTCATCTGGGGGAGAGGGAACTTCCATGGAGGCAGTCAGCAGGAAACGAGTCACTAGATCGGCAGGGCCCACAACAGAGGTCCCTGGAGGGAGTCAGAATATAGTGCATGGCTCTGAGGCATGCAGTAGGAAACAGGCTGTTCCCAGGGAGTCTAAGGACTCTCCTCTACTTTCTCCCATGGTGCAAACAACATCGGAGTACCAGGGTGAGGAGGGAGAGTGCAGGCCCAGGAATCCGCGGATTTGGGAGATATTTCAGCGGATTTTATCCTGCTCCTCCATAGGGCCTATTTGCCTAGTAAGAGAGCAGGGGGGAAGCAGCCCCTGGATCAGCAGCCGCATCATTTTTTCAAGAGGGAAAAGATGGCCCCATCTGGGTGTTTGCTCATCGCCTGGGTCTTGGATAGTCTTCAGTACAGGGCAAGGGCAATTCTAGTGATTTCATTGACTCGGATGACATACAGGAGGATCCAGTGAATAAGGGTCCCGTGAATGGCAATCCATATGGTGATCCGGATGCGGACAAGAACATCCCTCACCTGGAGGAGATACCAGTAGCAGAAGGAGATGACCCAAGGGTTGTCCGTTTGTTCAGGAAGGAGGAGTTGCAAACTCTTATTTCGCAGGTCCTGGACGAGTTAGGAAGTAAGATCACTTAAGAAGACTGGGATAATGAAGGGATGCACCCGCTTCTGGATGGACTGCGGGGTCCACCTAAGTCTTTCCCATTCCCCTAGAAAGTGAAAACGTTAGTGAATCGGGAGTGGGATTCTCCTGAGGTGGGTCTTAAGGTTGGCAGGGCAATGGCAAAGTTATACCCTTTAATGAGAGAGACCTTGGAACTGTTGGGGCTTCCCAAAGTAGATACTGCAGTCTTGGTAGTGACCAAAAAGACGACCACCTCAGAAGCGGGTTTGGCCGCACTGAGGGATGCGCAGAATTATAAACTGGAGATTCAGTTACAGAGAATGCTTGAGGTTTTCGCTTTGAGTCTTTGTGCGTGATATGTGGTAGTATGTTGCAGAGGGCCTGTTTATGCTGGGTGCAGCAAGCTCAGGAAAAGGATTCCTCCCATACAGCCAATTCCATATAGGCAGCCCGGTTGGTAGCCTTGCGTGGTGGATGTGATGTATGATTTGGTTCACTCATCTGCCAGAAGTATAGTTGCAGCTCACAGGCTCTTGTGGTTGCAGAACTGGTAAGCAGATATGTGGTCCAAGTCTCAGCTCTGAAATCCTCTTTTTAAGGGGAAGCTTCTGTTCGGGGAGGATTTGGATCAGCTGATGAAACATCTGAGAGAGTCAAAGGGGAATAGATTGCTGGAGGATAAAAAGAATGGCAAGAAGAGTTTTCAGTCCCATCCCCGTTTTAGGGATACGAGGAGGTTTCATTCCAGCAAGAGTTATTCAGGTTCAGAGCAAAGGCAAACCTCAAAGACAGCAGTTCTTTTGAGGTGCTCGCAGACCCTTCAGGGATTCTTCCGGTCAGGGGGCCGGAGGAGGAAAATCTGCGCAATGAAGTCAGGACTGTCCATTCTTCTGTAGAAGCTGTGGTGGGAAGATTAGCCTGCTTTTACGGGGAGTGGATCAAGGTCACGTTGGACCAATGAGTTCTAGACGTGATAAGAGACCTTTACGCCTTAGAATTTTCGCACCCAGAGATGCCGTCCTAGAGTCTCACTGCTCATCCCAAAGCAAGTGAGAGGCAGTGCAAGATACACTGCTTCGGTTGCAAAGACTAGAAGCAATTGTTCTAGTACTACCAGCCAAGCAGGGACAGGGGCGGTACTCAATTTATTTCGTGATCCCAAAAAAAGACTGCACTTTTCAGCCCATTCTAGATCTCCAGAAAGTCAATTTGGTATTATGGGTCCCGTGTTTTTGCATGGAGCATTGCAAATAGTGATAGTGGTCCACAAAGGGGAGTTTCTGGCATCATTGGACCTGACAGAGGCCTATTTACATATTCCCATTCGCGCAGAGCATCGGAAGATTATGAGGATCATGGTGTTAGAGCAGCACTTCCTATTTCAGGCTCTTCCTTTCAGGCTTGCAACAGTGCCGCAAACTTTCACGAAGGTGATGTGGTGGTGGTCGCGGCGGCTGTGAGAAGGGAGGGGATTTGAGTTTACCCTTATCTGGAAAACTGGCTCATTCAAGCAAAGTCAATGGAGGAATGCTATCATTTGATTTGGCGGGTCATGGAGAGGTTGCGACCGCTGGACTGGGTGATAAACCTGTCAAATAGTCATCTAGTGCCGGCCCTGTCGTTGGAGTACCTGGGACCGTGTTTTGATACCCAGCTTGGCAGGGTGTTCTTGACTTCAGTCGCAAGTGACTCACCTGTTGCGTCCCTCGGTGCCAGGGTCTGGGATCATTTACAGGTGCTGGACTTGGTGCCCTGGGTATTTGCCCATATTCAGACTGACATCGGTCAGAGATAGAGCAATATCTCTCGCAGGGCCCAAGCTATGGAATATGTTTCCGACAGAACAAAGGCTAGAAACTAAATTCAAGGATTTCAGGAAAATGCTCAAAACATGGCTTTTTAATCAAGCTTTTAAGGATGGCATAGGCTAAGCAAACTTGGCATAATTTTTTACATGCATTTACACACACTTGAACTGTGCTACGACAAATTGGATTGTTACATTTTTATTTGGTTTGTTACAACTATCTTTTAATTTTATTTATTGTTACTTTTAATACTGTAATAAGAATAGTAGTTTATGTTAAAATATTGTTTTATGTGTAACATTTTAATTGTACTGAATTTTTATTATTAATTTATCCTATGAATTTTGATTTTATATTTAATGTAATTACTGTAAACCGATGTGACTGTAATTTCCAAACACCAGTATAGAAAAATTTAACAAACAAATAAATAAATAAATAAATATGCATCCCCTACAGAGAGCACCTTTGTCCTATTAGGATCCATTGTCAGAGGAGTATCATTGGCCTTTGCCACTGCTGGTGGACTCCGGATCCAGTCTCTTTGGTGGCTGTCACATTGCAATTTGGAAAAGGGAGTGGATTTCGAAGCTCCAGGCTAGGTGATGGTGACCACGGATGCCAGCGTCAAGGGTTGGGGGATGGTCTGTCAGGGGCAGACGGCTCAGGGTTTTTGGTCTCTGGCGAAGCATCCTGGTTCATCAATCGACTGGAAACAAGAACATAAGAACATGCCATACTGGGTCAGACCAAGGGTCCATCAAGCCTAGCATCCTGTTTCCAACAGTGGCCAATCCAGGCCATAAGAACCTGGCAAGTACCCAAAAACTAAGTCTATTTCATGCTACTGTTGCTAGTAATAGCAGTGGCTATTTTCTAAGTCAACTTAATTAATAGCAGGTAATGGACTTCTCCTCCAAGAACTTAACCATCCTTTTTTAAACACAGCTACACTAACTGCACTAACCACATCCTCTGGCAACAAATTCCAGAGTTTAATTGTGCGTTGAGTGAAAAAGAGCTTTCTCCGATTAGTTTTAAATGTGCCACATGCTAACTTCATGGAGTGCCCCCTAATCTTTCTATTATCCGAAAGAATAAATAACTGATTCACATTAACCCGTTCTAGACCTCTTATGATTTTAAACATCTCTATCATATCCCCCCCTCAGCCGTCTCTTCTCCAAGCTAAAACGTCCTAACCTCTTTGGTCTTTCCTCATTTGGTCGCCCTTCTCTAAACCTTTTCCATCGCAACTATACCTTTTTTGAGATGCGACGCCCAGAATTGTACACAGTATTCAAGGTGCGGTCTCACCATGGAGCGATACAGAGGCATTATGACATTTTCTGTTTTATTCACCATTCCCTTTCTAATAATTCCCAACATTCTGTTTGCTTTTTTGACTGCCGCAGCACACTGAACCGACGATTTCAATGTGTTATCCACTATGACACCTAGATCTCTTTCTTGGGTGGTAGATCCTAATATGGAACCTAACATTGTGTAATTATAGCATGGGTTATTTTTCCCTATATGCATCACCTTGCTCTTATCCACATTAAATTTCATCTGCCATTTAGATGCCCAATTTTACAGTCTCAGAAGGTCCAGTCTCAGAAGGGTGGTTTGCAGCGCACTGTTGTCGTTCCTTCCACTGGTCAGAGGAAGGATGGTGAGAATTTTCTCTGACAATGCGACAATAGCATATATTAATCGTCAGGGAGGGGCAAAGAGTCGCGGGAGCTGTTTGCCTGGGCAGAACAGCATCTCAAGAGAATAGCAGCATCGCATGTTGCAAGAGTGGACATCATGCAGACAGATTTCCTCAGCAGACAGCAGCTAGACCCGGGGGAATGGAAGTTGACCTCAGAGGCCAGGTGGGGCAGACCCCAGTTGGACCTGTGGTGTCGTGCGACAGTGCCAAGGCAACCCGCTTCTTCAGTCGCAGACAGGAGGTCAGGTCCAAGGGGATAGATGCTCTGGTTCTTCCGTGGCCAAGAGGGATCCTCCTGTACGTGTTTCCTCCTTGGCCTCTCTTAGGCTGTGTATTGCGGCACATAAAGGATCAACCAGGGAAGGTGGTTCTGGTGCCTCTGGAGTGGCCGCATTGTCCGTGGTTTGCAGATCTGGCATATCGTGCAGTAGACTGGCCTCAAGTTAATTCACCTACTGGGGTTGCTTCGGCAAGGACCCATCTTTTCAGATCGAGTGGATCACTTTTTTCTTGTGGCTTGGCTTTTGAGAGATGGTGCTTGCGTCTGAAAATGTATTTTGAGCCAGTTATTACCACCTTGCTTCAAACTAGTAGGCCTTCCACGTCTTTAGCGTATAGCAGAGTGTGGAAGGTGTTTGAGTCCTGGTATTTGAAGGAGGGTTTGGATCCATTACGTGTAGCCATCCCTCACATTTTGGCCTTTTTGCGACAAGGTTTGTTAAAGGGACTGGCCTATAACTCGCTTCACATGCAGATGGCAGTCTTGGGATGCCTTAGAGACCAAGGTTCAGGGGAGGTCGATGGTCTCCCATCCGAATGTAGTTTGTTTTCTGAAGGGGGTCAAGCACTTACATCCTCCAATGCATAAGTTGTGTCCGGAATGGAACTCTGGTTCTGTGGGTGCTATGTGAACCTCCATTTGAGCTTTGGCGGTGAGTGTCGGTGAAGGATCTCATCTTTAAAGATGGTTTTTCTGGTGACCATTTGTTCGGCCAGGTGGATTTCAGTACTTCAGGCTTTATTGTGTAGGGATCCTTTCCTGCGGATTGCAGACAATGGTGTGACGCTATGTACGGTTCCCTCCTTTTTACCGAAGGTTGTCTCCTCTTTTCATGTGAACCAGATGGCAGAGCTTTCGACTTTTCCAAATTTGTCATGGGAGGCGCCACATGCAAGGGAACTTTACCTTTTGGATGTTCGTCTGATTCTGTTGTGGTATCTTAAGATCACTAACAGTTTTTGTTGATCAGATCATCTCATTTTGTTCAGTGGAGCAAAGAAAGGATGTAAGGCATCTAAAGCCACAATTTCTTATTGGCTAAAGGAGACTATTTTTTCGGCCTATTTCTGTAAGGGTCTAGCGGCCCCAGAAGGGTTGTGAACACATTCTACTAGGGTGCAAGCGGCCTCCTAGGCAGAGTGTCATTTGGTTTTGCCTCAAGAGATATGTAGGGTCGCAACATGGTCTTCCCTTCACACTTCACCAGACATTACAGATTGGATGTCCAGGCACAGGAAGACGCGATGTTTGGTGAAAGTGTATTGCGAGCCAGTCTTTTGGGTTCCCGCACAGTGTAGGGGAGCTTGGGTACATCTAACTTGTCTGGACTGATCTGGGGTATGAATAGGAAAGGAAAATTGGTTCTTGCCTGTTAATTTTTGTTCCTGGAATACTACAGATCAGTCCAGAGGCCTGTCCGCTTGGATCCAAAAGACTGTGGTAGCTGCAATTAGGGTCTAATTCAGAGCATTCTACATGTAAATATGTTGACCCATTTGGCGCTAAACTCTTTTCAATTCCTTTTTGGATGAAAGGGCTTCAGTTCAGGGAGATCCAACCCTGGATTCTCTGTTCTCCCTAGAAGAGAAAGTTTGTTTGAGTTGCAAAGTTTTTCCTCTACGTTGACTTGGGCACAGGTCAGTGCTGAGAGACTGCAGGTTGCACTCTCGGTTACGTAGCAGTGCCTGAAAGGTTTTTATTCTCTGCCTCCATCTGCTGGTAGGGATGCAAAACCTACTTGTCTGGACTGATCTGGTATTCCAGGAACAAAAATTAGCAAGTAAGAAGACCTTTTCCTTTTGAAAATTTCAGACTTTGTGACAGCAGGACCCAACCACGGGATATGCCGGTCCTGCTTCTGTTAAGGTCACCAGATTACTGGTGTGCAAATCTAGGACACTTGTAGCCAGCAAGCAATTTAAAGCAATCTAAGGGGGAAATCCCCTATAATTTATTTTTTTTTAATTAGCAATTATTTCAAAACGTGCAGTTTCCTAATACCTAAGAAGCATATTCTTTAAGCTGTATTTTTTTTAAACTACAAAATATTAGAAACCCAGAGTTAATAAAAGGAAAATTGACAGATGGAAAATTCTTTTGATTTCTGAAGAAATAGGGCTGAGTTTGGACTGGATGTATTAACAGCCTGGTAATGTTTACAAATGATTCTCATTGCATTGTGGAAAATGCACTGTGAGAGGGCAGCTAGAGCTCTGCGCAACACCTACTGAAATCTGATTTGATTTGATTTCCATTTTCAATTTGTCAAACATGTTCACATAGAGGGTAATTTTCAAAAGGATTTACATGCTTAAAACTGGGTTTTACACGTGTAAATGCATTTTACGTGTGTAAGTGGGCATTTGAAAATTGCTACAATATATACTATTGAATTATCAATAGGTTTTATGCACATAAGTGCAGTTTCAGCGCGTAAATGGGCTTTTGAAAATTGCTACGATAGTATGTTACATTTACACGCGTAACTCCTTTGAAAATTACCTCCTTTGTCTTTAGCAGATGATACAAAGCCACCCATGCCCCCCATGCTGGAACCAACAGGACCCGCCCCCTCCCTTTCAGATCTGGATCCCGACCAGGACCCTCCGACCCTAAAGCCCATCAGTGAAAGCAGACTGCCAAACCGCCTGCAGAAGCGCCTGAAATCGGACAGCGAGCTTTTCGACAAGAAGGTGCTGCAGCGGGGAAGCCACGCCTTTCAGCGGCTGCTGAGTGATGGCGGTTTCAATGGACTAGCTCTTCAGGCTGCGGATACTGACTCTGGCCCTCCTTTCAGTGGTGTGGGCAGGCGCACATCTGTCCTTTTTAAAAAGACCAGGAATGGGGTGAAGTTGCAGAGGAACCTGGACTGCCCATTGGAGAATGGGGAGGATCATGGCCAGCTGTCCCTATCCAACGCAGAGGGCGAGCAACAAACGCGGAAGCGTCCCCAGAGCGGGAGTTGCAGTGACAGCGATGGGGAAAAGTCACCCAGGCAGTCAGGAGACTCAGGTGATTTTTGGAAGGTTTTAACTGGAAACATTCACAAAGCAGTTATAGTCAGGAAATTCTTGAACAAGCCTTTTTTTTTTTCCCAATCTTGACAGCAAAGAGCTTTTATTCTATTAACTGTCCATATTTTACTTTACCTCCTGTAGTGTTCTCATTCTAGTAAGCTTTGGCTTTTAGTATCTAATGAAAAACAACTTGTATATAAACTCTTATCTGATCTGGAACCTTAGAGGAAGTGCCACTTTCTTTAAAAACATGCATCTCTTACATCTCGCACCTCCGTAGTGGACTGCAAAGAAACAAGGTTAATCAAGGCTGGAAAAATATCTAGAAAAGTTAAACACCTGCCAAAACTTTAAGGAGTCAGAGAACATTTTTTCTTTACAGTTTATAAATTTTGAGGAACTTTTATTTTTGCTTTTCTGTATACTCTGGGTCTTTTTCTAGGTTATTTTTCTCATTTATGTAGGAATGCAGGGGTATTTTTTAAATGTTTCCCGTTTTTGTTTTACTTCCCTCATCATTATTTTTATTTTTCCATTTGATATCCCACAGTCTCGTTAACACTTCAACACAGTTATAATAAAGTCCTCAATATATATACAAAATACAGTGTTAAAGGACCATACCCTATTCTTATATTACAGTCCTCCCACCCATTAAAAACAGCTATCCGTGCCATAACATCTTAATTAGAATAAACACACTACACTGTGCTTTAAGCATATACAAGCCTCATCTAGTTTCACCCTCTTTCTCTGCTTTTTCCATTCTTGCTGCCCTTGTCTTCCTCCATTGAAGTTCTCCTCTGCTGCTCCCAGCAGTACTCTGTTTGGCCTAGCAGCCCACATTTGCGTCAGCCCTGTGGCCTAGCCTTGCTGCTTCTGTCTGCTCTGCTTCAGGTCACACGTTTTGCTCTCTAGAGCCCTGCACTGGGCCATGATAGTACATTATGCTGATCACAGCCTAGCAGGAGTCAGGCATGAAAATTTGGGCAATCACGTGCTGCGATTTTTTTTTTCCATCCCTGAACTAAGCAGATCTGTCGAAAATCTTTGAATGACATCTTGGAAAGGATTCCCTATTAACATGCATGTCTTCATTAAGAGAAACATATTATGCAGGGATGCTGTCAAAGGAATAACTGCTTTTCAAAATAACCCTGTCAGTATTTACTCTCCGTGAAGGTCACATTTTACATTTGCTCTTCAAAGTGACAGAAACTAGAAGTGCTATTTAAATCCTCTAATTAAGATGCATTTAAAAAAGATTTATTTCATCTTTTGAAATTGGTGGACCAGAAAGCAAACCTCATCTGTGTGAAATAATATGTTTATACTGCTGCTTTTCTACCCTCTATATGATTCTTCCTTGAAGTTTTGGCTTGCCCTGGACCCTCTATGTAGCATCACTTTCTGTGAGCTCTGTTAATTCAGCTGAATAAAAAAGAACACATTTAATAATAAGGCTCAAAGTGATCAATGTACATAGAGTTCCAGAGAAGAACTGACAGGAAGTGGCAAGCCAAGGTGCCATCAAACGTCAGTATCACATCGAGGGGGTTTAAAGCGCTTATTTTCTATAAACATGAGATCTCTTATTTGTTTTCCTGCTTTTTCACATATTCTGATTACTAATTAAAAGCACTTCTGTGCATTTGGCTCTGGAGAAGTGTGTTTGTAGCCCAGCTTATCTCCTCTTTCTGTGTCTCCCCTGCAGGAGTGACCAATGGCTATGGCAAGCATATGGAGAGCTGGTCAGATTCTGAGTGCAGCTCTGGCCTCAGCAGCGGGCCAGTGTTTGACAACTGCAGGTGAGAACAGTTTGGCTGCAATTTTATCCAGAGAGCGCACCTAATGTACTAAATAGACATTCCCTGTACTTACCCGGATCAGTCCAGACTCCTGGGTTTTGCCCCCCCCCCCCTAGCAGATGGAGACAGAGGTTTAGCAACAAAAACTCCACCTTATATAGGCTGGTGCCACCTACAGTCTGGCAGTATTCTTCTGTCTCCAGCAGGTGGAGGAGGTGGAAAACCTACAGTCTGAGTTAGGGCCTAGCTTAGGGTTAGGTTAGAGTTAGGCAAAAGTTTAAAAAAAAAGCTAGGGACAGGTACTTCTTTAAAAAAAAAAAAAAAAGTGTCATTTTTTATTTTTAGTGCTACTCGATTCCCGGGGCCTTTCCGATTGCGGGGGGGGGGGGGGGGGTGCTTTGGTGCTGTTTCGCCACGTTTTCGAGGGGCATGGAGTAGTTTTGTTCTGCTCCCATGCCACGTGTCGGGCCTGCGGCACGGCACGAGCACGTCTGTCGCAGGACAGCCTATGCGCCACTTGTGTCCGGGGGCAAGGGTGCCCCTGCGACCCCGAAAGGGGTTGTCCTCCGGGTCCAGACCATGATGGGCGCCTTTGGGGAGCTGCTGGCCGCGATCCCTGGTCCGTTCCCGAGCAGTGCAGGAACGGGTGCTATTTTAGGTCCCTTGAGGTCAGCAGCTCCAGCTGCGGGCACCATTTTGCCTCCCTTGGGGCCGGTCGGCAGCGCCGGGGGAGGAGGACCTTCCTCCGAGTTTGTCCCCTCAGCGCGGGGGAGACAGGCCTGCGGATAGTGGCAAGCCTAATGCAGAAGATACTGCTGCAGGGGACACGGATGATACTTCATCGGAGTCTTCATTTTCCTCTGATTTTATTCTGTTCATGCATAAGGCTTTTAAGCCGAGTAAGAAGAGGCCTCTCCTCTTGGACTCCCAGCCCCGGCCTCCGAAGCAGGCTCGGGCCCCTCAGGACACGGGTTCCTCGTCTGGCCAGCAGCCTAAGCCCTTAAGAACCCCGGTGGCTGACCCCGATTCTTCCTCAGACTTGGAGGACCAAGACGATCGGGAGTTGCCTTCTCAGCCCCCGAGGGGGGGTGGAGGGAGAGGCCGAGCGACAACAAGGAGGTCTAAGGGGGGTCCATGGGGCGGATGGGGATGATCCAAAGGTGGTCTGTCTTTTTCACAGAGATGAACTGGGACCCCTTATCCCTGCTATCTTGGGGGAGCTAGGAATTCAGCTTCCTCAGGAGGAGTCTCTTCTAGGGAGCTACGGACCCTGTGGTGTTTGGTCTATGGGGGCCTCCTTCGTCTTTCCCCTTCCATTTTTCAGCCACGGATTTACTTTTTAAGGAGTGAGACACTCTGTACTTGGGCCTTAAGGTGGCGAAGGCAATGGATAAGCTCTATCCCCTACCCGAGGAGGCCTTGGAGCTATTGAGGGTTCCTAAAGTGGATGCAGCTGTGGCTGCAGTCACGAAGAAGACCACCATTCCAGTCACGGGGGAACAGCCCTGAAGGGACCTGCAGGATCGTAAGCTGGAAATTCAGCTTAAAAAGATTTTTGAAGTCTCTGCCCTGGGGATCCGGGCAGCGATGTATAGTAATTTTTCATTGTGAGCAGGTCTGCGGTGGGTGCAGCAGCTCCTTGCCAACGAGTCATTATCCCAGGAAGAAGCTCTACAGGCGGGGCGTCTGGAGGCCGTCATTGCCTACAGTGCGGATGGTTTTTACGATTTGCTTCGCACATCAGCCAGGACAATGATGTCGGCTGTGTCCGCATGACGTCTTTTGTAGTTACGTAACTGGGCTGCCTGCCATTTAAAGGCAAGCTGCTCTTTGGCAAGGAACTGGAGGACCTGGTCCAGTCCTTGGGCGAGAATAAGGTGCATCGTCTGCCAGAGGATAAGCCGAAGTCTAGACGAGCTTTTCCCTCCAGGTCTCATTTTCACGGAGGTCGGAGGCCCCGGACTTCTCGGGGATCGGTTTCTTCCTTTCGTCACAATGCCAGCAAGCAGCAGTCCTACACTCTGTCATTTCAGGGGCGGCATTTTGGTAGGCCTGGCTCCAGCCAGGGCACGCCCGGTGGAAAGACCTCGCAATGATGGGCAGCCGGCTCATTCCTCGGTCCCAGTGGTGGGCGGCAGACTGACTCTGTTCTATGAGGAGTTGGCCAAAATAACGTTGGATCAGTGAGTCCTTTCTGTGATAAGACACGGTTACGCATTATATTTTGCACGTATGCCCCACCAGCGGTTCCTGGTATCTCCTTGCGGTCAGGCACCAAAGCGCAGAGCGGTACAAGACACTCTACAGCGGCTTCTCGACCTCAGAGCCATTGTGCCGGTGCCTTCTGAGGAGATTCGAAAGGGCCGGTACTCCATTTATTTCGTGGTACCCAAAAAAGAAGGAACCTTTCGCCTCATTCTAGACCTCAGGCGAGTCAACAAATGCCTGTGGATTCCTCGCTTCCGTATGGAAACACTAAGTTCCATCATTGCATCAGTGCGACGGGGGGGGAAGTTCTGGCATCTCTGGATCTCACCGAAGCCTATTTGCACATCGGCATCCGGGCAGATCATCAATGTTTTCTAAGGTTTTCCATCTTGGGACACCACTATCAATTCCAGGCGCTACTGTTCGGACTAGCCACTGCACCCAGACATTCACCAAGATTATGGTGGTGGAGGCGGCGCAGCTCCGCAAGGAGGGATATCTTGTACATCCGATTGGCTGATCAGAGCAAAGTCGGAATCGCGTTGTCAAGAAGCAATCGATCGTGTGCTGCAATTGCTACGGAGCCTTGGTTGGGTGGTCAACTCCCAGTCCTTGGAATTTTTGGGGGCTTTGTTCGACACTCGTCAGGGCATGGTATCTCTAACGGAGGAGCATATGATCAAGCTCCAAGGTCAAGTACGGGCCTTGCTAACCAAGCACTCCCCGATAGTTTGGGATTACTTACAGGTGCTGGGTTCCATGACCTCGACTCTGGAATTGGTTCCTTGGTCTTTCGCTCATATGCGGCCTTTGCAATCAGCGTTACTCTCCCGCTGGAACCCGGTCTCGGAACAGTTTCATATTCATTTGCCTCTGACGGAATGCGCTTGTTCCAGCCTAGGCTGGTGGCTCAACCCGGACAACTTAAGACGGGAGGTGCCTTTGGTGATTCCGGATTGGATGATGGTCACGACAGATGCCAGCCTCTACGGCTGGGGGGCGGTTTGTCAGCGGAAGTCGGTGCAGAGCAGGTCAGAGGAGGCTCGGTGGTCCATCAATCGCCTGCAGACCAGAGCGGTGAGGTTGGCTCTGCTAGTGTTTCTTCCGATTCTCCAAGGCAAGTCGTTATGGATTCTCTCCGACAATGCGACCAAGGTAGCTTATATCAACAGTCAGGGAGGAACAAGGATTCAACTGGTAGCATTGGAAGCTCATTTACTGATCATTTGGGTAGAACGGAACTTATTCAGCATAGTGGCCTCCCACATTGCCGGGGTAGAAAACGTTTACACGGACTTCCTCAGTCGACATTGTCTAGATCCCGGGGAATAGGAACTCGCGGACTAAGCCTTTCATCTCATCTGTGCCCATTGGGGAACACCCTGCATGGGTCTGATGGTGACATTCAAGAACACCAAGGCGCCATGCTTCTTTGCCCGCTGCAGGGAACCGTGCGCGGAGGGCATGGAAGCCCTGGTTCTCCCCTGGCCAGTAGATGTCCTGCTTTATGTGTTTCCTCCTTGGCCGCTTATAGGTCGAACTCTTCGCAGAATAGAATTGCATCCGGCGGAGGTGATACTTGTAGCTCCCGAGTAGCCGAGGCGCCCATGGTTTGCGGATCTGGTCAATTTGGCCATCAATGGTCCTCTGAGGTTTCAGGAGCTACTGGACCTACTCCATCAGGGTCCGGTTTATTTTGACCTTTTGTCTAGCGGCATGGCTTTTGAGAGGAAGCATTTGAAGTCACAGGGGTATTCGGATGCTGTGGTAACTACGTTGTTGCGGACCCCTAAGATCTCCATTGCTTTATCTTACATCCGAGTCTGGAAGGTTTTTGATGCTTGGTGTCTCGCCAGGAGTGTTGTATCTACCCGGGCGGGAGTCTCGGACATCTTGAGCTTCCTTCAGGATGGTTTGTCAAAGGGCTTGTCATGGAGTTCCTTGCGAGTGCAGGTGGCGACGATCAGTTCTTTACGCGGTAACATACCAGGGGTGGGCCTAGCGGATCATCCTGATGTCTCTCGTTTTTTGCAGATAGTGAAGCATTTGAGACCTCCGGTGAGAGAACCGTGTCCATCTTAGAATTTAAACTTGGTTCTTAAAGCCTTGTGTGCGGCACCTTTTGAACCTTTGCATAGCGCAACCTTGAAAGATCTCACGTTGAAGGTGGTATTTCTGGTGGCGATTGCCTCGGCGTGCCGGCTTTCGGAGATTCAAGCATTGTCATGTAGGGAGCCCTTTTTGAGGATTTCGGATTCTGGTGTTTCCCTGCGTACAGTTCCCTCCTTTCTTCCCAAGGTGGTGTCTTCTTTCCATTTAAATCAGTCAGTGAAGCTTCCAGCTTTCTCTGATCTAGAGAGGTCGGACCCCGGTTATAAGGATTTGAGGAAGTTGGATGTTCGCCGAGCTTTGCTGCACTACCTGGAACTTACTAAATGGGTTCAGGGTTTCAGATCATCTCTTTGTGCTCTGGAGTGGACCTCGTCGGGGTAATATGGCTTCTAAGACCACGATAGCTCGTTGGTTGAAGGAGGCCATAAATTCTGCTTATTTGTTGAGCGGTCGGCCATTGCCCGTGGGCCTTCGGACTCACTCCACTCGACTTCCTCACCTTCCTCCTTATCAACGCTCAATCACTCACCAAAAAATTCATGCTACTAGCCGATCTCATCCAAGATAAAAAACCTGATTTCATCGCAATTACAGAAACCTGGCTCCAAAACACTGATCACGTAATATCAAACCAAATAACCCACCCCGACTATGATTTATTCTCCATCCCCCGCAAGGCCCGCAGGGGAGGTGGCCTTCTCCTCACCATAAAAAAGAAGTTCAACATGAAATTGATACCAAACAACTTACCAAAGAAGTACGAAGTTGCCCTCTTCGACGCTGAGACTCTACAAATCTGTCTAATATACTGCCCCCCCAAGCTACTAGAAAACGATCTATCCCCTCTCTTAGAATACCTGATCTCAAACATTAACACAAAAAAACCCACCATTATACTAGGAGACTTCAACCTCCACGCAGATGCCATCCCTCAATCTCAAAGCTGCCAAACTCTTCTCGATATGCTCTCCAGCTTCAACCTGCACCAACTTGTAAACCTCCCTACACACAAAGCAGGTCACACGCTAGACCTAATCTTCACCAACCAACACTTCACCAACCCACAAATATCATCGAATCCCGTCCCATGGTCAGACCACTTCATCATACAATGCCAGACACAACTACTGAGCAACATCTTAAAGAACACCTCTGACAGACCATCCTTCAAATACCGACCCCCCTTTCAACTTGACCAACTTCAAGAAGAACTTTCTAAGCAACTCAGCAACCTAGATCTCTCAAACTCTAACAACGCTATTCAATCATGGATCAACCTCACGGAGCAAACCGCCAACAACATAAACCCCCTAAAAATCAAAATCATCAAAGAAACCAACCATCAAAACAACCCCTGGTTTAACTCTCACCTCAGATCAATAAAAAGCAACCTAAGGAAACTAGAAAAAGAATGGAAAAAATCCAAATGCCCAGTAACCACTCAGCGTTACCGCACCCTACTCGCCTCATATAAAAAGGAAATCTTGAACACCAAACGGGACTACTACAGTCTTAAGATAAAGAACTCCGCAAACAGCTCCAACGCTTTATTCAACATTGTAAGAAACCTGATTGAAGAAAACAACAACAACCACTGCACCACCTCACCTAATGAAAACAACCTAAGTCAAGACCTAGCAATGTTCTTCTGGAACAAAACAAACAAGATCACCAACTCCTTCAGCACCCCCTCAAACACAGCAGATCAAAACATCAAACACACCAATACACCCTGGACAAACTTCACTCCTATTTCCAACAAAGCCGCTGAAAACTTAATTAAAAAAATCAACCCAGCACGCCACGACCTGGACTCAATCCCCACCCGATACCTGAAAGAACTGGCACACACCATCGCCCCGACCATAGCAGCCATCATTAACAAATCACTCGAAGAAGGGATACTCCCCGCACAACTAAAAACAGCAACCATCACCCCTATCTTGAAAAAGAAAAACCTCGACCCGTCTGATCTAAATAACTACCGCCCCATCTCAAACCTCCCACTCCTAGCCAAGCTGACCGAAAAAGCGGCCTTGATTCAGCTGAACGAGCATCTAGAGGACAACAATATCCTCCATACTTCACAACACGGATTCAGAAAAAACAGAAGCACCGAAACCCTACTAATCAACCTTTCAAACACATTAATTAGAGGTCTAGACAACAAGCTAAATCATCTACTTATCCTTCTAGACCTCTCTGCGGCTTTCGACACGGTGGACCACAAGACCCTGATTGACAGCCTAGCACACATCGGCCTGACCGACAATACACTAAAATGGTTCACATCCTTCCTAAAAGATAGACTCTTCAAGGTCGCCATTAACAACAACTCTTCTAGCCCCCTACCACTAGACACCGGGGTACCACAAGGCTCCGCCTTATCTGCAACCCTCTTTAATATATACTTACTCCCACTCTGTCACTTCATCTCAAGTCTGGGCATAACATATTTTATGTATGCAGATGACATTCAACTTATCATCCCCATATCAAACACCATCGAAGATGCTCTGAAATCAACAGCCAAGCACCTAATCGACATCAGAGACAAACTAAGCCAGATGAAACTCTGTCTCAATATGAATAAAACCGAATGTATCCTCATAGGCAAACACAACCCTGGATCAACTACCGCACCACACTTCCTTCAAATTGACAACCACAGCATCCAACTCAAAAACGCAACAAAAGACCTTGGAATCTGGATTGACAGCGACCTCAACCTAAAAAAGAACATCGCCATGAAAACGAAAGAAGGCTTTCTGAAACTCCACCTCCTGAAACACTTGAAACCACTTATCCACCAGCAAGATTTCCGCACAGTTCTGCAATCTCTAATCTTCAACAGCCTTGACTATTGCAACTCCCTGATGATCGGCCTCCCAAAATCCACCATAAAGCCACTCCAAATGCTGCAAAACGCCGCTGCAAGAATTCTAACTGGCAAGAAAAAATCAGATCATATCACTCCCGCCCTGAAAAGCCTACACTGGCTTCCCATAGCTCAAAGGATTGAATTTAAAACGCTAACAACTGTCCACAACTCAATCTACAATGCAGCCAACCCCGCCCTAATTGACATGATTCACCTTCACAAAGCACAACGGACCACCAGAACAGAAGGCAAAATGACCCTAGACATACCTTCCCCCAGCCTAGCCAAACTAACAGCCACGAGGAACAGAGCATTCTCCGTCGCAGGACCCAAATTATGGAACACCCTTCCCCATTACTTAAGATCACTCAATGACAGCAAATCGTTCAAAAAAGAACTCAAAACCTGGTATTTCAACCTAACCTTCCGCGACGGAGTCGGCTAAGCCATCCACATCCCTCTTCCCACCTCTTCCCCCCCTCCTTTCCTTCTACCACCCCCCCTCCCTAACTAATACCCAAACACCTCCACCTTCTTCCCCCGTCCTACCCTCCCCCAACCCCTCCCTGACCTCCCACCCCTCCCCTCTCCCTACCACCCCTATGGCATCCCATCCTCCTTCACCCCCCCTCCCGCCCTCTCCTCCTTGTCTCTTGTTCTTCAATTTTTGCTACACAGCCCTCTATCCAGCCCGCCTCAGCTGATTCCCCCTAGCCCCCCCCACCCTATCTCAGCTCCCTGCTAGAGTGCCCCAGTGACTGTTGTCACCAACCTGTTTACCAAGTTATTTAAGTTATATAAGATGTTATATTCATATTTGTATAAGTTACCAATTGGTCACCACTATGTATAAGTTGTTTATCCTGTAAACCGGAGTGAAGGCATCCCGCTATACTTCGGTATAAAAAAGCCTCGAAATAAAATAAATAAATAAATAAATCTCAAGCCGCTTCCTGGGCGGAATGTCATCAGGTTTCACCAGAGGAGATCTGTAGAGCGGCTACGTGGAAGTCGCTCCACACCTTTGCCAGACATTACCGTTTGGATGTTCAGGCATCAGGGACAGGGGCATTCGGAGCAGGAGTACTGCGAGCAGGCCTCTCCAGATCCCATCTCAAGTAAGTGAAGCTCTGGTACATCCCAGGAGTCTGGACTGATCCGGGTACATACAAGGAAAGGAAAACTAGTTTCTTACCTGATCATTTTCGTTCCTGTAGTACCACGGATCAGTCCAGAGTCCTGCCCTATTTAGGGTCTTAACAGAATTTGGAGAGTCCACGCTATTGTTTCATGAGTTGTTCTTTTTCTTGCAGACCAGTTGAGTTCTTCCAAATACCTTGGGTGCTGATCCCATTTGGGGGTTTCATGAGCCGGTTTACAGTTGTTAGGTTACTGTATGTAGTTAGTTTGGGTTTTTGGAATCCATTCTGCTTTGACATTAAGTAATACTGCCAGACTGTAGGTGGCACCAGCCTAGATAAGGCGGAGCTTTGTTGCTAAACTTCTATCTCCATCTGCTAGGGGGGGGGGGGGGGCAAATCCCAGGAGTCTGGACTGATCCGTGGTACTACAGGAACGAAAATATCACAGCAACATGGGCAGCACGGTTTGTCTAGTAGGAATTCCTGCTGGGGTTACAGGTATTGGTGTTCTGTTAGCAATATTTTTTTGTGTAATTTATTTTCTCTTATCTTCCCTCTCCCCCTTTTTTTTTCTTCCAAGTGGTCTGTCTCCCCCCAAACGCAGCCGAGGAAAACCAGCCCTCTCGCGAGTCCCCTTCCTGGATGGTATAAACGGAGACTCTGACTACAATGGCTCAGGTTAGGCTGAAGCCAGAGGAATGGACCTGTCTGTGTGTGTGCCTTCCATGCAGTGGTGCTCTGTCCTGGAATGAGGTGATGTCACAGGCTGTGCCCAGTGACAGAACAGACCCCATTTTCAGGTGTTTTCTCTGCCAAAGTTCTCTGCTAGCATCCCAGTGCCAGCCAACCAGGGAGCAAAAATTGAGCTCCAGACCCTCTGCATGCCAGTGCATAGCATTGCCACTGAGACATCAGTCTGGCCCCTTTATTGATTTCTAAACATACCTGTGATCAAGCTGGTATGCTCAGCAGTTATGGTTGTAATTTTGCAAGAGTTTACCTCTATTTTGCCAATGTTTTGTGTCTGTGATGGAGGGGGAAAGATGGGCATGGTGCTATTTGGATCCATTTAAGCAACTAATCTTGTCTGACTGTTTATCTGTAACATACCTTGACGTGAAAGGTTCTGTGCCCAACAATCTCTCTCCTGTGTGTACTCTCTTGGGCCTCTGTGCTCTTTATTCTTGTCTTTCCACACTTCTCCATAGTCTGTCTTCTGTCTTTCATCCCCTTGAGTCTCCATTCTTATTTCTCTTCCCCACCCTATACACATTTTCCTGCCTTCAGCAGGTCATGATGTTGCACTGGAATGTTTGGTGGACACAGTGTATGTTGCTGTTTAAGGAACTTTTGTAACTTTTGCTCAATATAGAATGGACACAGCTTTCTTCATAGGTGCTGCTGCTCCTGGATTGCAAAGCTTTACTTCTGATCTCCCTTCAGGCAGAAATCTCCTGAGGCCTTTTGAAGAGGGCGTTGAACTGGAACCCCTGGAGCTAGTGTGGGCAAAATGTCGGGGCTACCCTTCCTATCCCGCCTTAGTAAGTGCCAGTTTGCAGTAAGTAAGAGGTAAAAAATAGGTGAATTCTTGAACTTCTAGTTTACACAATTACCATAATGTGCAAGAGGAGTTTGGGGATATGTAAGCAGTTTTTGTGGGCAGTCCTGATGTGGGACGAAAGAGCATTGGGGTACATTTTGTATGTGAGTGCTGTAAGTAAGAAACATGCAGGGCTCTCTCTAGATTAAAATCTGTTCGCGAGGACATTTGGAGACTTCCTCTCAGCTTTTGTTTCTTTGAAACTTGCACTTTGATTTAATATGAAGTTGTATAGGAAGAGTTCTGATCAGCACTTGCCCTGCAGTGTGGATGTGAACCCTCTGGGTACCGGGATAGATGAGCACTCTTAGACTGTCCTCAAACACTGTGAGACAGGGAGCAGTTTCCTCTGTTTTTGAAAGTAACAGCATACCTTGGAGCATACAAGTATCCCAGACCTGTGTTTCTTGTTGATGTGTCTAGATTATTGATGCCAAGATGCCACGGGAGGGTCTACTTCACAATGGAGTCCCAATCCCTGTGCCACCACTTGATGTACTGAGGCTGGGTGAGCAGAAGCAGGCTGCGGCCGGAGAGAAGCTCTTCTTGGTCCTTTTCTTTGACAACAAGAGAACCTGGTAAATAACAGAAGTCTCTTCTACAGCCGCAGTTTGCTTGCTCTCTTCTTGTCTTGAGCTCTGTCATCCTGTCCTCTCTTTTCCTCATTTCTTTTTTATGTTCTCCATTGGTCACTTGAAACAACCTCTTCTGTCTCACTTTTCTCCCCTCCTCACCCCATGTTCCTTTCTCCTTTCCTGGGGTCTCACATCAACTTCTGTCAGTAAATGGTTTTATGCTCATGGATTGCAAGCAGTGCCTCTTTCCTCAGTTGATGCTTGACTCTGGGACCTTGTAGTGTGGGCAGTGGCCCCTCCTCAGTCATTGCCTGGCTGTGAGACCTTATGGTGCAAGCAGTGGCCGCCTCCTCCTCTGCCTCATTCTGGTAACATGGGTGTTGTTGTATCATGTCATACTGGCACAGTATGTCCCACTGAGCCTGGTACTCATGAATGTGGTAATTCCATGGCATCTGACCTCAGAATGGTTAATGTCCCTGTCATACACTGTTCATATTCCACCCGCTTTACCTTTCCTCACTAACTGGTAATTTGTGCTGTTTGGATTGCAGGCAGTGGCTTCCACGTGAAAAGGTTCTGCCCCTTGGAATGGATGATACAGTAGACAAACTAAAGATGATGGAGGGTCGGAAGACCAGCATCCGAAAGTCTGTGCAAGTGGCATATGATCGTGCCATGATCCATATGAGTCGTGTACGGGGAGACCATCCCTTTGTCACCTCAAGCTACCTGTAGAGAATTCAGAGGAGAGGAAAGGGGCAACCTGTTCTGCCCTGTTTTAAATACCTGTGCTCAGCCTTCCAGGCAAACAAGACCTATGCCCAGCCTTGCGTATACATAGACAATACATAGGTGCTACATTCATACTTGGAGGAAGGAAGCAGCTATGTATGTGTGTATGTGTGTGTGTGTGTGTGTACACGCACTTGTGAAAGACTGAATGAGTGGTGGACATACACATTTCTCATTATGGAGTGATTCCTGCAAGATGCCCCCAACCTGTGCCAAAACAGTTTTAACTGGTAATGGAAAAGTTGTGACTCTCTTCTATGGGTCTCCGAAGGGCATGCTCCATAGTCAGCAGAAGACAGATGTGATATCAAGTCGCAGAATAAGCAGGTGGGGCTGGAAGTTACTCGGGGGAGAGGAGCAGGTATTGAAACTGCAGAGCTTGGATTAGTGCAAGGTAGTGTTTTCCCCTCTCCTTGCCCTCAGGTTTTTCAGTCTTCACCACCTCTCCCCAGGAATTCTCTCAAACCTGGAACATTGTAAATAAAGCAGTGTAAATATAATTGGACTCTCTCGTGCCAAATTGCCAGACTTTGATTTTGTGACCTGAGCTGCCACAGTGCTCAGCAGTGTGCAGTCCAGCTGGCAGGCAGCTCTTGTTCTTTCTACTGCTGTTATACCCTTGCACCAATGACGGAGCAGACATACGCACAATATTTATAAATATATATATAAATATATATATCTATATAAATTTGGGGGTAGATCCCTCTGAGTTCCCCAGACTCAGCTTTATGGATAAAAATTAATTACATTTTGTATTTTGTTTTAATTTTTTTATGTTGGCATTCTGGATATTTTGAACATTTTTACCTTTTAAATGACATCACTTAGGATGCCACGTGTATTCGGGTGCACGCAGCCTCTCAGCATCATATTTTCTAGCATCTGGAGATGTACAGGGTTGAAAACACCATAGGGTTGGGTGGGAGACCGGAAAGGAGGGAGAGAGAAAAGTAGCATGTGCTAGGGAAGGAGCATGTACAAGGAACAGTCAGCTTTTGGCTTGCATAGACCTTGTCAGAAATTGCTTTTCCTCCAGATCATCCTTTCCAGTTTGTTTTCCTGGCATGGATGCAGAGTGACCTCTGAGATAAGGGACACATCCCTTACAGCAGGCATATTCTCAGAAGGAGCTCCCAGACAGCCACCCTGCTCTTTATTGGACAATTACTAGTATGGGTTTTCTTTCTCTTTTTTTTCTTTTAACACAAACATAAAAACTAAATGTGAAAAAGGAAGAAGCATGATAACTTGAGTTACCACAGAAGGAAGATATATTTTTCAGACTTTTTTTTTTTTTTCCTTTTCATATATATTTTTTGAGAACCAAAGTTTGAAACGAACAAGGATTGTGGACGCAATAGAATTTTTTGAATTTCAAGTTTTTAAGGGATGTTTTTATTGTGCTTGTCTTTTTATTTTTTTAAATTTCCATTTAAAAATAAAAGTTGATGGGGTGGGACATCACTGTCACTTTTTTTGTTTTGTTTTACTGTAGCCTGTGTTTTTATAAAACACCACTTAAGTTCCACCGTGGAACCACAAGCTAACTGGCAACATAGAAGTGTTGGGGAGAGAGGGGAAGGGGAAGAGGCTGATAATCTTGTCATCCTGCCCCAGAAGCAGGGGCAGAGGTGGCACTCTGTGACAGTTTGTATATAGTTGTAAGATACTGTTCTAAATTATTCTGGCCTGGTGTTCTCCTACCTTTCTTGAAGTCCTCAGTTGTGTGGCTGAGTAATTCGTATGTACACCATGTCGTTTTATTTAAAGGGGCATACAGTTTTCCCAGGTTGTAACTCAGCTGTGGACTTGGTGATCCTGTGTATAGCTGTTTTAAGAAACTTATTTTTTTTGTTCGTCTTTTTTGTTTATTTTTTAAATGAGATTTTACAAAACCGAATTGGTTTATCCTGCTGTTTGCTCCAGGGCCGTTTACCTGTTAACTGTCCGCCTGTTGTAAAGCACAGAGAGCCTCTATTTATTGCAGAAAGTGACTTTATTTGCTTTCTTAGAACTGTTTATATCAGATGGTATGAGAGGTAATAAAGAGAGAAGTATGCTTGTAAAGAAGAAAAAAATGCTAATTTTACCTACTATAATCTCACTGTCGGAAAACTTTATTTTCTCTCTGAGAAATAAATGTTCTAATGGAAAGCTGTAGCCCAAGTCTCTAACTTTTGTCTGACTTTGCTTTCCTTGTATTTCCTGCTGTGAATCAGGCAAATGAAGCCTCTGAGAGACTTCACAAAAACTGATTCCTGTCATGTATTTTTATAATTTTCTGGGAGCTTTATTTTTCTAATAGATGGGGGTTGACGCATTAAGAATAAATTTTCAATAAAGTACTTCTCAGCACAGACAACCTAACCTGATCTTCAGACACACAATACCTACATCGTTTTGTGTTTGAAGATCGGATAAAAAGTATATTAAATCAAGTATGTACCTATTTCTTTTGGAAATTAACACCCAAATTTTCAAACGCAGGCACACGTAAAATCCGGGAGATACAAACGTGGCTGGGCCTTGCGCATGCCAAGCGCATTTTAAAAACAGCCTGGCCATGCGCATATCTCCCAATACGTGCAGAAGTGCTGGGCTCAATGAAAGGAGCGGGCCAAGGGGCAGGGCAAAGGCCAGCAGGACAGCAGCCATTAGGCCCTGTCCTGGGGAAGTGTGCACCGGTACCCAGCCAACGCACGAAACTTACACTTGCTCGGAGGAGCAGTTAAGTTTTAAAACAAAAAAATTCTAGGATAGATAGGGTTAGATTAGGGGTGGGGAAAGAAAGGGGAAAAGGGAGGAAGGGTAGGTAGGGGTATAGGAAAGCTCCCTCCCGGTCTGCTCCTTAAGAGAACTGGGAAAGGCCTACTCACGTCGCCATGCATTGTCTTTTAAAATGGATTTTAAAATCCGTTGTGCATGTGCGTAAAGGAATCTTATTTTATAACATGCACATACCATGAGGTGTGCACATGGAACTTCACACTCACGGATGCATGTGCGGACTTTTGTTCCCTTCTTTTTGCTCTGGCTAGCAGTACGTATGCAGGCACTTCGAGGCGGCTGAAAATCCTATTCGGCAGATTCAGCCATTCTGCCTGCGTAGCTCCTCACTTTTTAGTTGTGTAGATTCCAACTAAGCCTTTGAAAAATTTCCCATTAGAAAGCAAAGTTTTACGTTTTTCATCCCAAAACAAGTACAGAAAAAGACAGAGTCTTCACCAGTCATTCTCAGCCCTGCTATAGAGGGGCCTGCTTTACAGAAATGAAAAGATCTTTTCACGTCTTTGCAAGTAGCAATGGTGGTTTTAGTGATATGGATGCTGAGCTTCAGCCCACCAGTTCATGAGGCACGGACTTTAGGGCAGCTCTCAACTGATGATTCCTTTAGACAAAAACCAACTTTAAAAGGATATTTAGCATTTATTAAAAATGTATATTCTCACTTTGTCCCATCTCCCCTTCACTTCCTCTCCTCCAATCTGTCCCATTTCTGCCAAAAGTCATGATACTGACTATAGAATGTAACTGGAAAAAAAAGACCCCGTACAGTACCCGGTTCAGTCCAGACTCCTGGGTTTTCCCCCCCCCTCTAGCAGATGGAGACAGAAGTTTATCAATTCTTTCCGACAATGCGACCTCGGTGGCTTATATCAATCGCCAAGGGGGAACCAAGAGCCAGCCAGTGGCCACGGAAGGCCCAGCAGCTGATCAGCTGGGCAGAGAAGCATTTAGTAAGTATTGCTGCGCTCACATAGCAGGAGTCGACAACGTTCAGGCGGACTTTCTCAGTCGGCACCGCCTCGATCCCGGGGAATGGGATCGAGGCGTAGACTAAGCTTTCCAGCTCACACGAGACATGGGCATACCCCACATGGATCTCATGGCAACGTTTCAGAATGCCAAGGCTCCGCACTTTCTTGGTCGCCGCAGAGAAACAGGAGCAGAAGAGGTAGATGCCCTGGTGCTGCCCTGGCTGACTGACATGCTGCTGTACGTCTTCCCTCCTTGGCCGCTTATACGCAAAGTGCTCAGGAGAGTGGAGATACACCCAGCAGAAGTCATCCTCGTAGCTCCAGAGTGGCCAAGACAGCCTTGGTTTGTGGACCTGGTCAATCTGGCAGTGGCGGGTCCCCTGCGTTGCCACTGCTCCTGGACTTTATCCATCAAGGGCCCGTGTGTTTGGAAGAGGTCGATCGCTTTTGTCTAGCAGCATGGCTTTTGAGAGGCACCACCTGAGGAGCAAAGGGTATTCAAATGCTGCGGTGGCAACACTTCTCCAGTCGCGCACGACATCCACCAACCTCGCGTATGTGCGTGTGTGGAGAATCTTTGAATCTTGGTGTGTGGACCGGGCGATTGTTCCTACTCTGTCTTCGATGTCAGATATTTTAGGTTTCTTACAATCCAGACTCGCCAAGGGCTTATCGTGTAGTTCCCTGAGGGTTCAGGTGGAAGCTCTTGGTTGTTTGCACGGTTCCATTCAAGGCGTGACATTGGCTGCTCACCCTGATGTGGCTCCTTTCCTAAAGGGGGCAAAGCATTTACATCCCCCGATCAGGCACCCTTGTCCTTCTTGGAATCTGAACTTGGTTCTCTCAGCTCTGTATACGGCGCCCTTTCAGCCTCTGAAAATGGCTACAATAAAGGATCTCACATTAAAGGTGATTTTCCTTATCATTATCACATCTGCTCGCAGGGTATCGGAGCTCTAGGCTCTATCCTGTAGGGAGCCGTTTCTGAGAATTATGGATTCTGGTGTGTCCTTGCGGATGGTTCTTTCCTTTCTTCCGAAGGTGTTATCTGCTTTTCACGGGAATCAGTCAGTGGAGCTTCCATTGTTTCCCGTTTTGGACCGGTCAGACCCTATGTCTAAAGACTTACGGAAGCTGGATGTTCGGGCATTGTTGCATTATCTGGAAGTTACTAACGCATTTCGTGTGACTGACCATCTTTTTGTGCTGTGGGCTGGTCTGAAATGAGGAAATATGGCATCTAAAGCTACGATTTCGCGCTGGTTGAAAGAGGCTACAGGCTCGGCATATTTGCTGCGTGGTAAGCCTGTACCATTTGGTCTTTGGGCTCATTCTACCTGTTCGCAGGCGGCTTCTTGGGCGGAGTGTCAAATGGTCTCACCGCAGGAGGATCTGCAGGGCGGCGACTTGGAGGTCTTTGCATACCTTTGCCAGACACTACAGACTGGAAGTTCAGGCACCGGGTGAAGGAGGCTTTGGAGAAGCAGTGCTTAGAGCTGGCCTCTCCAGATCCCATCCCAGGTAAGAAAGCCCTGCTACATCCCAGGAGTCTGGACTGATCCAGTATGTACAGGGAAAGGAAAATTTTTTCTTCTGAAAGGTTTTGATAAGGGGTTTTTTTTCCTGAATTTGTTCTGATGCACAAGGCCTTTCTGGCCAAGAAAGCATTGGGGGGGGGGCATGTTGACTCACGGCTTCCACCCCTGGGGGGTCCAAAGCATGAACAAAGTCTAATCCTCCTAAGAGAAAGCACGTCGAGGAAGTTAGGCCTGGTTTTGGCTGCTGGTGATCCACAGGTGATACGGATGATTCGGAGGATGTGCAGGAGGCCCTTGGCAAGGATGCACTGCAGGATATGCCAGACTTGATCTAGGATCCACAGGAATTGCCTGTGGCGGAAGGCGATGATCCCAAGATAGTTCGCCTTTTTTGCAGTGAGGAGCTTTGGCCACTGATTCCACAGGTTCTCCAGGAGCTTGAAATCAAGGTGCCACAAGAGGAATCAGACTTGGAGAGCGCAGATCCGGTTTTGGATGGCCTGAGAGGGCCCGCCAAGGCATTTACCTTTCACAAGTCTGTGAAGAAGCTGATTCAGGGAGTGGGATACGCCTGCTTTTGATCTGCGAGGCAGACACCAAGAAAGCTACTATTTTGGTAGTGGGTTCCGCCATGTTGAGGATTGTGCAGGATCGAAAATTGGAGCTCCATCTCAAGCAGATTTTTTAGGTTTCCGCTCTGGCCATCAGGGCTGCAATGTGCAGCAGTCTGGTGCAGAGAGTGTGTTTCAGGTGGGTCCAGGAGTTTTAAGAGTCACATCCTGCAGGAGCAACGGAAGCACAGCAGGCGGATCAGCTGGAAGCAGCTTTGGCATATGGAGCCGATGTCTTTTATGATTTAGTCAGGATCACTTCACAGATTATGTCATCAGCAGTGTCCTCTAGGTTTCTGCTAAGGTTGTGGAATTGGTCAGCTGATGTTTGGTCCAAGTCGCAGCTTCAGGCACTTCCTTTTAAAGGAAAGTTGTTGTTTGGAGAAGATAACACTGGTAAACAAAGTTTTTGTTTCCTTCAGGCTTTTTGGTGTTCCAAATAGATTTTTTGATGCTGATCACAGATATTACTTTGAAATTTGTACATCACGTAAGGTTTTTGAGAAACTGCCAATTTTGTGTTACAATAATTGTGAAATTTTAAACAATCTTGGGTATATATATTTTCTTGCTGGACAGTAGTTTTTATGATTTTTAAATTAATGTCGTATTTTTGACGGCCATAAGCAACGTAACATGTAACAGAGACTAAATTTTTTAAAAATACACCAATAAACTCTGCCTGATCATGCCAGAACTTGCTCGGGCAAGCCCCAGCTTGGCTGCAAGATTCCAACTTGTTTCCATGACGACGCATAAAATAAGGTGTTTTTGTTGGCCCACAAATCAGAGCTGTGATGGACAGCCACTTTGATGGTCTTCTGCAAGGTACAGAATGTGTTGCGTGGACAGCCTTCAAGAATGTCGTTTGTAACTTTCTAGGCAACTATAAGGCAGCAGACTATGTCGAACAGGTTGAAAATCTGCTTCATTCATACAAATTGATGAAGTGCAACATGTCATTGAAGATACATTTTCTTCATTCCCACTTGGACTTCTTCCCAGACAATCCTGGCGCTGTGAGTGACAAACATGGTGAAAGGTTTCATCAAGACATTGTTAAAATGGAGAAATGGTATCAAGGCAAGTGGAACTTCTCCATGCTGGGTGACTATTGTTGGACTCTCATCCGCGAAGCGTCGGACAGTGATTACAAACGAAAATCTGCGACAAAACATTTTTAGTTTTGTTTTCTGGTGCCAGCATTGCCATTATAGCTTATGCCACTACAGACATGTAACAATGCTTAATGTATATCGTACTTTTCTGGCAAATGGTACATGATACAGGCATAATAAATGCATATTTTTGTTCAGCTTGTTAAAATCTACTTGTTTCACCAAAGGTTGTGAAGGAAACAAAATGTTCCCAGAAATTTGTTTACCAGTGTAATGAAGCATCTGTGTGAATCCAAGATGCACAAGTTGCTGGAGAACAAGTCTAAGGGTAGAAAGGTGGTGCCAGCGCGGGCTAGGTTCTGAGACAGAAGGTTCCATCAGTCCAAAGGTTCTGGGAGTCCGCAGTGGCAGTATTCTGCCAGGGCTTCGACCTGGGGGGGCAGTCCTTTCGAGGGGACCAAAGGCCCACCCGGGACAATTCTAGTACTGGTTCAGGAAGCGCAAAGCCTTCACAATAATGCGAGGCTGGTCCACTCTTCGGTTCCAGTTGTCGGAGGGCATTATCACTTTTTTTTCGAGGAGTGAGTTAAGATTACCACAGACCAACATGGTAAAAGATGGCTACGCTTTAGATTTTGCTTGTTCCATCAGGGATGCCTTTGTTTCCCCTTGCGGTTCACTTGCAAAGCAGTTGGCGGTCCAAGAATCGGTGGATCACTTGAAGCTTTTGGGGACTGTAGTGCCAGTTCCCATAGGGGAAAAGAACGGGGAGGTATTCCATCTATTTCATGATACCAAAGGAAGGGTCCCTCAGGCCCATTCTGGATTTTAAAAAAGTAAGTTCGGCCCTCAGAGTTACGCAGTTTCTCATGGAGACAGTCATCACCGCGGTGCGCGCAGGAGAATACTTGGCATCTCTAGATCTGACAGAGGTTTATTTGCACATAGCCATCAGGCAGGACCATCAAAGGTTTCTGCGGTTCATGATTCTCGGGGAACATCTTCAGTTTCAAGCCTTTCCCTTTGGGCTAGTAACAGAGCCATGTACATTCACCAAGGTGCTGGTGGTGGTGGCGGCGGCATTAAGAAGGGAAGGAATGCTAGTGCATCCATATCTGGATGATTGGCTCATCAGGGAAAAGTCAGAAGATCTCTGTCAGCGGTCTGTGTGGAAGGTGCTGGACAGTTGCAGTTGCTAGGCTAAGTGGTGAATGTTCTAAAGAGCCAGCTCGTTCCCTCTCAGTCCCTGGAGTATTTAGGGGCGCAATTCGACATGAGGGAGGGGAGAGTATTCCTCATCGAGGACAGGATGCAAAAGCTTCAGGGACAGAATCGTCGCCTGCTGGGGCTTTCGACACCCAGGGTTTGGGACTATTTGCAGGTCCTAGGTTCCATGGCTTCAACCTTGGAATTGGTACCTTGGGCATTTGCACATATGCAACCTCTCCAGAGAGTTCGTCTCTCCTGATGGAATCCTTTGTCAAGAGAATTTCATATTCCTCTTCTGCTAGAAGGGGAAGGCAGGAGCAGTCTTCCCTGGTGGCTACTTCGGACCAATCTGGAGCAGGAAGTGCCACTGGAAGTTCCGGAATGGGTGGTGGTCACTACTGATACCAGTCTTTCAGGCCGAGGAGCTGTGTGCCAGGATCAGGTAGCGCAGGGCTGGTGGTCGAAGAAAAAGGCTTCTTGGTTAGAGACAAGAGCAGTACGATTTTGCATTACATGCCTTTCTTCCAAGATTACGAGGTCATTCGATGAGAGTTCTGACAGACAATGCGATGACAGTAGCTTTTCTCAACCGCCAGGAGTGGAGCAGTGGCTCAGGAGGCACAAGACTTGATCCTCTGGACAGAACAGCATTTGGAGAGGATAGCACATTGCCAGGGTGGACAATGTACAGGCAGACTTCCTGAGTCATAAGGCATTGGACCCAGAAGACTGGGAGCTGTTGGAGACAGCGATGTCTCTAATTTGCAAGGGGGGGGGTTCCATCTCATAGGGACCTAATGACAACCAGAAGAAACGCGAAAGCACCGCAGTTCTTAGGCCGAAGAATGGAGCACAGGTCTGAAGGTATCGAAGCTGAGGTCCTGTTTTGGCCTCTCAACGTGCGGTTGTATGTCTTTCCTTCTTGACCTCTGTTGGGCAAGGTGATAACGGTGGATAGAAATGCATCCGGGTGACGAGATTCTAGTGCCTCCGAAGTGGCTGCGCCGTCCTTGGTTCGTGGATCTCGACAAAATGGCCATAGACATGCCCCTGAGGTTCAGCCATCTAGAGAATCATCTTCATCAGGGCCCCATATTTTTGTAACAAGCATCACTTCTATCTCGCAGCCTGGCTTTTGAGATGACGGGGATATCCCGAAGCAGTTATTAGTACCTTGCTGCAGGCCAGGCGGACTTCCATGTCTCTTATCTTATGTGCGAGTCTGGAAGGTCTTGTACGAGTCGAGAATTGCAGTCATTGCAAGCTACAGTGTTGCAAATTTTGACCTTCCTGCAACTAAGGAAGGTTTGGTAGCAGGTTTGGCTTTTAATTCTCTAAGGGTGCAGATAGTGGCCCTCAGCTGTCTCCATGGTAAAGTACAAAGTTACTCCCTGTCCACGCAGCCAGATGTTGTACGTTTTTCTTCGTGGGCAAAGAACTTGAGACCATGGGTGAGGAAGCCATGTACGTTTTGGAATCTGAATTTGGTGCTTACACCATTATGTGCGACTCCACACCGTTATGTGCGAGTCCTTCAAAGTCGCTCTCTGAGGAGAGCGACTTTGAAGGACTCAATGCTTAAGGTAGTTTTTCTGATGACCATTTGTTCAGAGAGAAGGATTTCAGAGCTACAGGCGTTATGCCTTTGGGATCCGTTTTTGCAGATTTCGGAGGCAGGGGTGTCATTGCAAATGGTGCCCTCCTTTCTGCCAAAGGGTATCAGGGTTCCACGTTAATCAGACTCTGAAACCACTGGCCTTTCTGCATCTGAATTCCTCAGCCCCTCATGCAAGGGAACTGAGGCTTTTGGATGTCCAGCAGACATTATAATATGTGAAGGTCACTAATGAATTTTGCATGCCTGATTACCTTTTCATTCTCTGGAATGGCCCAAGGCAGGGGCGTCAAGCTTCCAAAGCTATGATTGTGCATTGGCTCAAGCAGGCAATCGGTTCAGCATACATTTCTAGGGGTCGGTCGGTTTGAGAGCTCATTTGACACGTTTGCAGACAATCTCTTGGGCTGAGGCCCAGCAGGTGTCACTGCAGGAGATCTGCAGGGCAGCAACTTGGAAGTTGCTGTGCACTTTCGCAGACACTATCAGTTGGAAGTCAAGGCTCCGCCGTGGCTGGTTTTGGTAAGAGTGTTTTGTGAGCAGGACTCCAGGTCCCAGCCAGTTTATTGGGCTTAGTTACATCCCAGGAGTCTGGACTGATCTGGGTACGTATGGGAAAGGAAAATTTGGTTCTTATTTGCTAATTTTCGTTCCTGTAGTACCAAAGATCAGTCCAGACACCCGCCCCTGGTGTGAGGGGGAAGAGAGTCTGTTTGTTTGTTTCATAATTGTCAGAGTTATTGCAGAGTTGTTAGCAGATCTCGCTACTGTTTTCACTGTACTCAAGTTTTTCATTGCATGTTACAGCATCGCCACCCTCCTGTTTGTGGTTATTTGGGTGAGCTGTTAAAATTGTTTGGTTTTGGCATCTTGGCTTGGATACAGTTCTAGACTGAGGGACTGCAGGTGCCGCACTGTTATATAGTAGTTTCAACAAAACTTTGTCTCCATCTGCTGGCAGGGGTCCAAACCCAGGAGACTGGACTGATCTGTAGTAAGATAGGAATGACAATTATTTAAGAACCAATTTTTCTTTTTGTCTTGTCCATCCTGCTGCTTTCACTAGATGTCAGTTAAGTGATGTGGATCAGATCTTCAGAGTGGACAAACTGGCCCAAGTGTGTAAAGTGGACTCTGTGTGTGCTTTAAGCACTTCATGGGGACAGGGGCTATTATAAGTAGTGCCCTGCATGGGATGGGGAGGCTGCAGAGGCAGTCTCACTCATTACACATCTGTGCTGAAGAGTCATGGTGCATGGTTACAGTGTTTTGAAAGGAGCCCTAGCCAAAGCCTTAACCGCAGTGGCTGTTATTTAAAAAAAAAAAAAAAAAAAACCTTGGGTTAGTTGTGAATGAAGGCTTAGGCTATCCTAACTGTTTCCAATTGAGCAGAGAAAAAAAAAAGAAACTTATCTGGCCTCTGGTTTGGTGTAGCGAACCCCTTGGAATTCTGCAGCACAAAACAATCTTAAAGCTACATTACCAATTCAGGTTATTTCTCCGATGTGTTGGGGCTGTTTCTAGGCCCTCTGCTCCTAGCTGCCTTTTGATTCCTTAATGGAACCCTTTCACAGAAGCTCAGGAATCTGACACATAGGTGTGTTGGTGGGGAGGGTAATGGGGGTGTCAGAAAGTCACTTAAGGAAAGTGAATTTTTGCCCCAGGCCATCCAAACATTTCTGTGGCAATAGATATAAGTCCATTGGAGATGTAATCCTACATTTTGTGTCTTAATTCTGTGCTGCTATAGATTCTGAAATTGCCTGACGAGTTTCTGAAACTTTTTTTTTTTAAGGGTGATATTTTTTTAAGCTTTTTATGCAGATTAGCTGGCTTTAAAAAGGCTTGAAATGTGTTCCCCCCACACCCTTCCTCCAGGAAGCCACCCCCCATCAGAGCACATGAAAGGGTAGGCACTGTTTCACAACAGCCATGCTTCTTCCTGGGGGGGTAGTTTGGAGTGCACACATGCTGATTTCATTTTGAAAGGGAAACCCCATGGGATGTGTTCTTTCTGAAAATGAGCTTGCAGGAAGGAGGAGCAGAGCTGCAAGATGGCCCAGGGGCCTGTACATCACCTCCTGAATGTCGTTGGAGGGTAGTTCGAGACTGAATGAATCGGCTGAGAAATTCTTTGGCTAGTCCCTCCCTCTCTAAGCATTTTGCTTATTCCTAGAACAGGTGCACGGTTTTCCAGGCAGAGTTACACTGTGCAGAGTGATATTTCTCTGTTTTATTATTTTGATTTATATTCCACCTTTCAGGCCCTGGCCTCCCAAGAGGTTGGAGAATTAAAACTCTAAAAAGGAGGTGGTTAGCACTAAAAGGGCTTAGTGGTTTTGGCAGTTATAAAACATTGTTGTAAACAAGAAATTAAGTAGTTGTGGGTACTTTTAAACAGGGAAGGCTTGGACCTAGGTACTTCAAAGTTACAAATCAAAACTTAAAACCAAGTATGGAAAACAGGATCTGGTCATTCCATGGGCAGCTGGATGGCAGAATGGGATGGGCACTGAGCGGTTAGGCATATGTTTATTGAGGGTATGCGTACACCAAATCTATAGAAGCTTTGTAATTCTGCAGTTGGGTTTGGCCAGGGGCCTGGAGATGAATACTGAAGCTGAGGCAGCTGGGAACTGGGGAATGATGGGAGTGCTCAGGCAAAAAGTCCCAGGAATGCAGGTTTCTTTGGCTTGATTAACAGAATTAAAACTTTTAATGTTTTTCCACTTCTGCCATCCTAGGTAAAAACAAAAATCCCCAAAATAATTGCACAAAAGCCATGCAGATTCCATACGATGATATTTGTTCTTAATATTCTATAAAGCTGTCTCTTCTACCATCTTCCTGAGAAGTCTTGTGCCTAAGTAAGTGTCCTCCCTGCCCCTTCCTCTACCGCCCATTGACTAAAGAAGGTACAAACAGGCCTTACAGTATGAAAATAAAAAGTCTTGGACGTAACTGGATTAGGAAGAGCCACCCAATCAAAAACAAGGTACAGAGAAGGGCTACCAAAATGATAAGGGGAATGGAACAGCTCCCCTATGAGGAAAGACTAAAGAGGTTAGGACTTTTCAGCTTGGAGAAGAGACGAGTGAGGGGGGGGGGGGGGGTATGATAGAGATGTTTAAAATCATGAGAGGTCTAGAACGGGTCGATGTGAATCGGTTATTTACTCTTTCGGATAGTAGAAAGACTAGGGGGCACTCCATGAAGTTAGCATGGGGCACATTTAAAACTAATCGGAGAAAGTTCTTTTTTACTCAGCGCACAAACTCTGGAATTTGTTGCCAGAGGATGTGGTTAGTGCAGTTAATATAGCTGTGTTTAAAAAAGGATTGGATAAGTTCTTGGAGGAGAAGTCCATTACCTGCTATTAATTAAGATGACTTAGAAAATAGCAACTGCTATTACTAGCAATGTTAATATGGAATAGACTTAGTTTTTGGGTACTTGCCAGGTACTTGAGGCCTGGATTGGCCACCGCTGGGAACAGGATGCTGGGCTTGATGGACCCTTGGTCTGACCCAGTATGGCCCCATTTTCTTATGTTCTTAACCTAAGTACAGAGCTTCCTCCAATATGGAAAATCCATCTTGATGCCATCAGAAGATCAGCAAAACTCCCAGCACTGCATGGTTTGCCTGGATATAACTACAGATTAGTGGATATAACTACAGCAGGAGAGAAGTGGCAAGTGGCCACACAGTCAAGAGGTTAAAGTGACTGGTGTCATTTTATGCCAAGGCTGCTGCTGTTTACCCTGGAAGAAAGTTGGCAACAGGCTGTGGACGTTGGATGGAGCTTTAATGGGAAGCCACAGTTTGCTTCATGGCACTGAAGAACTATAAATGCAATAAAAACAATGCAGAAGTGGGAGCCATGAGCCCATCAGAGGACAGCGGTAAAAGAATGCTTTTCACACAGATTTACTTCGGGGGAAGAGGACGCGTCGAGGCCGGAGCCCGTTCCGGGTCCCTCGGAAGTGCCCGGGAATCCTGGGAAGGGAATCTGAGGCTCTGTGAAATGTTATTGCCACTGGGCTGCTTACTTTGGATTTAACTTGGATACACAGCTACAGTAATCTCATCTCTGCCACAATTGTGGTATTCTACATGTGGCAGGGGCTTACATTAAAGAATTTGATAGATGGGGAGAAATGCACTAACATCTCATAATACACACCTTGGAGTATGTTCTTACTTATAAGATTAAAGCAACCTTGATTTGCTTAAAATGTTTTATTTTTACTATTCAAATGTTTCAGTGAGACTGCAGCAGACTGGGATGGTATCGGTCATTAATTAAGTTTCTTTCCCCATTAGTGCTTCAACCCTTCACTATATATCAAAGGACCTCATGATGCCATTTGTCAAATATCTACCCAGTTTTATCAAATAGTTAAATAAACCTTGAATGTCTTTTGCAAGGCCAACCTGACAATAGGAGCCAAGAAATACAAGTTAAACACATGCAGGTACTATGTGAAAAATATATTTCACAAACATTTTTTGGTCTTTCCTCTATTTCTCTACAGAGTGAATAAGATAAATAGTAAATGTTTCTCACTCCTCTTTCATGTCTCATTTACCAGAAGGAAAAGTTCTAAGGTTATAATCATGGTGGATAAATAAGTGGAAATTCTCCAAAGTCCAAAAGAATCAACGCTGCTATGATCCATCTCAGTCATGCAAATGGATTGTGTGGAATAAGTGAGCTAAATAAACTCCCCACCCCCATTCTTCTGTCTTTCCTTTTCTTACAACTTCACCTTCCTTCTGCTTGTTGTGGAAGTTGCGTTCAAGGTTCTTAGTGTGGATGTCATCTGGGCTTGGGCACAGGTCAATACTGAGGGACTGCAGGTGGCACTCTGGTTATGTAGCAGTGTCGGTAAAACTTTCTCTGTCTCCATCTGCTGGCAGGGAGGCAAAACCCAGGAATCTGAACTAATCTGTGGGATTACAGGAATGAAAAGTACAGGTAAGAAGCAATTTTCCTGTAAACCACATTGTTCCCAGTTCGCCCAAGTAATGGATAGGACTTCCTAAACCCTCCCCCCCCCCCACCCCTATTTAAATAGCCTTTCTTTTCCCCGACCCTTAAAACCTTGCCGACATGCCTTGCTGCTATGGATGGCGTGTAAAGTTTCGTGGTACGGGATCCCGGCACACGCTTGTGCATGTACGTTTTTACGCGATGGTTTCATTCATAAATCCAGGAATGTTCGTTCCCTGCCCCTTTTTTGGACTTTTTAATTTCTGCGCTTACCAGGAGATACATGCATGCTCTGGTGGCTTTTAAGATCTGCTCGGTGCGTGCCAGCACGACGGCTTTTAAAATCAGTTATGGCACGTGTTGGGCTCTTAAAATTCGCCTGATTTTGCTTATATTACTTGCAATAATAGTAATATTTTGCATGTTATTTTATTTTGCCTGCTCCAGCCTCTCCTCCCCCAACCCTGGGCAGACCTTTCATTGTATGGACGTGTTGCACATGCCCATTCTAAGTCACGCCGCTGAGAAGTGGAGTTATTTATGTGGCCGCCTCCTATATGTGTGAGGTTTACATACGTAAATGTATACATTTTGTCACCAGAGTCCTGGAGGGAGGAGAGCTGATCCTTTTCCCTCTAGGCTCAGTAATCGGGCTTAGGTTGCAGACTCCTACCTGGGGAGATCATCAAGAATGGGGAAAGGAAATTGCAGCAGGGGAAAATGATTCTTTCTTTGAATGATGTGAGAAGCCTTTTCCCTTCCCTTTTGGTGAGGGGCTGGTGCCTGCAGTGATCTCAGGTGTATGTTGGGCCCTACAGCCAATGTAGGACTGGAGCAGGAGAGGAAGAGGCATGCATGTTCCACTTTGCATTGCTGGAGTTTGTGGTATCTGCTAAGCACAGAAAGGAAGTGTTTTTGTTTTCTTAGTTGTAAGACATTCGCTTTTTTTGGCCCGCTTTTGCAATACGTTTCCCATGCAGAACTATTGTGTTTACTTGTAAGTAATTTGAACTCTTTCCAAAGGTGGGTGGGCCCTGTGATCTGAAAGGACTCATGAAAACCCTTTCTATTTGTAAGGACAAGGTTTAGAAGACATAAAACTTTTATGAACAGCTGGATTGGTGAAGATGAAGGAGCAGACTCAGAGGGAACAGGTCTAAGATTCCCCTTTCTTCCTCTTCCCCACAGAGAGGGGAGATGTTAAAGATCCCGGGACCCTTGGCAGTGCACCAGCAGCTGCGCACCTCAAGCCTTCACTCTTTATAGACAAGATAGGCACCACTTATAATGATGTCAGACACCTGCTTTGGGACCAAATCGGAGATCCACTAACCATGGGAACACTGTCTTGCACATTCCCTGCCCTTTTTCTCTAAACATAAGGTTAGTCCAAAACCATTTGCGGTACATGCGAAAATGAAGATGCAGATACGATCAAAGGTGAAGAACGTGCTGCCACAGCTGGTTGAAAAGCAGCTACAATCAGATGGGAGTAAAAATGCATCCACAGGTATGGAAAACAGAATGCAGCACGAGATGTAAAGACAGTGATCCTGGGCGGATGCAGCTGGAGGTGCTTGGAGGGAATGCAGCGAGGATGCAGCCAGATGTGTTTAACGGTGGCAAACAGCAAAGCGTGCCCCTGGGGTAGACCACGGCGAGGAGACAATCTAGGACTGGGCATGAACAACACCTACTAACCAGAGTGCATGTTAGCTCTGGCCTGCATACTAATGAAGTAGTGCGAGCACAGCTATTAGCAATCAATTACACTAAATCACCAGCCATAAAGGCAATTAAGTTTCCAAAAAGTAATTATGTATGTTTCAGTCCAGTAAGCTTTTTTATTTTAATTGTAATTAACTAGCAAAGAGGTTTTGGTGACCCGCTGTGCTTGGCCTCCAGTATCTGAGGCATCATCTGTGCTAAGAAGACAGACCATGGCCATCTGAATTATCCTGGTCTCCTGGAATATCCCAAAGAAATTCTATTGGACATGTGGGGAAAAGGACTGACCAACAGCACACATCTGTGGTACTGCACTCCACCAAGAAACTACAGTGCAGGCTCGGCCGGAGAACCGCAGAGGAAGCAGTTACCGTTTTCCCCACAAAGTATTGTGATTTAAAGCAGCACTAAGAATCCAAGTAGCCATCAGAACAAAAAAAAAAAGTCAGGTTAGTGCTTGTCTTGTTAGCTTTGTTTCCTGCAGAGAACTTGGCATTTTAAGTTCAACACGTCAGTCCGTCTATGCCCTCTAGAACGGTTTGAACTGTTCACCAAGTTCATTCAAATTTCTGCCAGATAGCAGAGCACCCACTGCCACACCCGTTCTGCCCACGTCATATGGCATCTGTGAACCCTGACACTTAGAATCCCTTTCTCCCCCCCCCCCCGTACGTACCCAGATCAGTCCAGACTCCTGGGTTTTGTACTCCTGCCAGCAGATGGAGACAGAGAAAGCTTTACTGACACTGCTATATAACATAGCGTGCCACCTGCAGTCCCTCGGTATTTTCTGTCTCCAGCAGACGGTGCAACACCTGCCGTCTGAGTAAAAAAAAAAAAAAAAAAGATTTGGAGAAATTTTGAAAGCAGCCTCCCAGGGAGTGGTGAAGTCCTGGTGGGGCTATCTTCCCTGCTAAAGGCGGACGAGCAGGGGGGGTGGTGACCCTTCTTTAGCTCGCTCCTGTTACGTATGCCTGACTTCTGGTGGTCCAGATCCCTCAGCTCTCACGAGGCAGCGCTGTGACTCGCTGGTGGTGATCCTGTCCAACTCCATCAAGGACGCAGGGAAGTATTTTATTTATTTATTTTATTTATTTATTTATTTATTTATTGTTTTTGTTATACCGAGTTTCATGACTGGCATCACATCAACCCGGTTTACAATTAACAATGTGTGAAAAGCATAAGGTAACGTGATAACAATATTCCCAATAGAACTGTGAACTTTAAATACAGAGAATCAATTGAAGGGTGTGAGAAAGTTACAATAAAACAATAAAACAGGGAAAAATAACTTGGAGCTGGAAGAGGGGAATGCAATATTTACATTTCAGCCAATTAGTGTAGTAGTATAGCAGAGTGAATAAATAAGCCTATGTGAATAAATGAGACGGTACATAAATATGAAACGGTAAAATAAGTAACCAAGAGAAAAAATATTTCTTTTGCTTCCCTTAGTTTACTGGTAAAGTTTTCTTAAAAAAAAAAAAGTGAAACATTTTGTTTCCTACGGCTGTGTTGCTGCTTAGTTCGGAGAGGACAGTGACTAAGGGGATGCAGTGCAACAGCCAAGTTTTCCCAGCGTCTGTTTTTCGTCGGTGCTGTGAGGGGCTGGTTTCAGGCACTAGGCATGCGTTCTTGGTCACGCCGCATGCTTCTCTTGGCCTGGCTTGCGGGGAGTCACGTCCGCGCCTCAATTGTTCCAGCCTATGTGCCGGGTGGGGGAAGGCGCGTCGGCAGGGCCCTCCCGTCGCGTTTGGTTGCATCTTCAGCACGGGACACCAGAGTTTCCTCCGGGGCCTGTCTCCAGCCAGGGGGCAGGGGACGGGACACGTAGCCATTTTGGATGCTGCCACGCAGGCGGCTGTGCAGTCTCCCGCAGTTTTGGGGGAGCCCGGGCCTTCTCCACGTCTTCGTCTTGGGTGGGTCTGGAAAGTCTGCCAGTACTAGTGTATGCGGCGAGATGTGCGGCATTACAAACCACAGTGGTGCACATTTTGACAAATCCTGTAGGAGGATTTGGTAAAAGGTTTGGCCTTTAATTCTGAGGGTACAGGAAGCGGCAGTCGGTTGTCTTTGTGGTAAAGTGCAAGGTTAATACCCTGTCCACGCATCTGGATGTTGTACATTTTCTTCGTGGGGGGCGAAGGACTTCCGACCGCCCGTGAGGAAGCTGTGTATGTCTTGGAATCTGAATGTGGCGCTGACCTCTTTATGTGCGGCTCCTTTTGAACCTCTAAGGCGAGCGACTCTGAAGGACTTAACGCTTAAGGTGCTTCTTTTTTTTTCTGGTGGCCATTTGTTCAGCAAGGAGGGTTTCGGAACTTCAGGCTTTATCCTGCCGGGATCCATTTTTTGCAGATTTTGGAGGCAGGGGTGGTGTTATGCACAGTTCTGCCTAAAGTAGCCTTGGCCTTCCATGTTAATCAGACGGTAGAACTTCCGGCCTCTCTCAGCCCCTTATGCAAAGGAAGCTGAGACTTGTGGACAGCCGCCGGGCACTGTTACAATAGCTGAAGGTCACTAATGATTTCCGTACATCGGATCACCTTTTCGTTCTATGGAATGGCCCAAGGAAGGGGCATCAAGCTTCCAAAGCTATGATTGCATACATTTCTAGGGGTCGGGCGGCGCCTGAAGGTTTGAGGGCTCACCCGACGTGTTCGCAGGCAGCCTCTTGGGCTGAGGCCCAGCAGATGTCGCTGCAGGAAGTATTGCTGCACAATTTCTCCAGACGCTATCGGTTGGATGTCGGGGCTCTGACTTTGGCTGGTTTTGGTGAGAGTTCTGCGAAAGGGACTCTCCGGGTCCCACCCAGTTTAGTGGGTTTAGGTACATCCCAGGAATCTGGACTGATCTGGGTACGTACAGGGAAAGGAAGATTGGTTCTTACCTGCTGATCTTTGTTCCAGTAGTACCACAGATCAGTTCAGACAACCGCCTGTGGTAGAAGGGGGGAGTCGTCTGCTCGTGTTCATGGTTTATGTCTGTGTTACTCAACATTGTTAGCAAGTCACTGAGCTGTTTTTGTTTTTTTACTTTCCTCTGGTTCTTCTTTAGCGTGGTATAGTGTCACCACCCTCTTCTCGTGGGAATTAGGGAGGGCTGTTAAAATTGTTTGTTTTAGTTTTTGGCATCTTGGCTTGGATACAGTTCCATACTGAGGAACTACAAGCAGCACTGTAGGTTATAGGCAGTTTCAATAAAACTTTATCTGTCTCCATCTGCTGGCAGACGTACAAAGCTCAGGAGTCTGGACCGAGCTGTAGAACTATAGGAACGAAAATTATCAGTTAAGAACCAATTTTCCTTTCTTTATTCCTTAGGGAAATGGGCCAGTTCAGTTCAGCCGTAGGGGTGGGGATGCTGGATTAAGTAGATGATCTTATCTAGCCAGGAGGATACGGGGTCAGTTTTTCCATTAGTCAACTAGGCAGTCACCTGGCGTGCCAACATTTTGGGGCGTCAAAATCCTGCCAGCGTCAAGGGGTGCTGTGTCATATCGAAATACGGTCCAAGAAGAGAGCACGTTGCTGGAGTGACTGCCACCAGGAGGAGGGAGCACTGTGCTGGAGCTGCTGCCAATGGATAGATGGGGAAGGGGGGGGGGGGGGGGTGTAGGACTGAAGGTTTGCTTCACGTGCCAATTACTCTTGCTCCAGCCCTGGGAGGATAAAGAACCAATAAGGAAGCAAACAAATATCCTACAAGCAGTCAAGCTTCAATGGCTGCCAGCTGGGCTGCATCCTTTGCAATGTAGACCGGATGGGCCTCTGTCCCCTGCTGCCACCCTGTACGATGTTATTTCGAATAAGCTCAAGCTCAGAGTACACTGTGATGTCACTAAGAAATTTTGAAAGTTGCTCTGCCATTGGTTAGTAGCCAACACTTATGTACATTTCTGCACCAAAGAAGGAAGTGAGGCCTCAAGCAATAAGAATGTTCACATATCTTTTATTTCATTTTCAGGTTTTAATTCAGCTCTTCAGAGAAATGTATGTTAAAGAGATGTTTGGGCTTAAAAAAAAATTTTTTTTTTTTTTTGTTAAAGCACCGCCTGCTCAGGAGTTCCCACCACCAATTAGAAATAAGGTGCTGCTGTGCTGATTATCATCCTCAAAAATCTCCAATGCAGCTCGAAACCAAGATTGTCCCAGATGGAGTGGAGTCAGGGGGTGATCCTACAAGCATTACTTTGATGCATCTCACACACAACTACAGCCGAATGTGGGCTGACAGCAGAAAAGTTCTGACACATTTCAGAGAAGTTGGAAGGATGCTGTTTATTTACAGTTCTTCACTTATCCACAATTCACACTTCTCATATAGACATTAAAAAAAAAAGAAACACATTCAGAACACTTTCTGGAACAAATCCCCCCTCCCCCAAAATCAATAACTACCAATACTTCCTTTTAAAAAGGAGATTACAAAGGCACACACAAAGAAATCAGAACCAAGGAGCCGGAGGGGAAGTGCGTAACTCCAGGAACGGGGGTGAGAAGACGAGTATCGGGGCTGGCCAGCACTTTGGCATCTTTTCTCTTTAAAAAGCTTGATGAAATACGTTTCAAGGCGACTCCGTGGCGCCTGGACTGGTCCTATGGCATGCAGAGCAGGGTGATTCCCAATCCTTGCCCAAGGTGACATGGAGTGACCGAAATCTTGCATGAGTTGTGTTCTGTTTGACTCCTTGGTCCTGGGGGTCAGGGTTTTCAGACTGGGAAATGTCCCAGAAGCGTAACGTTCAACCTTTCCCATTCTGGGAGTCTCACAAAGAGTTACATTCAAATGCTCTCCTCCTGTTGAAATTGTAGGTTATTTATTTTCTGTGCTATAGGAAAGTCACAATGGCACCTGAGTTATCACTGGACTAGAAGTAAGGACAGGAGATTGGGACCCACAGGCACCGATGAGTTATGTCAAACCTCAGGGAGACCCTTGAACTCCAATGGGCACAGCCCATAATTGCACGTGGACCACTGCAAGTTGCAAATACTTGGCACTAAAAATGTTAATAGTTTAAAAGCCGTGAATTAAAAATAAATGAAATGACAGAGGAAGTGTGGTCCCGCTATGACAGCAGGTCCCAACCGGGCCCTGAAAGCCCGCCGAGCCAGTCCCTTTCAGAACATCCTCGAGGGCCAGGCTGGGACCCAGTGCTTGAGGAAACGGACGAGCCCTTCCGTCCACTCCCAGGCATGGGAGAAGGGGGCAGAGGGGCCTGCTCTCCTGCCCCTCACTGGAACAAGGAGGAGAACAGAGACAGGGTCACTCTTATGATCAGAATGCAGACCTCGGGATGGAAGTGCCCTGCAAGGTCAAAATAAAATCTAAAAAAAAAAAAAAAGAGCCAGTGCAGATTTCTGGATCAATAATATACACTGAAGAGAGATGTCCAGAAATAATCACAGCTCTGAGGGAGTCACCCTGTCGGGTAAAAGTCATGGTGAGATTCCCCCCCCACCACACCACCCCCACTCCTCTGTCAGGGCAACCGCTCATAGGAGTCCGAAATTTACAAAGGAAAAAGTTCCTGACCTCGAATGTCCTAGTGCAGGATGAACCAGGGAGACCAAATCTTTGCCCTAGAAAGAGGAACACACCTTATAAATATAAAACAAAAGATCACCTACAAACAGAAGAGCTTCTAGGGTAACCACAAATATCCCACAATATACAGAGAATGCCTTTAAGGAGTGTGGCTATGGAGAAGGGATTCGCAGTGGCCCGGTTCCTTCCGAGTCCAGGAGGGGGTCGGCGCCCCCTGCCACCTCTCGACAGCGCCGAGGCTGGACGAGGTTCACAGCTTTGTCCTGTTAGGAGCTGGTCAGGGCGAACAGGGTGACAGACATATGTACAAGAGCACACAGAAGCACACGTTACACAGTCCATACTCACGCTGTGAAATCTGATTCAAGAAAGATTCTGTCTTAAAAAAAAACCTTCACAGCAGCGCGCGTCATCTCCAGCTCACTGCTGGGCCAACACCTTCCTCCCTTTTTACAGTCAGATCGCAGTATCTAGTTCCTCTATTCTGGTTTACTGACTGCTGCAAAAAAAGGTTTCTGCGGCCTTCAACGTGACACTGGAGGATCCTGTAGCAAGGGAACCCCCAGCACTGCCTGAAGGTAACTGTGCTGAATGACCGAGGTCTGCTTTTAACCAAACTACTGACTGCATTTCACTCTTGCACACACCCTCCACCAATGCATGGCACACAGGCATCATCAGCCGTGCAAATGCACACAGCATACATGTACAAACCGATGTTTTCACATCCCCGTGCACACATGCACTTCTGGCTCCTGGTCCCCTCTGCACATCCCTGCCAGTCTACCACAGCCTCCTGCGTGTACACTACTGACAGCGCCAGTAGAATTAAGTGCCTTGAAAAATGTGTTCTTCCTGCTGCTTTCAGGTTTCTATCCTAAGCAGGAAGAGTCTGATGCTCGTCATCGCACACCGGGACTAGATCCAGTAGTGAGCCGAGTGAGGAGGGGGCTCACTGGTCAGGAAGGCCACGGGATGGCTGACAGCCAGAGCATTTCACTGCAACTTCTGAAGTTAGCGTCCGCCTGCGTGGCTGAAGATTGCTAGAGGGTCCCCCATCCCTTCCGCCTGAGGATGGGCTCCCAGCACAGAAGGGAATACTGATGATACGGCCCATGCTGACAGGCACACGCCAATTTAAGACAAAAGCATCTGTGAACTTCTTTTTTTTTTTTTAGCTTTGTACAGCAAGAGTGGTTCTGAGCAAGTGCCTGCCACAGCAGCTTGTCTGCCACACGTTCCATGCCCTGTGGAGGGCACTTATCGCCGGTAATGGTTAGGCGCATCAGCGAACATGTATTTCAGTCTGTAAGCCTCGGCCAGGAGAAGCCCAATCTCTTCATTGCCCCAGTGTATTGTGGGTAGATTCTGTAACAACATCAGGAGGCCCTGCAGAGCAGAAAATGGAGCAATTACTCTTTCTGAGAAAGGGCACACACTGCATACAAACCGGAGCACGCCAGAGTACACGATTCAGGTGGGGGCGAGGAGAGAACACGCCTGCACGACACGTGTGCAAACAGCAGCTGATGTGTGTATAGACCAGGTGCGCACACAGCACATGGAAAGAAACCAGCGAGGGGTCATATGCAAAGTGCTACCAGACATGGGAGAAATACATACAGCAAATCCGTGCGCTCAAATACACGGAGCAGGAACATGCACCCAGTAATCATGGATGCAGATGCTGTGCTTAAAGCACACGCACAAATTATGTACACACACAGGCAGAATACAGCAACGCACACAGAGCCACGTGGACGAGGACACAGCAGACAGCATACACACCTGCATTTACTCCAGCGTGCAGGCTGAGATTCCCCACAATGATAAAAACTAAAGAATTCCCCTCCACAGCATCTCCCCCGGAAGAGGCTGAGCTGAGGGAAGTACCTGAAAGTCCTCTTCATCCAGAATCTCCTTCCGCCACTTAATGAGGAAGGCAGCGCAGACGTACAGGTGGAAGTGCGAGAAGCCCTCGGACTCAGCCTGCAACAGGAAGAGGCCGATCAGACGCTAACCCAAAGCACCCGGATTGGCAGCGGCATTAACAAAGCCCGAGCATGAGTGCGCGTCTGAAGTGAATACAGGAAGGCCGCGTGCGGGAAGGGAGCTTGGCCACTACCAGAGCATCTCCAGAAGTCGATCCTTCCATGGGAATGTTCTTCAGCGGTGCATCCGTCTTTGGGTGGAGTTTTCGATTTCTCACTTGTGTGTGTCAAACCTGAGCCCCCCGCCCTCCGTACCTGGTAGGTGTCCCATAGCCGGATAGTGCAGCGCAAGGGAAGTTCCCTCATCAGTAGGTTGTTCATCCAACGGAAGGCGAACTGCAGGTATTCTACCTCGTACCTCCGAAAGTGGTTATGCACCTGATCTAAAACAGAACAAACTCTCCTTAGACGTCTGAATGCAGGTGTATGAGGAAGGGCTGCACATACACACCTGGATGGGAACAGTGGAATAACCACAGGGACCCCCCTCAGTATTTTTACTCCTTGAGTTCCACCCCCCCTGCTATTTGTTCCCTAGCCCGGATACGCACCATCTATTCGGCTCACTAGCTCCTCCAGTGCTTTGACCTTCTTCTGGATCCCAGGTTGTGCAAATGTGTAATTATCCTGGACAAGGAAAGAGACACACAGGATTAATTTGAGAGAGCAGGTTCAGCTGCCACCAGATGTGCATGTACCCAGGATGAACCTGGGATCGATGCCACCAGAAAGCATATAAGCACTGTATGTTTAATGTCATTCCTGGTGCAATGCCATCAACTGCAGTTGATCTGTTATTATTTGTGCTTATCTCAGGCTTTCTTGATTTCTGTTATCATTGTTGTCTCTACCATATTCCCTGGGAGTCCAATCCATATATCCACCACTCTTTCAGTGAATTAGCTCTTCCCTGATAATTTCCTTTTCTTGAGTCAGACAAACCAGACCAGTCCAGTCCAGATGAGTGGATTATGCTTACCGACCAGCAGATGGAGACAGAGATCAACAGGTTCACTCACAACACCCATTATATGCTGACCTCAGCTTGCCAGTATTACCTGTAACAAGCTAACTGTGGACAACGTCTATTCAAACCAATCAGCATTATCTTTTCATTTAACAATTATTTAATCACATTTTCTTTTTGTAACCTACTAAAGGATTTTCTGAAGAACAAGTAAGCAAAAGAAATAGAGAGATGCACAAACTGGAAAGCACTCCAGTATGTTTATCTACTTAGACGCAGGAAAAACAAATGTCCACTCCCTTAATGATCACCAAAGATTGCGATGGATGAGCTAACATAATTTTGGCAGCACAGGTAGGGTCCCGGATTGGTCTGACTGGACTAAAGGAAAGGAAATCATCAAGTAACTCATTTCATCTCTCTCTTCATCCAATCCAAATCCTTTCCTAATACGCTGGAGGTGAGGACAACCTTTTCCGTGACACTGACATCCAAGTGATAATGCCTACAAAAAACAGTGCGGTAGGACCAAGCTGCTGCCTTACTAATCCCACAAAGGTGATAGCAACTCAGTTCTGCCCAAGAAGAAGCTTGAACTGTCACGGAAAGATCCCTCACCTTCTTAGATTAGGGACTATCATAAACCACCTTGGCTCCCACGACAATCTTTTCAATCCAACATGCTCCTGAAGCTACAGAAGCCATTTCACCTTTTCTCACACAATTATTCAGAACTAAATCAATGAAACAGATCTCCCAAAGGCATTAGAGACCTTAAGAAACATCAGAGGGACTCCCCATGCATGCAAGGCGTGTAGCAGCCCATATTCAGCCAAGTCTGCATGATTGCTCTTTGGAAGAGCTCTCCAAACTCCACAATCTATCGGGCTGAACAAAAGCCACTAAAAAAATACATTTGCCAACAAGGTAGCAATATCGAAAGGTCCCAAGATGGAACAGGAACCTCAGCAAAAGGCGAATTTATTATTTTTTTTTACAAAGTGGCATGCGAAAACAAGAGACTTCAATATACATCCCCTGAAGGAAAGACGCTGCGACCTGCACCGTTAAGAATAAGCAGCAAACGTCCCATAACAAATCCAGAATCCTCGGCATCAAGCTTAAATAGAAGTACCTGGCTCTCCTGTTTTAGAATATCCTCTCTTACCAAACGGGCAGAAATGTAGGACAAAATCGATGCGAGCCTCTGAGCAGGCCCGGAGCCAATAAACACAGCACCTTGGGGGAGAGAAGACACAGGACCGTCCCTGTTTCAAATGCCTGCTTACCAAGGACACTGTGGCCAAGCCGGAGCCACCAGAAACCCCCCCAAGCCTGGATGCCCCCTAACACGGATTATGGAAGAATCGGCCAGGACTGAATCAGGCATTGCTTGCTGGAGAAACATTCCCTCTCTCCCGGCTGAAAGTTTGCCGTACCTTCGTCTTCTTGAAGTCTGCAGTAGGGCCAATACCCCATGTGACCATCAATTTAAATGAAGGCGGCTTGAGACAGGCACCGTCCCCCTGGATCGACCACAATGCGACAGTCAGCCTGCCTGAACACTGCCCACACCTGCCATGTGCGATGCGGATAAAGCCTGCAAATGCCTTTTTGTCTCAGTGAGAAGCAATACAGCTGCGTCGATACCCGAGGACTACTGTCACTTCCCTGACAATTTATATATATACTATTGCCATGGTGTATATATATATTATCCTGACTGTCTGAACCATCAGCTGAACTTCCTCAGGCTCCTGCTGTCCCGGACCCAGAGCGCTCCCCAGACTGATAGACTGGCATATGCCATCTCTGTCAGGCAGACCGGGGTGCTCAGACCCACTCCCAGCTCCAAGGTTTGCAAAATTCAATCACCACTACCAGCTTATCCTGACAGATTCATGTCCCGGTAATCCTACAGAACAGCCCTGAGATTAGGAGCCATATTTGGAGAGCAAATATCTGAAATGGTGCCCTTACATGGTCTTGCCCAGGGTATCAGATCCAACGCCGCTGCCACTGTGCCGAAAAGGTGAAGATAAAACCATATTGTTGGACTGCTTGTGGAGAGAGAAATTTCACAGGATCTCTGGATAGGTATCTGTCTCAGATAAGAAGCAAGTCGCATGCACTAACAAAATTACTTAGCTAGGGCCACGCAAGCCATGGAGGGGGCATCCAGGAGATGAAGAGAAGAGTAACGAAGGCATTGGACAACCTTTGCTGAGCCATGACAGCAGCCCAGGGGAGCAGTGACATGGCCACATTGAGTTCCCTGATGTCAGGGTCTGCAGGGACTGAACCCATGACCGTGGACCTTCCAGGCTCTGAACCTGCCGCCAGGCCGCTGGAAAGAAAACGGATTCACCCCCAGAAAAGTGAACTAGGCTCTGCCCTGCTGACTTTAAAGGTGCCCCTCTGTGTCTTGCACCCATCCGAAGCAGATTTCATGCTTGCCCGCAGGTGGCAAGGCTGCTGCTAATTGGTCTGCAGGCTCCGTTTCACTATTTTATTTTGCTGGCGGGGCAGAAGGGAATAAACATCACAGCCCTGGGGAATATCTATATATCTATCTATATAGATATATATATATCTATATAGATATATCTATCTATATAGATATATATATAGATATATCTATATATATATATAGATATATATAGATATATATAGATATATATATAGATATATATATAGATATATATAGATATATATATATAGATATATATAGATATATATATATAGATATATATATAGATATATATATAGATATATATATAGATATATATATAGATATATATATATATATATAGATATATATATATAGATATATAGATACATATATAGATATATAGATATATATATAGATATAGATACATATATAGATATATATATATATATATATATAGATATCTATATAGATATATATAGATATATCTATATATATATAGATATATAGATATATAGATATATATAGATATATCTATATAGATATATCTATATATATATATCTATATATATATCTATATATAGATATCTATATATATATCTATATATAGATATCTATATATATATATATAATATATCTATATATATATATATAGATATCTATATATATAGATATAGATATCTATATATATATATATAGATATAGATATCTATCTATATATCTATATCTATATCTATATCTATATCTATATCTATATATCTTTATATATATATCTATATATATATATATATATAGATCTATATAGATATATAGATATATAGATCTATATATATATCTATATATATATATATATCTATATATATATATATATCTATATATATATAGATATATATATCTATATATATAGATATATATATATAGATATATATCTATATATATCTATAGATCTATATATCTATATATCTATAGATATATATATCTATATATATCTATAGATATATATATCTATATATATCTATAGATATATATATCTATATATATCTATAGATATATATATCTATATATATATATATATATATATATATATATATAGATATATATATATTTTATTTATTTTTAAACAAACTTTAAGGCACATACAGAAAGGGCTCCCCTGCTTCCTTTTTTTTTTTTTTTTTTATAAGGAAACAAGGGGAGAGCTAGATGGGAAAGAAGTGAGGAAGGGAAGGGGGAAGCGAGTCGTGGAAGGCTGGTGTCCCCCTGGCCCGGAGCCTGCTCATCTCAGGAGCTGCCAGGATACAAATGTTTCTGATCAGACCTTAGCCCTCAGCACAGGATGCTCGCCTGCCGTCTGCTGGAGGGAGAAGACTGGCAGGCTGAGGGCAGCATAGAGGGGCGTTGACCTCTGTCTCTTACCAGCTGACTGGTGAGCGTAACCTACCCGTCTGGACTGGTGGAAGAGGAAGAAACATTTTCTGATACTGCTCCTGAATCTACTTCCCTGGCGCTTCAGACCCCCACCCTCTTGAGTGTTTATACCTTTGAATGGAGTGGTTAGAGCAGCAGGGTGCGAACTGACCCTCATTGTGACCTTGGGCAAGTCTCGTCCCCTCCACTGTCTCAGAGAGAAACTTAGGGCCCTGTTTAATAAACGTTTTCCCCATCGGCACAAGGGAGAAAACCTTTAATAAATTCACCCCTTAGATTGTGAGAGGGGAATACCCACAGTACCTGAATGCAATCTGCTTTGGAGTGGCTGACCAGGCACAAAAGGCAAAATATAAATCAAAGGAAATGTCTCACCCACAACCAGCACGCTTCTCCCCTCTTCTGGGCAGGACATCAGTCTCTCATCGTATACGGCTTTTGGCACAGACCCCACAGCAATTTGGTCACCTCTAGCTTGCCTGTATCTTTGCAGTGCCGCAGCCCCTGAACTGGACACCATATTCCAGGCGGCCTGCACGCACCCGGGGTTAACCTTAGCCAGCTGCCCACAGTAGGTACCTGGATTCCGTCCAGTAGTTTGCTCATACACCAAAAGCTGTCAGCTTCGATGCTTCGCAGGACATCTGCACTCAAGCTCTGCACGGCAAAGTTCTCAACGTCCTCGTCTGCAAGAAAGGAAAGGAGGCCTCAGGCCAGGTCCACAGACAGAAAGGAAGGAAGGAGACGCCAGGACAGGCCGAGAGTGTGCCAGGCAACAGGATGGCGTCTCGGTCTGGCCCTGGAGCAATGGCAAGGATTTCTGGCCACCCAGGTCACCTCGTTAACTGTTCCTGAAACAATTTCAGCGCTTACCCTTCCTTAATAAACAGAGCAGCTTGTGCTACCTATTCCTCTGAAGATTTCCCTTGATTGCGATGGGGGGGGGGGGGGGAGGGGCAGCTTGCACCAAGTCTCCCGAGGTCCAGATGCTGGACCGAGAACGGATTTCAGAAATGCTTCAGAAGGCATGAATTCACGTGAGACCAAAGACAAATATGTAGTCTGTATACTCTTGAGGTGCGGTCAGCACACAATGGCAACGCCTACCGGCTGGATTTATGGCCCAAGGCTGCAGGGTTCCAAAGGAGCCCTGGTACGTGACCCCCACCCCCTGACCCAAGGACCATCACCGCAATGGCTAATATAAGCTGGGAGACAATATAAAAAAAAAAAAAAACCAAAGAGAAGAAAAATCCCCAGGCTCGTAGCAGCACATTCCAGCCCTGGTCTGACCGAGCTGGAAGCCTGACGGAGCAGGTACAAAATGCCAGCCCCCCCCCCAAAAAAGAAAAAGAACGGAGTTAGGCATCAGACGGGGAGTCTTCCCTAGCTCACTGCCCCTGTGCTGACTGGAAAGCCGTCCTCTCATTGTCAGGCTGTCGGGATACCGAGTCCCACTAACCTTGCTCCAGGGCTTGGCTCTGAGTGCAAACGCATCCACCATAACCAGCACAGAAAGAGGAAATGCCGGGAAACAGTCCAGAATGAATTCAGATGGTGGGAAGAGCTTCCAGTGCATACAGCCCTTCCATCCAGGTTACCCCGCATAGACCACCCCCCCCCTCCCCGTTTGTCTGTGCTTTTCATGCACGGGAGATACCGACAGCTGAAGGGATGTGCACTGGGTTTGTGCCAACCCAGACCTCATCTACAAACTGCAGATCAGCTCAGAAAGCCCCCAGAAAAGGTTTCGGTCGCATGAGCTTCTGCTCAGAACCAGCCAGGGCAGGACTGGTCTTCCTCAATATCAGCACAAGGTGCGGCCTTAGGCTACAGAATTCATCTGCCAAATCTATCCTGCTTCCAGCAGTCCTGCGGTCAATATTCAGAGGGCGGGAAAGCTTTATCCAGATATCTGGCAGGACTTCCCCGCGTGGCTCATTTTTCCCCAACCAGCCTTAGGCACCCATCTTTGCTTGGACAGCAGGTGGTATCTGGCACCCCAAAGAGCCGCATGCACACGCTTGGCAGGGAGAAATATTCACATCTGGGTCTTTGTTCAGCGAACTCCAAAAACCTTTCAATCTCCACCTCACCAGAACGCACAGAGAGCACCTTCAGTGTGTCCATGTACAGTTAGGAGGGGGTTGCCAGATTTTTCTACAAGCAAACAGCTCTCGCCAAAAGAGAAGCAAGGAAGTGATATTCTAAAGATGTTCGGCAGGAGTCTGCCGGGATAATAAAGTCGGAGGCTGATATTCGGTGACCCTGCAGCCGTTGACAGGTTTCCTTACCCACGTGTTCGGAGAGGAAGACGACAAAAAAGGGTGTGACCAGGTCATTTATTCCTTGCACGTAGCCACTCGCTGGATGTCGGATTGCCCAGATGAACAGGATTCTTTCAAAGATCTAAAAAAATAAATAAAATAAATAAATTGTTTAAAACACAGGCGAACGAAGGAGTCATGTGTTATCCAACCACAGGATCTGCAGGCGTTGCGCATCAGACGGCCTCCAAATGGACAGAACCACCACCGGGCCTTCAGGTAGAGGGACCCCTCCAGCCTACACACGTCCCAGCTTCAGAGCCACAGCAGAGTCCACTGCAGCTCAAGCCAAGAGATCAAGTCGGAAGCCGGCCTCTGCGGAGCAGTCCGAGTCGCCCCTTTTTACTGTGAGCTTACCCGCACAAGTATACCTAGGGCATCTTGTTACTTGATGCCACACTCATGGAAAACCAAACACAGCTCAAAGCGCTGAACCTTAGAACTTTCCGTGCAGGTGACAGATCGAGAGAGGGTAGGCCGGGGTCAGAAGAGGAATGCATGCTGTCCAGACCCCTGTCGCCAGAATGAAGCAGCGTCTTGCGCTCTAGGATAGTGCCCCCCCCACAACTACCTGGATTAGGGTGCTACGTCCTCTCACCGAGGTCACTCACCTCCTGCACTAAAGGCTGCTGAAAGAGAGGGATGAGGGGATTCGTTCGTGGAATGTCAATGTGTATCTGAAAAATAAATGGCAGATGAGATCACACGCCTGGACTGCAGGCTCTCACAGAAAGACCTCACGCACACGCTCACACACACACACACCCCCCCCCCCCCCACCCCCACACAACCGCTACACATCCTGACCGGATTATATCCTGTGTGGGAGAGAAGAAAAAGGAAAGCAAGAGAGATCAAAAGGGAAAAGAACTGAACCAGAGAGCAGGGAGGGGTCAGAGGCGAGGCAGAGCGGAGCACGGCGGGATTAAGGGGTTCACACTCAGCCGCTGTGTGGCTCAGCTAGCAAGCTGGATAATATCAGAAGTAACTGGACAAGACGTTATTCGGCTAGAACCTGCATGATCCGGCTAAGTGCTTGCGAATATGGACATCACTGTGCACGAGGATGGGGCAGGGACCCAGTAACATGGAGCCTACCTGCCTGTAGGTGTCTTGGTGGTGCTCGTCATTCCTGGAGTCATAATACTGCTCAATGAAGCCAAAGTACTCCTCCCGCTTCCTCTGCAGCGTCAGCTTCCGTCTCTCCATGTTGGCAGGAAGGTAACCCTACAGCCAAAATAAACACACAGCAGCAATCCTCAGTGCAGCCAGGAAGCAAAATCTAATTACTGTGATGGCAACTACTGAGCACACCGTGCATGCAAATGTACAGCTCCTGCCCTGCTGAGCACACGCAATAACACGTGTGTGCATTATTCTGCACACCGATGGAAGGTATCTCTTTCCACGCACCGAGAGAAGTCTCCAGGTAACAGGTCGCACCTCTCTTGGGACACCCGGCCAGCTACACTTCCTCAGCTCGTCTACAAAGGCAAAAGATTTTTCCCTAGATTAGAGACAGAGTTGCTGATCAGTGCTCAGCACGGAAGCTGAGCGAACGCCAGTCACCCACCCCCCCCCCCCCCCCCACCCCTTACCACCGCTCAGGCTCACCCAGGTCTGTATTGTTGCTGGACAGCAACTGTTTGAATTTTTCCAGTCGCGTTTTCTCCCGGACGGTCATCGGGGGCATCCCAGAAGCATTCTGATCAGAAATCCTAGCCACCAGTGGGATGATGGGTCGGAGTGGGAGTGACTGCTGTTTCTGGAGTGGATTCCTTGCCAAGGCGTCATCTAGGAGAAGGTGGAAAGGAGAAAAAGAAGCAGGTCTCAAGAGAAGGAGCGTAGACTGGCCCCAGTCCTCCCGGAAGCCACTTCACTTTGGGATTCTCAGACTGCAGCTGCTTGAATCTTTCAGTCCCGAGCATAAGCTGGACCCAAGAAAACCTCCTCTACCACCATCTTTCTGGAAGGGGTGTGGGAAGAATTCTTTTTCTAAGTTACTGCCCCTGGAAGGGGAAGCTACGTCTGCCACTTGGGCATTGCTCCTCCGAAGACGAACGCGTCGCAGCGTGCCCAGACCTCACTAACCTTTGTACCCAAACCGGCAGGTCAAGGCGCCAGACCGCGTCATCCCTTGTGGGGCTCTCCACCCCCCCCCCCCCCCCCCCGAGTACAACCCCCTGCATGGTGTGGGATCTTGCTGAGGGCAACCCCTGAGCACAGTGCCCCCTAAGCTGAGCGCGTGAGGGAATCGCTCGCACGCTTCCGAACGTTTCTTTGTGCTACGCACAGAAACACGGCGCTAATACCGGTGCTCAAACATTGTCGGTTTAAAGAACGTTGCACGCACCCGGCCGCTCCTTGCAGGGCGCATTGCCCATGAGCAGTAAAATGTGATCAACAGTGGAAAGAAATGCGACTTTGGTGGATGGGCCACAAGAAGACCACCCCCCCCCCCCCCCAAAGGGGGGAGAACAGTTAGGGCTCGCCGTGAACGTCCGAATTTTGGCTTGGGAAGACGGCCCGGGAGTCTGATGAGCGTCTGAGAAATCTGCTGCTATTAAATGACCTCTAAGCACACAAATCACCGGCGGGGGGTCGACTGCCCCCACCGCTGAGCACAGGCAGGGCCGCGTGCTCCCGCCCGGACCCCGATGCTTACTGGATGCTCTGGAGATGTGCACCTCGCTGCTGGACTTGGTGACCTTGCAGTTGCTGGGCACGTCCTCCGAGGCGGACTGAGAGCGCTCTGGCCTCTCTCGCTGCCTGCTGTGGTTTTCAAGCACTTGGGCCGCCGTGGCTCGAGCCACCTTGGAGTTCAGGGCCTGAAAGGGCGCAGGCGAGACGTCCTCCTCCTCCTCCTCGTCGTCGCCAATTTCCCAGGCATCGCTGGTGCTGCGCGCAAATTCGTGGAAGCTGGAGGCTTTCTTCCCCTTCACGGTCAGGGCGTTCGCCTTCGAGCGGTCTTTGATGAAGCTTGCAAAGGAGAAGAAACAGCCCTTAAATTATGAACTTATCCCCCCCGCCCCCCCCACACACACTACTAACCCCCAGAACCTTCTCCAAAAGGGGCATAAAGCTAAGCAGGAGATTTTCAGTAACGTGCACACAGATTGATTGGGCACTCAAGTGCCAAAAGCAAATGCAGAACACAGGTGCTGAAAGTGCCAGAGAGGAGAGAATGTGGATGCCACAGCAAAGCCCACTCACCGCCCCTCCAATCCTCCTCCACACAGAAGGAAAAGGTTCTTCAGCCGCTAGCAGAGCAACATCGGAGGTATCGAAGCATGCAAAGAGTTCAGCTGAACTCGGACAGCACGACAACAATGCTGAAACTCAGTAAAACGGCGCCCACAAAAGTGCCAGTCAAAGTTTTCACTCACTTCTTGGTCAACCGCGGATCCAGAGGAGGGTGCTGGGCTCCGTAGACCGGCTGTATGCTGTGAAAGACACTCAAGTCGTAAGTACTCACTCACTAATGAGAACGTGCATTTACAGAGCACCTTTTATGCAAACAGACGTCTACATGCAGCAGCACCCAACATCATCTCCCATGCATGCAAAATTCACACGCAGTCTACGTGGACATCTTAACAAGCAGAGCTGTTGGGTGAGGCTCCGGGCCGTGTCACTTTAAAAGAAGGGACATGGAGCAGGTGAGCTGGCACTTCCACCAAATGGCAATTATCACAGGCAAGAAGGAACTTTATTCCTGTTATTGTTATCTGGAACTGCGGGCAGGTTCATTAACCATCAGAAAGATCAAGAGATTTGCCCAAGGTCGTACAAGGAGAACACAGCAAAGCTGAGCTTAGACGTCATAAAAAAAAAAAAGAGAGAGAGAGAGAAATCCTATTCACATTTTGTAGAGGTTTATTTCAAAACAAATAATGCACTTGTCTGCATTATTTTATCCACACTGCTTTGATGAGGTTATGATCAGGATCATCAAAAGAAAATTTAATACAATCTAGGAACATAAGACTTTTGAAGTCAAAATGATCAGACACTTTGTAACTAACAAAAAAGGCTCAACAAAGATCCAGTTTCTTATCCCATTACAAGCCATAAAATTAGCCTTTCTGATCACCCTCCGAACCCCCTCGCCCTATCACGGGAAGGCCTTTTAGGATTCACTACTTTATATTTCCTGATAATGTCACTCTTTGCTCATTTGAATTCTGACCTGAAGAAGAGAACATTAGCTCTTGAAAGCTAGTCAATAAAAAGGTATTACCTGATACTTTTTTTGGTTAAACTATTTCTGAAATAAATAAAAAAGCAAAAAGTTCCACAAATGTTAGTGAGACCATCAATTCTGCCCTTGGCATGCAAACTTATTATGACGTGGCAACTCCTATAGGAGGAGAGAGGGCTTCAGGTGCCAGGTAATGAAGACAATGGAAGAGACGATGCCTTCCTAACACGCCATAAAGACCACGTGTGCAATGGAGCAAAGCGGATGGAAGCAAGTATAAATGTAAAAAAATATAATGTGCATCCTCTCTGAACCGGCACACAGGCAGCGAAACGGCTACAAATCACTGTCTGATGCACAAATACAGAGTTTAACGCGTAAACCCCAATTCATCAGCACAAAGCATTCGTGTTTCACGTTGGATCCAGCTATCAGAGAAGGAGCAAAGGCCTTCGGTAAATAAATACATAAATAAAGGGCTTGACTTACTAAGGCTTTTCTTTCATTTGGTGTCTATGGGGTAAATCAGGCCCCGTGTCAGCTGGCATACAGCACGACAGTGGTGCTGCTGGAAAGCACTCTGCTAGCAGACTGTTTCTGTCCAGTCTATGGGACCGATGCAATAAAGTCTGCCCAGCCTAGCGCACATCTTAATGAACGGCTGGACGCGCATCCATAACCCCCCATGCAGTAAGGGGATCAGCGCCTCCAAAATGTGCATCCAAACTCGCGCGAGGCTAACAGCGCTCCTCACAAGTAAATGTAGATGTAGATGAGGCTATTACTTATTTCCCCACAATGCAAAAAATCACTGCATGCCCAAGGCGCACTTCTTAACCCCTCGAATTTTATGCCTGCCCCGAAGCAGGCGTAAAGTCTTGCCGCGCGTCAAGGGTCTACTTTAAAACAAAAAATATCGCGACGATACTAGGTAGGAGAACCACAGAAAAGCAGCATCAGAAATAATAAAAATGGCTTGACAGAAAACCAAATATTTCTGAGCACACAATATACACGCTCCAGGCTGTGTACATTTGCTGCCACGGGATAAAATGGACACTCGTCTTGAGCGTCTGTTTTGTTAACCCACACACAACCAAGTCTCCAGGGCGCCCGAAGCCAAGGACACACTATTTCCCCTAGTGCATCCTTTCTAATGTGGCTATTCATTTGCATACTGCATCTTGCGCCCAGGAGAGGTGGACGGGTATGCGTTAGGGAAACTGATCCCTAGTCTGGGTGCCCGTTTTAGCGCGTTCATATTGCTTCGGCCTGTAAGTGTTTTAAAAAGATTATAAAGCTAAATGTGACATGAGATGTGCAAATCCAACCACATACCACGAAAGTGCTTTATATGTAGTTAGTATAGTGCAACAAGAGGTGTCTTAAGTTAGACTGCCACAGTCCTTTAACCCGATGTAACACAGCTAGAGACATCTCTCACTGTTTCTACTGACCTTTGATAGAAGGAAAAGCAAGTGATCTGAAGGAGCATAAAGTCCATTGTTCAGGCAGTTGGGCTGGTCAAGCCCTCAGGGAAAGCTCAAATTAAATAAAACTTGAAAAAAAAAATCTTTCACAGCCGTTTCACTAATCCTTTTCCAAAAAAAACAAGGTGGCATGCAAAGCAGTGTACAATGATTAGTACAATTGCTTCTCGAGCAATAGAAGGCACACAGAACAAGACACCAAATGCACAGTAGTTAAAGCACTGACTAATCCAGTAGGTTATCGTGAATGCTGTTACTTCTGCCTCTCCTGCTATATTGGTAAAATGAAACAAGTTATGTTCAACAGAGATTCTGAATGGGCATTACAAATATTTATTTTATTTTTATTTTATTTATATTCCACTTTTGAGCACTTCAAAGCGGATTATATTCAGGTACTGTAGTTAAAGTTAAAATCTTAAGAAAATGAGACTACACAGCAGAAAATATTTCCTATTAAAGTTAAATCTGAGATTTGACAGAGGTGTCACTTTCACAACTTGGGACCAGTATCTTCCAGAGAGTAGAGTCTCAGTTGCTGTTGTGAGTCCTCTACCCATTGATTCCATTCCAGATTCTGGAAACTGAGCCTGGCAGCTATGAACACAAGCTTTGGTCCCCTGCTCATTAATCTAAAATTGGGTTCCAGGAGGCTCTAATGTGCCATGGGGCAGCCAGGCCATGCAAGCTCTACCCATGCCCAACGTGGTGCACCAGCTCAGTGGAAGAGGGTTTAATGACAGGAGGGGATCCAAGAGACTTCACTCTGGCCCAGTGAGCCTTGACTGGTCCCAGGACCTATTCCCATGCCCTGTTCGATCTCACACTGGGTCAGACCAAAGAGTCACTTAGGCCTGTGACCTGCCTCAGAGAGAGAGAGAGGGAGAGGCCGAGCATAGGCTTTCCACCTCACCACCAAGTCAACCGCACCGGCTGATCCAGGCCTGGTTTTGCCCTCGCAGCATGCGTGGATTTGTAGTTCTGATGTTCTTAGGGACGTCAACGTGAAAATGGGAACTACAAATCCATGCATGTCAGGGGTCAAACCCCGGCGTGCGATCAGTCACCCTCTTCGGCTGAGCCGGGGTGAGACAGCAACCCTAGCCGCGCATGAGTGTGTGGAAGGTGCGAGCTGCCTACGGACCAGGCCGTAAGAGCTCTCGATCGAGACCCGGCCGGGCCCGGGAGGCGGCTGCTCAGCGCACGGAGAGACGCGCAGCGGCAACTCGTTATCAGCATCCCCCCGGGCCGAGCTCTTCACTCACCTCCCCGGAAGCTTGGCGCTCCTTTTCCAAAACTGCTTGCTGTGCTCCGCGGCCATATCGGGGCGGAGAGGGGGAAGGGGGGGGCGTCCGGGCGGGGGTGCCCAGCGCACCTCCCCGGACGCCAGGGTCAGGAAGGCCGCCGCCTCACTCGGGACACCCGCTCTCAGCTACCGGGGCATCCATCTTGGATGCGGGCACGCAGCGCTCTGCCATTGGTCGAGGAGGCGGACGACACGCGAGCGGCCAATCAGGGGCCCTGACACTGCAGAGTGAAAGCGCGAAGGTGACGCCAGAGGCCTGGCAAGCCGGTGAGGGAGGTGGCTTCTTGTGACAGGTGCTCATGTGATAAAGACACTTTCTCCCGGGAGTTGTGGTGCTGCATCCTGCCCAGAGCCTGCGGCGTCCCCACTCTGTGTGCGATGGGACTGGGTAAGAGAGTGCATCCTTCCCAGGGCTTGTGGAGTGTAAGAGCGTATCCGTGGCTGTGACACAGTAAATGATTGGAATCAGAACTGTGCACGGTGGAGCACTGCTCAGTTGACGTGCGACTTGCTGGTTAGGCACTGGGGACTAAGGGGGTTGCCTGCTTGGCAAAGGCAGACAAGGATTGAACGTTTACGCTATTACAATGCACCTAACCTGCTGGGTTTCCCATTGGGGGGTGAGTTTTGTTATGATAGAGCAACCCATAGGAAGGCATTTGTCTCGTGTGCCTGTTTCGAGAAGTTCCTAAGATTTGCCATACTCTGACTAAAGGTCCATCATGCTTAGTATCCTGTTTCCAGCAGTGGCCAGTTCGGGTTGCAAGTACCTGGCAGGATCCCAGAAGATTCCACGCTGCTTATCCCAGGGATAAACAGTGGATTTCCCTTAATAAGGGATCACCTTAATAATGGTTTATAGACGTTTCCTCTAGGAGCTTGTCCAAACCATATTTTTAAACTCAGATAAACTAACAGCTTTCACCACATCCTCTGGCAGCAAATTCAAGAGCTTAATTATACATTGAGTAAAACTTCATTACATGTCCCCCTAGTGTTTGTACCTGTACTTTTGTGTTTAATTGTTCCATTTTCCCCTCCGGTTAGAGCTCTAATCTCTACCCTTTCCTTTTAGGAAGCATTTCATCTTTCTTTCTTTTTTTTTATCATTTTAGTTGCACTTCTCTGTACCTTTCCTAATTCTGCTATATCTTTTTGAGATATAGTGACCAGAACTGTACACAATAACACCGGCTTATTAGGAGTGAAACTACTACAACCTTATAATTCTCAACCAACACTAAGATCTCAAAATAAAGGACTATTGACTATTCCCACAATACAGAGCACACATCTGATGCAAATAGAGATTGGTTGTTTTTCATAGCAGGTCCAATGCTCTGGAATTCTCTGCCTGAGACGTTATGTATTTTACCAGATAGAGAGTTAAAAACATGGTTATTCAAAATGCATATAATTTAACTTAAAACATCAGAATATACAGAGCCACAAAATCAAGAAAGACAAAAGATAGTAATTGAATCATGAAGAATAAAGCAAACGAGAGAATGTAAGATTCTCAAAACAACCCACTGAATAAGATGTGAAAATTAAGAACATAAGAAATTGCCATGCTGGGTCAGACCAAGGGTCCATCAAGCCCAGCATCTCGTTTCCAACAGAGGCCAAACCAGGCTACAAGAACCTGGCAATTACCCAAACACCAAGAAGATCCCATGCTACTGATGCAATTAATAGCAGTAGCTATTCCCTAAGTAAACTTGATTAATAGCCATTAATGGACTTCTCCTCCAAGAACTTATCCAAACCTTTTTTGAACCCAGCTACACTAACTGCACTAACCACATCCTCTGGCAACAAATTCCAGAGCTTTAATTTTTCTGTACTACCTGCCTTATGTACTAGATCAATTATAAATATGTACTAGAAAATTTAACCTGATATTAATGCCTGTCTAGGAATACCACCCTGTAACCAATCTTTGTTTGTTTGTTAAGTTATAACTATGAATGTCACTTTGTAAACGATTGTAAACTTTGTAAACGATTGTAAACTTTGTAAACGACGGTATATAAAAAATCTAAATAAATAATGTGATTGCACCTGCAGCGATACAGAGGCAATATTGAGAAGAGGCCGGTGGCACCTTATAGACTAACCAATTTATTGAGGCAAGAGCTTTCAAGGACAGACTCCACTTCATCAGAGGCAATATTTATTTAAAAGTTTTTGTATACTGACCCTACTGCAGTAATGATCGGGGTGGTTTACAGTATTACATTCATAATCTAATAAAATAAACAAAAACAGTTGTTGCATTTACAAGAATGAAAAATATAGTAAAACTGCATTCATAAGCAAATTCCATAGTGGTGCTTCAGCATACAAGTACATTTGGAAGGTAATTCCTAGCTTTGTTTGCTTTCTTGGCTGCTGCCATACACTGAGCAAAGGGTTTCAACATATCCACTATGATGCCTCAGTCCTTTTCTTGAGTGGTGACTCCTAATGTGGAACCTTGCTCTTCCCTAAATATATGGTGATATAAAGCCAGGACTGGCAATGGAGGGTAAAGTGGCTTGCCCAAGGTTACAAGGAGCAACAGCAGGACTTGAACGCTGGTCTCCTGGTTCATAGTCCACTGCTCTAACCACTAGGCTACTCCTCCACTTGAGGATCAGCGTATCCTGAAAATATGGAATCAGTTCATAAACCTAGCACTGGGACATGGGCTCCCTGTATCTTGGAGGCTGTTTTTCCTGACCAGTTCTAATAACCAAGGGTAAAATAGCATCTCTTTCTCTCTTTGTCAGTGTGATTAGATACTTATAGCTAGGAGGCATCCTTCCTTAGGATATGCTAGGAGGCAGACAGCAACTCCTCCCCACTAGAATTTTATGGAACTGGAAGGGAAGAGCTCGTGCACGTTTCTGAGCAGGGATGCAGTCGCCCGTCCGTACTAATGAGAGAAACACAATTCTTCTGCCTCCCACAGTAGAGCAGTATTGTGCTGCACTCTGCAGTTCAAATATATCAGCTCAGAATATCATAGGAAACTTGCTGGGCAGGCCGAATCTTTTTCTGCCATCATTACTGTGTTACTATGTAAGGAAACTCTAGGGACAAGACCATTTGTACATGTGGAGCCAAAGTCATACATGAAATAGTTTAGTAATAAAGGTAAAGATTAGATTCAAAGGTACAGAGGCCTTATTTTGGAGCTATTCAATATTGTCTCTGGTCATATCTGGACCAAGTGCCACTAGGCTGCCTGGTCTTCTGTAGCCACAGAGCTTTAAGTGAATGTTCACAAAATCATTTATTTTTGAAAATTCCCTTCCATTTTAGATGTAATTACTTTCCAAATGTAAACTCAAAGCAGGTTACTAATTCAGGTAGAAGAAGGTATTTCCCTGCCTCAGTTTGTACCTGAAGCAGTGGAGAGTGACAAGACTTGCTCAAGGTCATAAGGAGCATCCTTGGGAGGGGCAGGATTTGAATCTGTTGCTCTAACTCCTAGGCAGCTTCCAGGTCTGGATTTCCTAACAGGTGCACTAGGCTTGTGCCTAGGGTGCCTCAATTAATTTGGTTTTTTTTTGGGGGGGGGGGGCGTGCAGGGCTGGGTAGCACAATTCCTTCTCCGTGGACCTCTCATCCAGTCACTGTTTCTTCTCTTTCCTCAAGGCTTATACAGCAATTGTCCTCATTTTTTTGTGGAAAGTGTTAATTTCTCTGTCAGCTTCAGGCAATCTATCAGGCCGATACAGTAAAATCAGCAGGAAAGCCGAGGCGAGCGCCCGCTCTCCCAACGCGCGCCCAGGCCATTCTCCTGGGCGCGCGATCCAGTATTTAAATGAGGGCCCGCGGTAAAAGGAGGCGCTAGGGACACTAGTGCGTCCCTAGCGCCTCCTTTTTGACAGGAGCGGCGGCTGTCAGTGGGTTTGACAGCCAACGCTCAATTTTGCCGGCGTTGGTTCTCAAACCCGCTGACAGCCACGGGCTCGGAAAATGGACGCCGGCATAATTGAGCATCCATCTTCCGACCTGCGGGCCGCGGGCCAATTTTTTTTTTTTTTTTAAATTTTGGGGCCTCCGACTTAATATCGCTATGATATTAAGTCGGAGGGTGTACAGAAAAGCAGTTTTTTTCTGCTTTTCTGTACACTTTTCCGGTGCCGGCAACAATTAACACCGGCCTTTGGGCAGGCGTTAATTTCTGAAACTAAAATGTGCAGCCTGTTTATGTCTTCTGTCTTGGTATTTTGCAATGCAGTCTTACTTCCCCGACCCTGAATAGAGTAGTGAGGTGACTGCTGGTCCACTCAAGTACCTGGCAGTAAAGGTTTATCTCTTCCTTACCCTCCCTAAATCTATTACAAAGCTAAACAAACAGGTGAAATGGCTGAGAGACACTCGGGCACATCCCCTCCCCTCACCCCCTCTCCTTTCACTTCACAGAGCTGAAAACAAACAGCAATGGAATTGACTTGTGTGCTGGTTCCCACCTCATCCTTTGCTCAGTTTGCACAGAGCGGGTGGATAGCAGCCTGCTGCTTGACCTTTAGATATCTGAGCCCACTCAGATGTTACCTGCACTCGTATTTTCTTGGAAGGCAGAGGCAGCTTTATTCTGTACTTCTTTACAGCACTGAAAGAACAATGTTCTGCCAGAGACTCCCGTCAGAAGCCCAAGGTCATTGCCTGCTGCCTGTGTTGTCCAGTATTTAGCCATGGGCGATTTGTTCATTTTTCTGTTTGAACTTAAGAACATAAGAAGATGCCATACTGGGTCAGACCAAGGGTCCATCAAGCCCAGCATCCTGTTTCCAACAGAGGCCAAAACCAGGTCACAAGTCCCTGGCAATTACCCAAACACTAAGTCTATTCCATGTTACTCATGCTAGTAATAGCAGTGGCTATGTGAGAGGGAATGACATATACAGGGCTGGCGGAAGCACTAGGCAAACTGGGCGAGGACCTAGGGTGCCAGGGTCCCAGGAGCGGCAGCAAGAGGGAGGAGACAGCCGCTGCCGCGGTGGCGGTAATGGAAGCCATTTGTATCCTGCCAGCTGGTGCCAAGTTGCCATTACTGCCACCATGGCAGCAGCTGTCTCATCTCTCTTGCTACCGACTGACGAGCGACCCGCCCGTCCTCCTCACCTAACCCAACTTGCACCACCCTCACCCCTCCGTCGTCCTGCCGTTAGGGAGCAGGGCCACGGGGTTGTGGGGGTGCAAGGCAGAGGTTTGCCTCGGGTGCCTAATACCCTTGCACTGGCCCTGGTCATACATTCGTATGTATGCATTTGTGTATTGCTGATATTCTGTGCATGTGACCAGGATAATTATAGTGTGACATAAGAGAAAGGGAGATCATCCTCAAAAGAGAAACTGGAATTAAAATTGAAGAATAAGGACAGGGGCAAAGTAAGACTAGAAAGCCAGAGAGAGAGAGAGAGAGAAGAAGCGTGCGTGCGCTTGGATAAATATGTCCATGGTTTACAATCGAATATCTAGCTCCAGATTTCTAAGAACTAGTGCGCAGGATGTTTCTGCAAACCCTGATTATCAGCAAAAGCCATCAGCCTGCTGAGTGAGCTAAGTTGCCGCATCCTGCCTGCCGGGTGTGTAGCGTCCCACTGAAGGATTTTACTGTGCACACATGCGGGATGCAGCCTTCCTCCTCGCTGTCCTGCAGGGGGGCTCGGGGTCTCCACCCCCCATCCTTGCTGAACCAAAGCTTGGTATCGGGGAAATTTAAAAATTGAACCCTTTCCTGGGCCTTCCCCCTTCCAGATGCCTCTTGCCCCTTCCATGGGGTATGAAGTCGAAAGAGAGCAGGAGCATATCCCCAGTCCTTCCTGCTGTGCACTGCTGGCTCCTGATGCGAGCCAGCAGCATTGCGTTATGAAACCATACGGCCTGCAGCACCAGCAGGACAGGAACGAGTGAGGATTGCTCCTGCTTCATTTGGACTTTGGAGACCCCAAGGAAGGGGTGGGAGGTTTCAGTTTTTAGTGGCAGGAGACCTGGCCGCCTGCTGTTTTTGAAACGAAACGAAAACCCAGCAAATGTCGTTAGGGTTTTTGTTTTGTTTCAGTTTGAAACAACATGTAACAAAGTAGGCTGATTTGTTGCCTCACTCATGTCATTTCCAAAAGATTGCACACCCCTGTGTTAAACTGCTAAGTCCTTGGAGGTGATGGTCTTTCAGCAGCACTCCTGACCTTCCCCTGCATCCCTGAGAGCCAACACAAAGAACTCCATAGATCATCACAAAGAATTCCCCAAAGAATTCTTCAACTTTAACTCCTTGGCAGCCCAAAAGTACAAAATGCAATTCCCAACCTCCTGACAGTCTTAAAAGCTATAATCAACCCCACACAGAAGTTATCTGCCTCTGCCTATATTAGGCTATGTATATTGTATTTCTTTGTTTAACCCCATATATTCATTCCAAGTTATTCTTCCTGTTCTCTGTAAGACATTTGCTTGTCACTGTTATTGTTCAAAATGTAAACCGAATTGATCAATAATTCTGTTATTGGAAAGTCGGTATAGAAAAAACTTTAAATAAATAAATAAATAAAGTAGTGTGCTTGCCATGTTAGTCCATTTGAATGCATAGAAATAAAGTTGAATAAATGAAATAACACTAGGCGCTGTCTCTTTAGTGGATTAACGATGTTTCTTGAGTAGCTTTTGGGCCCTGCATTCCCTTCATCAAGTTAAAGTCATTGATGATGATATCTACATTATGATGGTGGTGGGAAAAGGGAGGAGGTCCGCCCTATTAACTAACCTCTGACACCATGAGCTGATTTTGGCCCCAGCCTGAGGATTGTTTTCTGCTGTTTTATATCCCTGCTCAACTTACTGTAGTCCTTAGCCTGAGGCCGCGCACCTCTGCTTCTTTCAGGACTCTAAATCCAACCGCTAGGGGTGACTTTTGCATAATCAGGCCGATGCAATACCGTGCGCTCAGGCTAGCGCACAGATTAACCCGTGGCTGGACGCACGTCCATAACCCCTTATGCAGTAAGGCAAATAGCGCTTCCAAAACGCGCATCCAAACCAGCGCAGAGCTAATAGCACTCATCGCATGCCGTTTATTTATTTATTTAGTGCTTTTCTATACCGACATTCATGATACAGATCAGATCATATCGGTTTACAAGGAACAGGGGGTTATAATATTAACATAGAGGAAAAGGCAAAAGTTACAATAAAACAAGGGTACTGGAACTGGGGAGAGGAGAAGCCAGTAGCAGAAGGTAACTCGGTAACTATAACAAATCATTTACAATGTCTGAATGGAGTGCATTGAATAGAAGGCATTAGTATATGAACTGTGGCATAGCTGGGACGGGCCTGGGTTAGGGGAAGGCTTGTTGAAACAGCCAGGTCTTGAGTTTTGCCCTGAACGTCAACAGGCAGGGTTCCTGCCTGAGATCCGGGGGAATAGCATTCCAGGTGGCTGAATGATGGGTGGATTTGGTTGGAGGGGCGTGCAGAGATCCTTTGTAAGCTTCTCTGATAGGTCTTGAAGAGGTGTGGAGTCTGAGTGGGAATCGCAGGTCGATGGGGACCTGGTTGTGAATGGTTTTGTGAATGATGGTGAGGAACTTGTGTAGGATTCTGAAGCTTACAGGTAGCCAGTGCAGATTTCTGAGGATGGGCGTGATGTGGTCTCTTCTGTTGGTATTTGTTAGGATTCTAGCGGCCGCGTTTTGAATCATCTGAAGAGGTTTGGTGGATGAGGCGGGGAGGCCTAGCAGAATAGAGCTGCAATAGTTTATCTTGGAGAATACAATGGCCTGGAGGACAGTTCTGAAGTCATGAAAGTGCAAGTTGATGAGTTCTTTTTTACTCAACGCACAATTAAACTCTGGAATTTGTTGCCAGAGAATGTGGTTCGTGCAGGTAGTATAGCTGTGTTTAAAAAAGGATTGGATAAGTTCTTGGAGGAGAAGTCCATTACCTGCTATTAGGTTCACTTAGAGAATAGCCACTGCCATTAGCAATGGTTACATGGAATAGACTTAGTTTTTGGGTACTTGCCAGGTTCTTATGGCCTGGATTGGCCACTGTTGGAAACAGGATGCTGGGCTTGATGGACCCTTGGTCTGACCCAGTATGGCATTTTCTTATGTTCTTATGTTCTTATGTTCTATCAGCTATTCCCCCCATTATGTAAAAAATAACCGTGCACTCGATGCGCACATTTTTACTCTCAGAAATTAAGGCCGGCCCTGAAGCTGTCATCAAGGAGCCCCAACAGTTAATAGAAAAGCAGAACATGCTGCTTTTTTGTAGTTCCTCTGACTTAATATCATGCAGGAACTGAAAAAAAAAAGTAACATAAAAAATATTTTTTTAAAATGTCTTGCCAGCAGTCAGGTTAGGAAAACAGAGGCTCAATTAACGAGCGTCCATTTTCCTAACTCACGCGCACAGCCACCTCTCCCGGGCGCCCAATGCTGAGGAGGGGCTGGGGGCGTACAATTTCCCCCATGAAGTTAGTAAGCAGCACATTTAAAACAAATCAGAGAAAATTATTTTTCATTCAACCCATAATTAAGCTCTGGAATTCTTTGCCAGAGGATGTGATTAAGGCAGCTAGCTGGGTTTAAAAGAAGGTTTGGATAACTTCCCGGAGAAGTCCATAAACTGCTATTAAACTGCTCTCCCTTCTCTCCCCACCTCCCCTCAGGAGGTGCTGTGAATTTTGCTTCCAGTCCCAGCTGCTCTGGGATGCAGAAGAACTAAACCTGGAACCCACCTGCCCCAGACCCTCCACGTGGCAGGGTGCAGCACAGACACTGACGGGCCGATGCAATAAGACGCACATTAAAATGGGCACTCGTGATTCTGCTCCAGGCAAGCACTAAAGAAGTCCCAGAACTTATTACGTATGTGCGATATGGCTGGAGAAATATGAGAAGGGTTATTGTCGTCCTCTTAGAAGCTGTCTCCCTGGCTGCCTAAATGCGGTGACCCTTGGTTCAAACTGTGAAATTCGAACACATTTTTCACTCAAATAACTCAGGCTGACTATAACATATTCGGTATTTTTATTGATTATCAAAATAAGCGGATGTTTTCGTTTCAGTATTGTGAAGATCACTTTAATTTTAAGGTAGCAGATTTTTTTACACTGTCTTCAATTAGGTAGCTTTATTGCTTAAGAACTGAAAACCAATACGATGACCCACTTGACCGGACCGTTTCAAAGAATGTGGCAGCTGTTTTCAGGGAGGAAGCAGTCATTGGCGAGCTTATATACGTTTCTTAATTCAGTCACTTTGTATTTGTTGTTCTAGCAGAATTTAGATGATGATGATGATGATGCTGTCTCTGGTATTCATGGGGTTTCTGCCAATAGCTCTTCGATAATATTAAGAGAACAATATCTTCGAATTGCTCATAGATGAATCATTTTCCCCTTACAGGTGCATCAGTTGAAACTGGGTCTGAAATGTGCCGAACCAGAAGCTACACTGTGCCATGGGCTGTGGGATTGCCCCCTTATTCGTGAATTTTGGGGAAAAATTTAAGCAAGCTATGTGGGAAATGGGGATTTAGGTGCCAAATCAAGCAGCTTTTTGTTTCTTAGGCCCTCCCCCCCGATGATAGTGAATGCAACAGATTCGAGAACATGTTTTTTTGTTAACGGGGATCTGCTTTGCAAGGAAGTGTGTCATGGCCATGTTTGCTCCTCCGAACTGTTGGATCTCTTGACGTTAGGATGCAGGGCCTGGTCCGTTTTCCTTAGAGTATGGGGTGCATGCAGGAAGAGGCTGCCTGTTCAGTGCTCGTGTCTGTGAATTAGATGAACGCCAGCACTTGACATGTGCTGCTGCTGTTGCGCTATGTTTATGTCACTGCCATTGTATAGCGCTCCGCTGTGAAGGAACCTAGGGAGGAGGGTTATGTGGGGACGTTGGCATTATTGCTGGCTGTATTCATTGCTGGAGTTAACAGTGTTTTGTACGATATGAAAGGAAGAAAAGATATTTGGGGGAAGAAAAGGGCGCACGTATTGAGAGCCCGTTTTCCCTAACACTCGCACAGCCACGTCTCCTGGGCGTCCGATGCAATATTTTAACGAGCTACTGTGTTAAAAAGGACGTGCCAGGGAAGAATTGTGCATCCCGAGTGCTTAAATGCATCGGGCGCCCAGGAGACGTGGCTGTGCTCCCTCGATAACAACGGGCGCTCAATACGAGCGTCCGTTTTATCCTGCTTCAGGTCGATTTCGCCCAATAGACATGCCCAGTAGCAAGGGGCAAAGTCGACCTGAAGTGTGTATAATGGGCGTCCAGAATTTATTTATTTTTTTTTACATCAAACCTTTATTCTTAAACACCGCAAGCAGTAGATTTAATTATCGCAACAATGCTAAGTAAGAGGAACCACAGAGAAACATAGAAGTGATGGCAGAAAAGGACCAAATGGTCCATCCAGTCTTCCCAGCAAGCTTATGGTAGCATCTGCCACGCTGTGCAGGTTACCCCCATGCTTATCAGTTTCCCACACTGGAAAAGTCAGGGGCCTTGTTGGTTGCTGACTGAATCTAATTCCCCTTTTCCTCTTTTCCCCTTTCCGTTGAAGCAGAGAGCAATGATGGAGTTGCATCAACAGTATGAAGGCTTATTGGTTAAGGGTAGTAACTGCCCCACCAGCAAGTTACCCCCTCTGGTCTTTAGGGATCCACAGTGTTTATCCCATGCCTCTTTGAATTCCTTCACTGTTCTCTTCTTCACAACCTTCTCTGGAAGGGCATCCACCACCCTCTCCATGAATAAATATTTCCTGACGTTGGTTCTGAGTCGTCCTCCCTGGGGTTTCTTTTCGTGACCCCTAGTTCTACTGATTTCTTTCCCATTAATTTGTAATGAACCCTTGACTCGCACACTGACTTAACACCAGCTCCGGGGCTGGAGTTAATTTTGCCGCATTAAATCCATCGATTTTCTGCATTGGGGAGGGGGGGAGGTAATAGTTAATCGCCTCATCTACGTGGAAGTTACATGTGATGACCACTATCGGCTACGTGTTTGGGCGGGCGTTTTGGGGCTCCATGATCTCCTTATTGCATCGGGTGCTAGTCTAGCGTGTCCAAAATGCACGTCCAACCGTGTGTAAACCCGAGCGCTAGGTTGGGCGTGCTTCCTTGCGTCGGCCTTTCTGACCCTTTTCTAAACACGGCTCTTTCCTGAGGAACCAGGGAGGGCAGCGAAATATAAAGCAGAGCAGCAGCAATGCCTCTCGGACTTGGTTGTCGTTTGGCCCAGCTGCCGATGAAAAAGGATTGCCCCACCTGGGGTGGCTTTAGGAGAGTGCGGGCTCCAGGGCAAACCGAGCACAGCTTTGTACAATTGCCAGTCTCGTATGCTGTCCTCTGCCCGCCTTATTGCAAATCCTGGAGTTTTGTGAGAATTCTGATTGCAAGGAGCTCTTGATAAAAGAGCTCCTTGCTCCCGGTGACTGTAAGGACGGCCTTCCATCTCCCTGGGCCCTAGTTCTGGAGCAGCCTTCCTGGGTTTGTTGCGGCATGGTCTGTCCGTGCGCGCCCACATCCCCACGCTCAAGTCCCACCTAAAGATCCATCCTGGTAAGGTTGCTTGCAAATCTTAAAACCTTGGTCCTTTCAACAAGCCTGTGGTCCTTAATTTTAATTTTACACATATCCATGCTTTTTTTTTGTAATATTGTATTCCATTTTATTTATCGCTGTCTGTTTTTTTGTTTGTTGGGGTTTTTTTTTGGCTTTCTGTCCAGATTCAATTATTTTAATTCTGCAAGAGTTATAAACGATTTTTGATAAAGTACATTATTACTTGATAAAGGCTTTGTGCGTGTCTACATTTTCTATATGTGCATTCAGTGGCTGATTCTTGCTTTAAAATTTAGACTGTGTTTCCTGCTTGGGAAATTCAAAGTTAAAAAAAAAACTATATATATATATATATATATTTAATTTATATATATATATATATATATATATATATATATATATATAGTCTTCGGCCTACAGACTGTCCTCGCCCTCCACTAACCTCAAAAAGAAATGTCTCTGTCACCTTCAAATAGTCTAAGAACCCACCAAGGCAGCAGATATGAACTCCCTTCACCCCTCCTCTCTCTGCCCAACCCCACCACCCTTTTCCCGTACGCGCCGGGGAGCGACTCTTATAATGATCGGAAACCCCACCGCAGTGGCTCAAGCAAGACCATGTCTCAAGTCACACAGGAACCGGTGGCGTCACTTCCCACCCCACGCTGGCTAATCAGGGGAGGAGTACTCTGAAGTGGAATACTTAGAAAAGGTTGCTACACCTCGGTCCCCAACCACACTATTTCTACACACACACACTCACTGCTTCTCAGAGAGAGTGCTCCTGTCCCACCGCCTAGCATTTCTGTAGGGCTTCTGCCAGATGCAAAAAGGAGAGAGGCCCTGCCCTGTGGAGCTTACCCAGGGGGGGACAGCAAAGAGGTTTCAGGAAATGTATTTATTACTGGTCAAAGTCCAGAAGGCAATGAACAGGAAGAACCAATTTTTTCCTCGAGGGTTGAAGCATCAAATACACCTTTTGTAAGGCAGGCTTCTCTGAGAAAAAAATCTCAATGGAAGAGAATTTTATCAGAACAGAACAAAGCATGTAAAGGTCCCCACACCAAGACCCATCCGGTCTAGCCTCTTTCATGCAGGCCTTTTTACTAAGCATGTTTCCCATGAAAACACAGAATGGGAGAAAAGCTTTAGTAACTAGTCTCCTAAGAGCCTTACGCTTTGGCCACTAGTGAAATGATAGCCAATGCCTTCAAGAGGAGTAATAATATCTCTACACCCACAGCCTAACAACGGCTGGATGGCAACCTTCTGAAGCAGCTGGCGTCAGCATCCAGTTGCATCCGGTAATACCAACAAATAAGGCATTGCAGTCATCCGGGAAGTAACCAAGACGGGAATAACAGTAGCCAAATCTGACAAATTCAATTGTCAGACAAGCCAAAATTGTGCAAAGGCAGCCCATAACAACAAACGATATGCCATATTGGATCAGACCAAGCCCAGTATTCTGTCTCCAAGTCACAAGTAACCTGGCAAGTACCCAAACATTAAATAGATCCCATACTACTAATGTCAGCAACAAGCAATGGCAATTCTCTATTGATTAATAGCAGTTTATGGACTTCGCCAGGAAGTTATCCAAACTTTTTTTTAAAACCCAGCTACACTAAAAGCCTTAATCATATCCTCTAGCAAAGAATTCCAGAGCTTATTTATGGGTTGAATGAAAAATAATTTTCTCCAATTAGTTTTAAATGTGCTACATGCTAACTTCATGGAGTGCCCCCTAGTCCTTACCGATTCACATTTACCCATTCAAGTCCTTTCATGATTTTGAAGACCTCTGTCATATCCCCCCCTCAGCCATCTCTTCTCCAAGCTGAACAGCCATAACCTCTTTAGCCTTTCCTTATAGGGGAGTTATTTGGTCACCCTTCTCTGTACTTTCTCCAGTGCAACTATATCTTTTTTGACATGCGGCAACCAGAATTGCATACAGTACACAAGGCATAGACTAACCATTGAGCAATACAGAGGCATTATGTTTTATTTTTTTAACTATTTTTCTCATTTTATCAAAGTTTTCCTTTTGAAGGTTTAGTGCTAGGGACGTGGATTTACTTATTTCCCCCATGCCAGTCATTAATTCAAATTTGATCATTTTATGATCACTATTGCCAAGTGACTCCACCATCATTACTTTTCTCACCAAATCCTGTGCTCCACTGGGCATTAGATTGCAAATTGCTTCCTCTCTTTTCAGTTCCTGAACCAATTGCTCCATAAAGCTATCATTTGTTCCATCCAGGAACTTTATCTCTCTAGCATGTCCCAATGAAACATTTACCCAGTCAGTATTGGGGTAATTGAAGTCTCCCATTATTACCGCACTACCAATTTGGTTAGCTTCCCTAATTTCTCTTAGCATTTCACTGTCCATCTCACCATCTTGACCAGGTGGACGGTAGTATACCCCTATCACTATAATCTTCCCCGACACACAAGGGATTTCTACCCATAAAGATTCAAGTGTGCATTTAGTCTCATGCAGGATGTTTATCCTGTTGGACTCTATGCCATCCCGGACATAAAGCGCCACACCTCCTCCCGGGTGCTCCTCTCTGTCACTGCGATATAATTTGTATCCCGGTATAGCACTGTCCCATTGGTTATCCTCCTTCCACCATGTCTCTGAGATGCCAATTAAGTCTATGTCATCAATCACTGCTATACATTCTAATTCTCCCATCTTACTTCTTAGACTTCTGGCATTAGCATACAAACATTTCAAAGTGTGTTTTTTGTTTGTATTAACAGCCTGTTTTTCAGTTGTCAGGGATAATTTGGAATCTTTTAGCTCAGGTGATTCTTTACTTATAGGCACATGGGCTACTTTTGCTTTTATTGGAACCTCTCTGTTGGGCTGCCTTAACTCTCCTGCTTCGTTAGGATCCCTTGAAGATACCTCCCTCCTTGGGCTGCTGAGCAACTGTCAGCTTTCCTGTTAGAGCAGCTTTTAAACTAGAACAATCTGCTAGTGCGCATGGAAATATGACTCCATATTCAAATTCAAGTCCAATGTGAGACCAAGATTAGGGAGCTTTGCTTTTAAAGAGCGATCCATTTCGTCATTCAGCATGTGAGCCCCTCCCCCTGCCTTCTGTGTTTGTTTTGCCCGCTTGAAGTACTTCTGGGTTTTTGGTTTGTTTTTTTTAGGATTTAACTTTTATTTACAGTCCTCCACTGCAAGATGTTATTTAAACATGGGTTTAATAAATTAGGAAAACAGGAAATTTTCCAGTCCCCTTGCCCAGTGTTTTGATGTAAACATTAAAGGGGAGAGAACAGAGCCCTGTAGCACCCAACATATCAGAGGCCATGGAGACGAGCAGGATTCACAACCTGCTGGGATTTTCTTTTCAGAAAAGACAAAGCTGCTTAAAGACCAAACTCCTGCCTCATCCCTTCTTCCCCAACCCTGATCCTGCTCGCTGCTCTAACAAAATATTATGGTCGAAGGTCAGCAGTCTGATATTCATCTTTAATAGAAGGGGACAGGGACGTTTCTAATACCCAATGCACTCCCATCTAACAAAGCCACCGTTTCTGCATGGCCAGAGCTACGAGATTGTAAAAAAAAAAAATCATCCCACATCTTCTGTGGGATTTGTAATCACTCATTCAGTCACCTTTGTAAAAATGGGGTGTTAAACACAGGCCTAATGTTGTCTAAATTGTTTCAAGCCAAGTGAAGGATTTAAGGATGAACAGCCACCTTCTTTAAGGAACCAGTGGATCAAAATGTTCTTTTTGCAGTTATAAGGATTCAAAAACATGCAGGCAGAGATGGGACAGGGGGATAAGGAAGTTTTTCTAGTGCAAAGAAAACACTATTTGACATCTTCTGAAGAGGTGTGAGTGGGGGGGGGGACAGAAACGATGGCATTACTGCTGACCTCTAGGGACGGCAATGTTGCTTACCTGTTCTAGGTGTTCTCCGTAGATAGTGGGACGTCATCCAACGGCACCAAGGTAGAACTCAGAAAAACTGAGGTGAAGTTTCTCTATGGCAAGCTAATCTTTCACTGTGAAGGGAGGTGGCTGAGATTGTGGGGCCGATTTGTCCTGCATTCTGCAGAGAACACCTGTCACAGGTAAGCAACATTGCGGATAATCTGTCTCCAAGGGTTGCATGTACGTAATGCTACAGTAACGTGCTTTGAAGTGCCTGAAAAGTGGAATATTCATTGTGGATATCCTGAAAACCTGACTGTCCCCAGGACAGGTTTGGGAACCACTGATCTACTCCAATTGTTTAACTTATACCATTTTTTTTTTTTTTTTTTTTTTTTTAGGAGTGGGGACTACTCTGCCATTTTCCATCTTCTATGTAATTGCTACAATTTTAAATTTCATGCTGACTTGACTTGTCCCTCCCACTGCAGCCGACATGGCAAAACAATGGTGTCAGGGGACCACAAACTGTTTTGTAGTTCTGCACTGGATTTATATTAAAGAATAATTTTAGTTGCTTTGTGAGTGGCTATTCATCCGCTCCAGTGTGTGTGAGACCCACTTAGATAAGCCATTTGGGACAAAAATGTAGGATACTTGTACACAGTATAGTATTCAGCATATGTAATCAGTGCTAGATAAATGCTCTAATATGAGCCTCTAGACCAGGAGTGGGCAAGTCCGGTCCTAGAGGGCTGCAAACCAGTCGGGTTTTCAGGATACCCCTAATGAATATGCATGAAATAGATTTGCATACAACTGAGGCAGTGTGTGTATGCAGGTCTCTCTTATGCATATTCATTAAGGATATCCTGAAAACCCGACTGGTTTGCAGCCCTCGAGGACCAGAATTGCCCACCCCTGCTCTAGACTGTAGCCTAGTGGTAACTTACCTATGCTGTTAGAAAAATGGTACTGGGCACATGCTCGCCCATTAATTACAATATAATGCAGGTGTTAAGTGCTCAACTCCATGGCAAGGCACTCAGCATAGCTCTCTGCTTCAACGGAGGTGGGGGGGGTGAAATGAAGAAGAGAGGATTTATATTCAGACAACAACCAACAATGACTGAATTGCACAGGCTGGGTAAACAAATAAGCGTGGGAGTAGCTTGCTTATTGAGGCAGTTACTACCCCTAACCAGTTAAGCAAGATACTTCACTTAGATGCAGCTCCAGCACTGCTCTCTACATTAATGGCAGGGGGGTGGAAGGGAATTGGAACCAAAAGGTTACTAAGGGCCAAAGAGTAAGTTAAGTATGAGAAAAAAACAAGTGTGAAAGCTTGCTGGGCAGACTGGTCTTCTGCTGCCGTCATGTCTATGTTTCTATATAACACAGAGCAAGATCAAATGGCAGGGCGACAAGGTTGATATTATCTGCCATTGAATTTGGTGGCTCGCTTATCAGCGAGGATTGGAAGATAGTGGATGTAATCTATAACCACTCCAGCACTGGTGTTTAACATGATAAAGGAAAACTCAAGACAACTTCTGTTCACTCCCTGGCCAAAATGAATGGGCAGCCTTTGGAGAGGGCGGAAAGTCCTTCACCCCTTGCCAGCTTGACCAGTAACCCAAAGTGGGCTGGTATCATTTTAATTTTTCATATAGCTTGGAAGCCCAGCCCCCATCCAAAGCTAAGTGAATAGGAAAGTCCCTCCACTTTTAAAGTATATTCCCAGAGAATAGCATCAGACAACAGGCAAATTGATTTAAACAAAACAAATTTTATTTAAACATGTACAGTATAAAAATAAGGCCTTTCCATTTACAATTTAACTGGAATAAAATTTTGGGGCTGTACAGAATACAGCCCCAGACACTGAGAGAATACCAACATATCTCCTACAATTATATACAGACGAACTGGCCAGACGTTTCTGACCACCACGCAATCCATGTGCACACTGGCACATGTGTCAAAAAAAAAAAAAAAAAAAAAAAAAAAACGCCAAAGGCTGGGCACGGTATTTACACGTATTAAAAAGTTTCTGCCGCTCAGCCTGGGAAGAACTGAAAGCAGTGAAAGATGGAATAGCAGAGTAGGTCCCAGATAGGGCTAGGCAGCTTCTGCAATGCCATTCAGGATGCTTCATAAATAAATAAATAAGTTCTCCCTCACGTGAAAAATAAATTACAACCTCCCCACCACAAAAAAAAAAAAAAACCAAAAAACAAAAACCAACCAAAAAAACCCCCCAACAAAATAAATACAAAATAAAATTCAAACCATGACCAGTATTTACAACTTGCAGTCTATAACCAACTATACAGTCTGTACAACCAACCTACTATACAATTTAAACATATTTACATGTTTTATATTGTTTTATTCTTCTGTAGGAGCTGCATTGTTTGTGCGTTTGCAGTGGCACCTTAGCTGCAACTGTGAGAAGCAACAAAGCAAGCTAAATTCTGACCAGATCTTTGTCTTCTCTCCCAAGTACAAATATCAAAAGATTCAAACCCAGCCTTCTCTCTTCCCTCTAACCCCACTTCCTTCATCCTATTCCCCCTTAAAATAAACGTGAGGATATGCAGGGTCAGTCTCTTGGAACAAGAAACAACAGCACAGGAAGGTTCAAGTATTTCTCAGTACAGCCTAGGTCACAGCAGAAAGGCACGCCGAAGATGGAATAGGATTATGCAATAATAATTGGGGTTTTTTTGTTTACAGGCATCCTAATCTAGCCCCTCTCCCACCCTGCCCAAGAAATTTGACTAAATGATGAATACGGTTCAGTCAGTCTGTCTTCCACAATAATAAAGCAGAATTCTGCAGTTTGTTATAAGGGGCTGTGCAGAATGGCACATGCTAGGCCACCCTCTCTCCTCCCACTCCCCAGAGCCCTCAGGACGAAGGCTTGCTGGCAATATACAGAGGTGCCCTAATTGCTCGATTCCAGGGACAGGCTGTGCAGGTGGATCTCTGTCATCTGTTGTGGGAGGATGAGCTCTTCCATCCATGAGTGGTTCAGAATATCTTCAAAGGATGGTCTGTCTGAAGGTCGCTGGGCTAAACACCATTTAATAAGGTCCTGGCACTCTGTATGGGAGAGGACAATATTAAAGGTAAGATTAACACGTCAAAACAAAGATTACTAGAGAAAACCCAACTACAAAGCATCTCTCCTCACTCTCTACAAGACAAATTAAACTTTACTCTTCTCCCATGTTGCTAAATATGGATTATGCACACCAAACCCTCCATATACTTCTCCCCCCCCCCCCCCAAAACCTGGCACAGTTTCAGGTAATCTTATTCCATCTGCTGGATCTGTTCCAAGCCCCCTACCAATACATGAAGTGCCGCAGCTCCCTTTGGAAGGTGACCTTGGTTTGTAGGCCACATGATATACTATATTCAAATGTTCTATGTAATCCTGTTATTTCTGTTATAATTCGTTATATTTATTACAATGTTATAATGTAAAATAGGGCTATTTCTACCCTATTCTTTTAGTTATCTGGAAACCGATGTGATATCTCGATCGAACGTCGGTATATTAAATAAATAAATAAATAAATAAATAAATAAATAAATAAATGATGCAAGGACCTGGCGAGCTGCTGTTTCTCACTGACCATCTCAACTACAAACCAAGAAGCTACGAATGGGGGTGGACGGACCCCACCATTCCTCCTCTCACTGGCTAGGGCTTAGCACATTTCCAAATGCATTAAGAGAGGCAAAAAGGTCAAACTAAATGTCTGGTGTATGCTGTGGGTGTGGAGTAAAAAACAAACAAGAGTTGAATGTTTTTTGCAAATGGCTATAATGCATGGATAATAATGTACTGTGCAAGAGAAGGTAAGTTACAAGCTCTCAGAGAATTATTTAAAAAAAAGGAACCGGTGTACTAATAAGGAGAAATTGCCTACCTGAGGAGACCCTCTGCCTGAACAACACTGGGCCCTTGATGATTTCGTCATCATGCTCGAAAGGGATGTCTCCGCAGACCATGTCGTAGAGCAGTACGCCCAAGGACCAGACCGTGGCTGATCGGCCATGGTATCTGTGATATCGTATCCACTCTGGAGGGCTGTAAACTCTGGTGCCTGAAAAGAAAGATCCTGCCGGTTAGCAAGCAAGTATTAAAAAAAAACAAAACAACCCACTACTAATATTAATGGGGGTCTGGCTATCAGAGAGCTGGGTCACAGCATCTGCCAACTTATGTCAAAGCTCCTCTCATCAAAACAAAAGAAAACCCCAACAAGAGCAGGCAAGTGTGAAAAGTATTCATGTTTAAAATAACTATGACAAACAGAAAAAAAAATAAAAAAAGTTAGATCATGTTAAAAGAACTAAATAGATGTTAAAGTGGGATGTAAAATATACCTTTACATCAAAATGTCTCTTGATAAGGCAAACTATACGCATATATCCTTTAAAAAGAGAGTTGATATCCTGCTTTAACATTGTTAAAATATCTAGGGTGACAAATGCACTCAATCATCCTCAAGCTTTTTGTAAACTTTCCAAAAAAAAAAGTTTGCATCTGCGCTGACAAGATAACCCAAGCTGGTTTCCCCTGTCCCGGTGAAGCACGTTTCCCCGGGCTCTGCACCCAGCACGCCCCTTTTCCGGTAACCTTGTGCGGCGCCTGTTTTGGCAGGAAGGGAGGTCACAGCCGCTTTCCAGCCATGTGACTCTTGTTTACAAACTTTGGGTTGTAAAAAGGGAGCCGGTGGCCCAGCAGAGGGCACCAGCAGCTCACGGGCTGCCTGCGGGGGAGGGCGCCACCAGCCCTTTACAATAAAAACAAAAAACGCACCGCACGCCATTGAAAACACAACCAAACCGCAGCAGCAACTGCTGCCAACTTTCAAAAAAGCAGCTGTAGCCCAATCAGGGTGCCGCTCGCAATCGGTTTGCTCTGTAATAATGCTTTTTTTTTTTTTTTTTTAGAGAAATGAAATCGCCTCCAATTTGTAAACACAGACTCGGGAAAAAAAAAAAAAAAGCCTCTTTGCCTTACGCACATCGTTTTCCCTCCTGAAAGCCCCCCGGCTCTGTGGAAACTCCGGCTCGTGAAATCCCCCGCTCCCACCCTCCCGGCGTGAGCTAAAAGCCTTAATTGATCCCCGAGCAATGGAAAGTGAAAAAGGAGGAAGCTGCCTGTAACCAGAAACCACCCGCAGATACCATTTCACAACATTCATTCCGTGACGAACAACTTTCCAGACAAATGAATAATTAAAGAGAAATACGGAGAACAACACGGTCGCATCTCCCTCCTCTGGATCAGAGGCACTGGTTTATTAATTACATCCATTTCCTACTTGAAAAAATGAATAATGCATGGCGTCAGCCGACAAGATAAAAGCGCAGACTTGCTTACAGTCCCCTGCCCAGGGAGCCAGAGGCAGTTAAGTGAAAACCAGGGTTGCACTTTTAGAGTAGACCAGCAAAACGCTGCCAAGTCCCTGGATTTAAGTTATACCCTGACCACTATTTTCGGTAAGCTACAGTCAGCTTTGAAAATAGAACAGATTTTTTTTTTAATGCCCCACCCCCTCGAAAAAAATAAATAAATAGATTTCCAACTGTGTGATCTACATTTTCACAACAATGCACCAGATTAAATAATTAAAAAAAAAAAAAAAAAAACAATCCACAGAAAACACACTCTTGCCATTGTTTCTGGATCACAGATTCCACCTAGCGCCGGTGTTTTACGCTTATAAACAGAGATGCAAGCCGAGTAAAGCCTTGGAGGGGCAGCCTAGTGGTGCAAACTTAAGACCCAGAAACTGCCCCCAGCACCTGAACCCAATCCGCCCGGGAAGGCGGCGGAACGCAAGTCAAAGGGGACGAGACGGGCGGCGGCGGCGGCACTCACCGTCGAACTCCGTGTAGACGGTGTCCTTCAGCGGGGCTCCGGAGCCGAAGTCGATCAGCTTCAGCTCCGCCGTGCGGAGGTTGATCAGGATGTTCTCGTCCTTGATGTCGCGGTGCACCACGCCGCAGCCGTGGCAGTGCCGCACCGCCTCCAGCACCTGGCGGAAGAAGCCGCGCGCCAGCTCCTCGGGCAGGGCCCCCCGCTCCGTGATGAAGTCGAAGAGGTCCTGCGCCGGCTCCGGCCGCTCCATCACCAGCACGAAGCTGTCGGGCCGCTCGAACCAGTCCAGCAGGCGGATGACGCCTCGGAAGCCGGCACCGGCGCAGACCTTCTTCAGGAGCAGGATCTCCATGGGGACTCGCGTGCCGCTGGGCTAGGGAGGGGGGGGAAAAAAAAATAATGCATCAAGGGCAGGAAAGAGAGCATCCTCGCCATAACAATGCAGCTAAATGTTTCTCCTCCATGACAATGGAGGAAGCAGCCGGGGGGGGGGGGGGGGGGTTACCGCAGCCGCACAGGGCCAGGACTCAGATCCCACCTTGCCACTTGGCTCTCAAGTTACAAACTTAAGCTGGCAGATCCTCTGGGGCAGGGAAAGACCCACTGCAGACCTGGATGTAACGCACCTTGTGCTGCTGATGCGATGGGGAAGGGCTAAACCTAATAAACAACAACAAAGGGCGCGTGGAGAAAGAGGAGCGATGGGAAGATGCGATTTGGTACTTACAAGCTCTCCCCAGTCCACAACCCGGTCCCGGGACACATGCTTGATGGCCACCTGTGTTTTAAACAAACAAACAAACAAATACGTATGTAGGAGGAGAGAGATCGGAAACACACAGAGATGCCGGTCATTAAAATTTGGGCTTCCAACTCCTACAACCTGAAAGGATGTCACAGGGAAGGGGGGCGCATGGGGACCGGGACGCGTCCTGCCGATGGCGTATTGACCGAGATGCAACATTTGGAGGTGGTAGGGGGCCCCCTACAAGCAGCACCGGGGAAAGGGACCACAAACAAGGCGAGCGCAAGAAGGAGCGGGGACGAGGCTCACTTACCGGCGCATTGTCCGACAACCGGACCCCCGAGTAGACGGAGCCGAAGCCGCCGCTGCCCAGCAATGGCCCGACCTGGTACAGCTTCTCCAGGGGCTCCTTCTCCTTCCCTAGGAGGGAACAAAGCGGGGCTCAGTCACGGGGCACTTCCCCCCCCCCGCCCCGCACCCTTCACCCCTCGCCCCGCCGGTGCCGTGCCGGCTCGCGCTCTCTCTCACCTGTGGTCAGCTGCAGCTTCGCCGGCAGCTCCCCCGCGGGACTGGAGCACAGGTGCGCCAGCGAGTTAATCTTCGACAGCAGCATGTCGTCTCCCAGCCCCCCGGCGACCGGGACGGGGAAAGGTTCCGCCGCTCCCCGGCTCCCCCTTATTATTTCACGTTCTTAGGACTCCGCTCCCCGTCTCCGCCTCCTCCCCCCTCGCCAGCACGCGCTCTCCCCTCAGGCTCTGCTCGGTGTCTGCCGCGCCGGGAGCCGCTCGCGCCGCCTCTACTATGCGAGGGATGGAGAGGGGTGGGGGGAAGGGACTGCGGACTGGGCGGGACCTGGCGGGAAAAGAGCCGCCCCACCAGGAGCCACCCGGCCTTCCCCCTCCCCGCCCCTCCCTCCCAGCAGGGCAGCGTCGCGTCGCGAGGCGCAGGGCCGCGGGCCAATCACGGTCTGGCTGTGGGCTAAGAAAAGGGCACGCGCGCCCCTGCCACCTCCTCCTCCTCCTCCCAGTCAGAATGGAGCTTGAGCGGGTCGCGAGAGGGAGGAGGCGGGGGGCGGGACGTGCGTGTGTGTGTTGGTGTGGCGGGAAGGTGGAGGGGAAGGGAAAAAGGCGCCAACTGGGGGTTAGTGGAGACGGGACGGTGCAACTATGACGGCAGTCAAGGCGAAATAGCGTTAGTGGTGGGAGAGGAGGGGGTACACGAGACATTGTGGTGAGGGAGAGCGCTGTGGAAAAAAAAATCATTAACAGCGAAAAAAAGCCCTCTCTATAGCATATCTTGGTGTGTGGAGCAGCGCTGCTGCGTAACGTAGCCACACAAAGCCGGCGGGGGGAGACCTGCTATGAAAGCCTTATTCAAACTGGGGGCGGAGCATGAAGGGAGCGCGGGAGAGGGATAAAGCCCGCGCCTTGCTATCCCCGGGAGGGAGGAGGGGCTCCCCCTAGAATCCGCTCCGCCCCCCCGCATCCTCTTCCCCCTGCCTGGGTGGGCGGTGCGCGGGCACTGTGGGCGGGAGAGCAACGTTTGAATTTTTAAACCGAAACAACAATAAGAAAGAAGAATATATTTAAAAAACATACACGTACAAAATAACAAGGAGAAAGCCCGCCAAAAAAAACGCCCCCAAAATAGGGGAGGGGAGGCTGGAGATGCCGGCCTGGGTTTTGTTTTGTTTTCATGGACTGTTCCTGTAAAAGGCTGCAGGAGCTCGGGGAAGGCGAGGTTTTCCAGGGAAGAGATAACTAAACGTGACTCATATTCCCAGTTATTTGCTAATGTGTGTGTGGTTTTTCTGTTTTAAAGGGAATAAAAGTGAAACACCAGTAAACAAGCTCTTTGCAACTGCTTGCTTTCCAACGTTTTGTTAGACTTAAACACGTTAATTTGCCAGCAACTTTTTTTTTTTTCTTTTTTTTAATAAAAATGACTTGTCTCAGCAGCTGTGACTGAGGACGGGAAATAAGCGCCGGCATTTCTTTTTTAGTGAAAAACAACTTTGGTCCTTGTTCGGTTGAATGAAAGGCAGCATTTCAGTAATGGGGTGGGGGACTGTCTCTCATGCGTTTCTGCATAGGTCTAGTAACACCGTACAAATGATGAACATTAAGTATAGAAAAAGGAACTGGTATTTACCAAACTTGATTGCTGTAATGCCCTACATTTTGGGATTATCTGTAATTGCAACCTGCCCACTAGCTGGTTCAGAACTCAGCTGCCCCCATCCTAACAAATGCTAGGTATAGGGATCACCTGGCTCCTGCTCAGGCCTCACTTCATTGACTACCAATATTTTTCTGCATTCAATATTAACAACAGTATTCAAATTAATTCATGACTCAGAGAAGGGTGACCAAAATGATAAAGGGGATGGAACAGCTCCCCTATGAGGAAAGGCTAAAGAGGTTAGGGCTGTTAAGCTTGGAGGAGAGATGGCTGAGGGGGAATAAGCTTATGGCAGTATCTGTCGCACCATCCAGGTTACCCCCATGCTTATCAGTTTCCCAAACCATAACAGTCAGTGCCCTTGTTGGTTACTGTCTGAATCCAATTCCCTGTTACTCCCTGCCGTTGAAGCAGAGCGCAATGATAGAGTTGTATCAACAGCATGTAGGCTTATCGGTTAAGGGTAGAAACCGCCACACCAGCAAGTTACGCCCATGCACTCTTTTCCTCATTTCCATCCTCTAGTTTTTAGGGATCCACAGTGTTTATCCCTTAGAAATCTTTCACTGTTTTCGTTTTCACCGCCTCCTCCGAAAGGGTATTCCAGGCATCCCCCACCCTCTCCGTGAAGAAATATTTTCTGACGTTGGTTCTGAGTCGTCCTCCCTGGAGTTTCATTTTGTGACCCCTTAGTTCATCCCGCACAGGTCAAGTCATCAAGAGGGGAGAATCTATGCAGTCTGGCCCTTTTAGTGATTTGAAATGTTGTGGAAGGGGAAAGAAGGGGTCAGAGTTCCCAGAGGAGTGGCAGAGAGTGATGATGCTTCTAGGAAGTTGACAAACCCTCCATACTCCCGGGAACCCTAAGACCTACCTCCCACCTTTCCCCAGCATTTTCCCCCTGGAGACGTGGGAGAGGGGTGAACGGTGGTGAGGTGGAGCCACCCCTGGGCTGAAGGATCTGAATATGTGTACCCTGGAAGAGAGGAGGCATGACACAGACCTTCAGATACCTGAAAGGTTTTAATGATGCACAATCGTCAAACCTTTTCCATTGGAAAGAAATCACTTAGCCGCAGTTTTCTTTACATTTAAACACAAAAGATTTTCCTCTATCCGAGGATTGATCATCGATATATAAAAAAGACACCCTATCCAGAATTACACACAATGAGTCTGTAACACATCTGCAGGTCATCAGTATACACTCTAAATTTGACTCCTAATTCTCGTTAAACAAGAGCAGCTGATAAAATGGAACCTCTACAAAAAGTGAACCAATCAGAGTGATACCCTGGAAAGGAAACTTCTCGTTTCCCCTCAGCTAGAAGAGATTCAAACCATTGAACAACAAGTCCATTCGTACCCACGTCCCTCAAGCACTGTAATAAAACTGAATGGGAAATAGGATCATAAGCTGTAATAATATCTAAATATATATATAGCTGTAATTGCAGAATTCCTATCCAGTTGATGGAGTATAAAATCCTGAATGGAAACCGATAAGGTTTCAGTGCTGTGTTTCTGACGGAAACCGCTTTGATACGGATGTAAAATAAGCTATTTCTGCTTCAAAGACCGCTGATAAACTTTGTCTCCCTGAGGTGGGGGTGCATGACCAGATGTAGCCATACTGCATGGGGAAGAACTGGGTTCCCCTCCTGCTTTCAGTCCAGGCTTGGGGGTGCGCGTTTAGCGGGTTCCATAGAAACACAATGTGATGACAGGCAAGAAGCTTAAGGCCCATTTAGTCTGCCCGCTTTACTCCATGATGCAACACCATAGACCCCAGCTGATATCTGTCTCTAACCATACAGTAGGGCACCTTATATATCCCAAAAGGGTTAGGACCCTTGTTGTTCCAGATAGTGGACCTAGATGTTAGATCTTTTGGCCCCTTTTCTGCTGGCATTACTACCACCAGAATGGGTTGAAAGATGTGTAGGAACAATGCCGCTGATCAGCCATGGCTGAGTATGCAAATGACTGATTTGTAAGCAAGGCAAAATGCAAGAGAGGTCCTGGGTGTGACAACTACTGTGCACCAGATCTTGGACAATAGATGTGGGTTGTTTTTTTTCTAGATAATGAATAGGGACCTTCGTTTTTATTGCACGCTCCAGGGAATTTATCAGTGTTTGTTACAACAGAACAAAAACTGGGAGAAATCAGTGGAAAAAAAAAAAGACTTGTCATTTTTCCAGGTAAATACAATTTTTGTTCTTATTGCAATAAACACTGAAAAATTCCCAGGAAAAATAAAGTAAAAACTGAAAAGGAAGTTCCCTAATAATGGAGCACGAGACAAATCCCATGATTTCTTTCATATAGCGGGATAAAAGAACTTCAAAAAGAAGGTGTGTTGGACTTTTGTACTGCAGAGGAAGTCCTGCTGTCACTTGTTATAGACCTGAACAGGACAGAAGCGCCTGTGCATCCTGAGCTGCAGAGCATTATTCTTCAAGATTTATCTTCGTTGCATATAGTTGCATATAGTTGCATATAGTTCTAGTTCAAGATTTATCTTCGTTGCATATAGTTCTAGTTATAATTATTATAATCAGCATCTCCCCATTGATGCTTGTTATAGCTAAGGGCTCCTCCCGAAGATTATCTATATGTTACTGAGTTCACCATCTTTATTTGTTATATGTAAGGGCAATGCCCAAAGTTTTATGTTCACTGTGAACCGATACGATGTGCGAACGGATATTGGTATATAAGAAATGTTAAATAAATAAATAAATAAATAAATATATTCTGCATTTCCCTGGAGTTTGAAACGAATATACTGGGGGTCAGCGAAAGAATCTCCGGCATTGATCCCCAGCCCCCAAACAGGAATTCTCCATCCCAGAGTTACCTTTTGTGCAATAGTTTTAGAATTTCGATGAAGATACACACTTGGCCCATGGACCCAGAATACATCTTCAATCTCTAAGTGAAATAAAGGGATTTTAAGGGGGGGTGGGGAAGGGGGTGAGCAAGCATTTATATGATAACCTAACCAGAATATATTACAGCACAAAAATAATAATAGTAAGTTAATACAATTATTGGGAGGATGAAGGGTCACAATTAGTAGCACTTACGATGGTGTTTATTTTTACATTTTTTTGTTTTTTTTTTTGTTTTAGTGATCCGGACAAGCGTCCATTGGGAACTGAACCGAGGCCACCAACTCGTGTCATATATGCTACCCGGCCTGTCTCAGATGGCGATAGCTTTCCCCGCTGGGTAAGAACTGGCAAGCTAGAAGGTGAGGGCTTGCCCATCCATGCCTGTGTCTGTCTGTCCAGCGGCTGTCTTGTGGAAGGGCTAGTGCGGAGGAACTCTGAGTGGTGTCTCTGTGAGGACCTGTCTTTTGCTTCTGATAATCGCAAAGCGAGTAACCTTGGCCGGTTGCATACTTCCATAGCCACTTTTGTTTCTGTTCAAGATCCGGTTGAGGCCAGTTACACATTTAATCAGACTTTGCTACACACTGCAGGTGGCAATTCTGTGTATAGGACTGAGCCGGTCCCAGCCTGCTGCAGTGCAAGACAGACCCTCCTCTACAAGCAAGCCGGTATTCCTGGGCCTGGGGGTTTTTTTTTCAGCATTATTTCGCAGGGCCACTTAAAACAACTCGCAAAGCTTTCTATCCTGTTCCAGGGAAAAGAGTAAAAATTCCAGTAGGAGGGGGCGAATGGTGCCAAGCACAGAATCAAAACTTGTTCCCCCAAAGCATCAGTCCCTCCCTGGGATGCTGCTTGCTGTTTTCCAGAGATTAGATAAATAATTTACAGGAAGCCCAAGCTTCCGATTACTCACTGGCTTAGCAATTTCAGTAACAAGCTACAGCCATTGGGATATGAATGATTCTGACAGCTCGGCTCTCATGCCTGCTCCTGGGCGGGGAAGGCGAGCTCCTAGTATCTTGCACATATTTTGGCCATGAATTGCTCAGAATTAGTTGGGTTTTACTGGAAGTTCTGGTCAACACTATGTGATAGGGATAGGGTCGCTGTAAAAAAAACAAACAAACAAAAAAAGAAGCCAAATCAAACCAAATAGCTGTGGGATTATTGCTGATTAAAACCAAAAGCTAAAGATTCATTTGAAAAGATCTCTCAAGCAGGATGAAATAGGTGTAAACACTAATTACTGTACATTGTGTTTGCTCTGTGATGGAGGCTGGTTTATAGAAACAGTGTTAATACCGAGAGTGAATAGTTTTATTATTATTATTTCACATTTATGGAGCACCCTAGACCAGGACTCCTTACAATAAATTGCATAAACGTACAGTAAGTCTCTGCCAGAGAGCTTACAATCTAAGTCAGTGGTTTCCAACCCTGTCCTGAGGAACGCCCCCCTCCCCCCCCCCCCCCCCCCACCCAGTCGGGTTTTCAGGATATCCACAAGGAATATGGTCCAGTGGCCAATCTGGCTCATTAGGGAGTACCTGGCAGATCCCAGTTTGGGGTTACAAAGAATATATTCAGACAACTGAATTAGAACTGCAAGAGACGTGGTAACGTCTTACAACTGTGAGTTAAAGAAGAAGCCACAAGAATGGCCTGGGGAGCAGGGAAAACCTGGAATTGTACTTGGAACGGTGTCTGAGTATCAGGGAATATCCATTCTCCCAAGCTGAAGCATTTTCTATGGATTCGCACTGAAGGGCTGCCAGCCCTGTCAGTCACTGCCCCTGTGGAGTTTCCAAGCTAAGGAAATTCTGAATATGGCGTGAAATTCACCGCAAAAGTCATTATCTTTATGGCAAATAAAGACCCACCTTCATGAGGCATGGCGGACCTTTTAAAGATAGATACTAGGATTATTATGTGTGTGTATCCATCGCCATAGTTTATAAAATAATTTTATCTTCTGAACCTGTCTAAGGGCTGGCTTAAGTATTGGTTTTGTAAACAGCCAATTTGAGGATGGTAAGACCTGAAATGGTTTTCTAGCAGAGGTAGTGGAGGCCACCATAGTGATGGATTTTGGACCTGATTGGGGCAGAGGAGGTGAACGGGTGTAAAGGACCCGTGAAAGACATGGAGAAGAAGGAAAAATGGTGTTCGGTTGCCTCTGGGAGTTTATATGTGCATCTATCCAGAGTGGAAGAATCTCAACAAAGGGGACTACACAGTCATGATGTAGCCATTAGCCACTCACTTTTTTACTTTGGAATGAATTCCTATAAAACACGCAAAAAAAAAAACAACAAACCAAACCAAAACCTTTTTTATCTGATGATATTTCTGAAAATTAAATGTGAAAAAAAATATATCCTTGCTTAGTGGGCCTCTGGATGGACGAACTGAACTGGGCCTAAGGCTTCTTTTTTTAAACATAAACACACACACTCACCCTTTATATTACTCCTCCTGGGGGAATTCTGCATTGAGCATTTTTTTTGTAGAATTTGCGCAAAATTCCCCTCCTGTGTACAGTTCTGCAATTGCCCCATAGAATAAGACACAGGGACCAGGAAGCAGTATCAGCAGTGGCAGTGGTGGTCCACGCGGGGCCAGAAGGGAGGAAGAAATAGCACAGCTGTCAGTTGGACGTGAGAAAGGAGCAGCAGTGGGCTGGCCTAGGTAGTCGTCGGCCCACGCAAGCCGGAAGAGATGAGCCTGCATCGGCTCTGGCCGGCGTGGACCGAGCACAGGAGGGGAGCAGTGGGGATACGGTCATGCCTGAGCGAGGGAGGTAGATAGCAAACTTGGGGGAAGGAAGGAGAAAGCTGAGGGTCTTACTGAAGAGGGGATGGCAGACAGAGAGAAAGCTAGGGGATCTTGGGGAAGGGGGCATTTCCCCAAAAGTTGGGCCTGGAAGGGGAAGAACGAGAGAAAGCTGGGGATCTTGCTAAAGCAGGGGGAGGAGAATAGGCAGTTTAGGGGGGGTCATGCTGGTGTGAGGGGAGAGGACGGGGGATGAGCAAAGAGAGAGCTGGCGAGGGGTTCAAGCCTTGTGGGGGGCTTGAGCCTGGAGAGGCAGAGAGAGAGACATCTGGTGAGGGAAAAGGGTTGGGAGAGAGAGGGGGAAGATAGTGGGTGAACTGGGCAATTGACCCAAAGGGGAGACGAGATCAAGCATGGGGAAGGGGGACAGCAGTCTGGAGGGGCAAGCCTTATGATGGGATATAAAAAAATAAAAATGTTGCATCGTAAGAGTACAAACTTGCTTAGTATTGCATAATAAAAACTATTCCTCAAAGACAAGTATTATATTGTGTTATCTAAACAAATAAAGCTTGCAGAATTTTGCATGCAGAATTTGAACATTTTTTGCACAGAAATTGTAATTTTTTTGTGCAGAATTCCCACAGGAGTACGTCAAATGGAACAGAAAAAGAAAGCTGGTGGAACTGGGCAAAGTCTTCAGTGCTGGGTTTTTTCCGGGCCACTGACCTGGAACTTTTATGTACTATTGGCAGATTGCTTCCTTTTCCCCTCTGCAACCAGAATGGAAAGTAGAGGCCACTGCTAGTCCAGACCTGATACTTTTTCTCTAAAAAACAAACAAACAAAAAAAAAAACTACTGGCCATCCCATTATGAAAATCTGACCAGTCTGGGACTCCAGGTAAACTTGGAGAGGGCCAAATAAATTTTCTGCAGGCAAGTGAATCGCTGATCACACATGAGTGATGTCATCACAACTGGGTTCTTCCCCTGAGAGCTTGCAATCAGTCCATGCTTGAAATCACTCAGTCTGATTGGCTGATTCAGACTGTACATAGAAATATTTTGGTGAATATGGCCTTAAAGTTTAGCATAGGGATTGTTTTCAATGCCCCAGAAAGGGTGGTGAAATTGAACTAGATTTCAGAGCTCTAGGCTCTTAACAGCTAGGCTGCCCTTTCCAATGCTGTACAAGTAAGAAGCTAATTAGCTTGCTGTTGAGCCAGAATCCATTCCTCCCGCCAAGCAGCAGGTGTCTATTCGTGTTGGTGGGAGCGGAATGGGAGAGAGATAGGAGCCAATGCGTTTCTCCTTCCAAACAAACAAAAGGAAGTGTGCCGGTGTATTCTTTCACAGTGCATAGAAGAGAATCTTCTTCTCCGAGTTTATAAATAGCTCTGACCCTGGGAATTCCCTAATCAAGGTAGTTTGTAGTATGTGCTGTCTGGCAGCTTATTTTCACTGGAGAGTCTCATTGCCTGCTTCCAAGTTCCTCTCACTGTCTGAGAAAGACACTTGAACTGCCTAGCTGTGCCGAAAGCAGTGGCCAGATGGTTATGTGAGGACAGTTCCTAGGACCCCAGGGTGCAGTTGGCTACACCACCCATTGCCTATCTCCCACATTATGTTACCCTGTGTCTCTCCCCTGCTCTCTCTATCAGCTTCACTTTAACATTGTTTCTCCTTTTTTTTCTGCAATAGACTGCAATAACATTTTATTTTTTTTAAATTTCATACAGCCTTGGTAGCAGTTTTTGTTGCTTGTTTGAATGAGCACAAAGAGCTCCCCTGCAGACATCAAAAGATCCGCTAACAATCCATTTCCCCTGCAGCCTCCAGCTTCAAATTCCAGACTAAACCTGAGAGGAGGAAAGAGGAGGGGCCTGCACCAGAGTCAGACCTAATAACAGCTTAATCTGCCATGGGGCCTTCTCAGATGCACTGCGCCCCTTCTCTGCTCCATGCCTTTTCCTTAGATTTAACGATTTCAGTTAGCAAGTCAAGAAGAGTAGATTTATTTTTTTTTTATGTTCTTGTCATATTTATACACATTAAAATCGCTGAATAATTTGTCACGGCTTCGTCTACTAATTTTGATCACCATGACCAAAGTTATTTCCCCTTGAGTGCTGCACATGAAATGGGTCGGCTTGAGGTTATTTGTTAGTAGAAGTAGCCTCAGGAGGGAAATCGCTTTCAAACTGCCCTGGCATTGGCAGGCTCAGCAGAGAGGCCCGGCCCTGAAAGCAAGGGAGCTGCATCCTGCTTTCTCAATAAAGAGGCGATAGTGTGGAGCATGGCCTAGTCGCAGGGCCAAAAACCCTGAAAATACCGGAGACCGTACCTGATCATTTCTCCAAGAGCTAAACTAGAAGGAGGTAGGTGAACAAATCAAAAGGTAGCTCACAAAGGCCCAATAATCAATGCACGCGTCCTCTTATGGTTGCCCGTGTTTTAATTCCTCCTTTGTCAGAGCTGGTCCTGGAATTGGGTTCCTTTCTTTCCTGGTTCATAAGAGCTCCTTCCCTGATTTCCACATCAGAGATCTGAGCATGATCCGCCCTGACCCCTGGAGGTCAGCCAGGAACTTGGGATGGGACTGAAAGGGGCCAGACAAGCTCATTTGATTATTATCCCGCAGGCCCATTCACCAGGGGCACTGCACACAGGATGGCGAAACCTAAAATCCTGGCTGTTTAAAAGAGCCACATCTCGCCCTGGGGGGGGGGGGGGGGGGGGGGCCTGTGCAAGGCAGCCTGAGGACCTTGGTGGCTCTGCCTATGGGATGCACATTCCAGGCATTCTTTGCTCTGGGTGGGCTCTTTCTTCAGACTCTCAGGATGTGGGAAATGGAACTTGAAAGGGAGGGGAGGGGGGGGGGAGAAGGCTGCATTTCCAGGCTATCGGATTACAAAGTACAAAGCAGAGGGAGAAAGACTGGGAGTGGAAGGCAGTTTTGGGAACAGGCACAGAGCAAATTAGCCGGGGCTGGCAGATCAGGTTTCACATCACATCAGTGCTGTGGTATTTCTCCCTTCCAGGGGGGCCTAAGGGATGGAGTTCCAGGATGATGATGATGATGATGACAAACAACCCAAAGACAAGGATTAATGGGGAATGTAACCTAAGCGAACACGGGTTCTCAGGACAGCCAGCCCTGTGCAGTCTGAGAGGGAGGAAGGGCGAGACGTAGCAGCCTGGCATGGCTCATAGGGTCCTGTGACCATGAATACTTCTGTCTTGAACAGTTTTATTTTCATCTGCTGATTTCTGTACTTCTAAAGGGTTACTAGTTTGTTTGGGGTTTGTTTTTTTTGTGGCTCTCTGGAGCTCCCACTCTAACACCAAGGAATTTCGGATCCCTGACCATAAATACCTACGGTATGTCAGTGTACACACAGCACTGAATGCACGTGGTTGCAAAGTTTCCTTTTAAAATCATTTACAAGGAGATTAAATGACTGTGTTAAGGGCCTTGGTGCTCCAGCCACCCATAAAGTGACACAACTTTTTTTTCAGGTATGTCAGGGAAAAGGGGAAGGACAGAAGTAAGACTGTAAGACTGAGAGGAGACAAGGAGAAGTATGTGGTCTGGGAAAAGGAAAGAGTAGAAACGTCACACACATATGTACTCTGTCGGTATTCACCGAAGAAGGGACTGGAGGAAGACCGCCTAATATTAGCAGATGCACATACGCCAAAGCAAGGGAAACGAAAGTGGAGAAAGCTATGACATCCTAGAATATCAAGGGGGGTCAGAGAGCTCCTGGCAGATTCACTTGAGGACCTGCTCAGAGATCCCTGGAGGTGGGCGTGCAGAAGAATGGTCCTCGGTCCCTCTCGGATAAAGTGAACATTACAGGCTAAATCTGACTTCAGTGGTGGGTAAATTAATGGAGACTCTTTTGAAGGACAAGAAACTTCTTAAATGCAGTGGGTTGCAGGATCCAGAGCAGCAGAGGAAGATTGTGACAGGACAAACCTGATTATTTCTCACTTAGATTGGGGGTTGGCACTTGTAAGGATGCTTTGAGGAGGTTTTCACAACTCAATGGTTATGGTATATTTGGATTTCAGCAAAGCTTTTGATACTGTCCCACATAGGAAGCTCATAAATAAACTGAGCAGCCCAGATGTGCAACTTATTTGGTGGCCCGGATTAAAAACTGGTTGAGGGATAGATGGCAGAGCGTGGTATTAAACAGAGTTCACTCTGAGGAAAGAAAGATGGTTAGCAGAGTGCCTCGGGGATCAGTTTGCGAGGTTACAGGGAAATGTTTGTCTTTTTTGCAGAGGACACTAACATTTGTAACAGCATGGACACACCTGAGGGAGTAAACAGAATGAAAACTGATCCAGGAAAACTCGAGGAATGATCAGCTGCTCAGCAGCTCACTTTCAATACTAACAAATGCTGATTTGTGCATTTGGGATGCACAAATCCAAGGGAGCAGTGCACAATGTGAGATACTGACATCCATTATCCACAAAGCAGGAAAGAGACCACAGGATGACTGGGTCTGATGATTTCAAAGTAGGGAAACAGCTCAACAAGCAGTGGCCAGAGCCCGAGGGATGCTTTGGTTCATACGCAGAGGCATAAACAAGGAGTAAAAAGGAAATGATTGTGCCATGATTCAAGTTGTTGATGAGACCTCACATGGAGTACTGTATCCGGTTATGGAGGCCATATCTCCAGAAGGGCAGAGGCAAAGCAGAGGTGGTCCAGGGAAGGGCTACCAGAATGATGTGGGGTGTGCATCAAAAGCCCTAAGAAATGAGACAAAATAACCTAAATACTTATATCCTAGAGGAGAGGCGTGACAAAGGGAAATATGATAGAGACATTCAAAGTTCTAAAAGGTATTAACAATGTACAGGAAATAAGCTTTTTCTTAATGGAAAGGATGTTCTAGAACAAGGGGAGTCATGATATTTTATTTATTTATTTAACAGTTTTTTATACCGACCTTCATAGTAAATTACCATATCGGATCGGTTTACAGTTTAACAAAGGGAAAAACTAGAGTAACAATTCACGTAAACGAAAGATAACAATAAGTAGGAATAAGTCAAAGTTACAATCAACAGGGGGAGAGAACTTGGAAGCTTGCAACAAGCTGGAAAGAAGAAAGGTCAGTAAAAGTATTGTTACCATAGAGTGAACAAGTTAAAAACTTAAGAACGGTGCTTTAACCTGAAAGTCTCAGATATGAGGTTCCAAGGGTGTAGAATCAAAAGCAATGTCAGGAAAAATGTTGTCATGGAGCAAGTGGTGGAGACTAAATGTAGGAGACCTCAAGAAAGCATGGGATAAACACAGAGGATCTTAGTTGCTAAAAAGTGAAGCGATAGTTGAAGCGCAACCTAACCTAGTGATTCTGCAGGTCAAGGGGGTTAGCTGGGTTAGTACTAGCAGTCAGACTACAATTCCCCAGAGACTGGTTGGGTTGATGCAACAGGTTGGTGATGTCGAGGCACTGCCCGAGAGCAGGAGGCTGAGCCGAAGCAGGACACGATAGGCCAGTGCAGGTTAATTTGGTTTTGATGCCAGCTCTTTGGGTTTTGGGCCAAGAAGTGAACTGAAGAAAGGAGATAGTGAGAGCACGTAGGATTAGAACCAAAAAATGTCAAAAAATGAGATGGGATCAACTTTAAATGTACATCTCATTCTGATTCACTTAGGAGACGACAACCTCGTGAACGGCAAGGGAGTTGGGTTCATAATAAGAATTAGGAAATACTTGGGTGAAAGCTCTATACCCCCAAAACAGATACCATCCTGAGCAGAAGAAATGAAATGGTCATGAAAGAGGGAGAACTGAGAAATAAACAGGAAGGTAAACCTGTTTAGGGAGATGAGCCTGGGATGTTGGAAGCAGGCTGTGATAATAGAATTAAACTATCAGTTTGGTAGGCTATAAGTACAGTAATAATCAGACGTCCTAGCGAAAATGCAGGCATTCATGTCACTGGGTTTGTCTGGCACTCTACGCTGGGACATAAGAGTCAACTTTTCAAAATGATTGGGGAGGTCCTAAACCCAGCAGAAATTACCTCGGTCTCCCCCCCTCCCTCTACTGAAAAAGAAAGAAAAAAGTAGTGGCTTGTGGATGGTGCTGGCCAGCCTGCAATCAATCATTGGGAGCGGCATAGGCAGTGCCCCCAGGGGACATGGGTGCATGGCGGAGGAGCCACTTTAAGGTTGTCAGGTGCTTAGACCTCACGCTGGGCAACACACTGCTGGCTAATGGCTAGCTGCTGGGCAATCACTGTTTCCCTGTATCCGGGGAGCTCCAAAAGGAGACGGTGCTATAACGCAGGGTTTCCCGACCTTCTCCAGGGAGGCACACCAAGCCAGGCAGCTTTTCAGGATTGCCACAGTGCATATGCATGAGACAGATTTGCATACACTGGGTCTCTAGTGTATGCAAATCTGTCCTGCAGGTTCATTAAGGATATCCTGAAAACCCGGCAGGCTAAGTTCACCCTCCATATTGCATCAGAAGAGGGATGAGAAGCGCACCGTTGCTAGGCATGATGATCCCGAGGTGGAGCACCCTAGTAGTCACCCATATAGACCTCTGGGCTCCTCTGTATTTGGGGGATATGAAGCAGTAACCAGCGAGACATTATTTCTACGCCTTTTGGCGCAGCCTCGGGCTTGCCCCAGGGCCGGGTGGATAGCTCAGCTTGGCGATATCCCCTCCTCTTGGAGAAGGGTGGGAAAGACCCTGTCACTCAGGGCCTGCTGGCGCTGGCTCCCCCTTTTCCAGGCTCATAGATAACCGTAACAACAAGGCCAGCCAAGGGTCTCCGTTCCTGTTCCGTCCGAAGGATCCACAAGTTCTGTCTTTTCCTCCACTTCCGTGGGCTCTGGTTGCTCCCAGCTCTCTCCTTCCTCCTCCGCCTGGGCCTCCCCCCCCCAATTAAGGTCACCTAGGCTGCCCCTGGGAAGCTCTGGCTCAGTCCCCTCCTGCCTGGTTGCTTCCTGTTCAGGATCCCGAGTCTCCTGGGTGGAGCCAGGCCACCTGGGAAATGTAGTCCTCAGAGGTTTTATGGGCTTCTTCATTTTTTTGTGCTCTTGCTGTACCCTCCTGGGGTTTACTGTGGGAGTCAGCTGTCTCTCAAGAGGGTACCTGCTGATCATCACACTAGGGTACGTAAGCTTGCAATGTGTGTTGTGACTGCTGAATTTAAATGAGGGTTTAGTTTGTACTCATTTGTCCAAAGCATTAGTTGGCTGGTATTATGTAAATTTTCTCCCTGCCTCTAACTGGGTAATAATCTATAGATGAAGATTTGAGACGGGGTGGGTGGGAATTGGGGATGAGTGAATGGGAAAAACAAACAAGGAAACAGCTCTTTCACCCTCTCAAACAGAAACTCATATGCTTTAAAGCTCAATCACACTCCCAAACAGAAAATATTCTACAGTACTTTAAATCAAAAGCACACGGCCAGAAAAGAAAATATTATACGTTAAATCTTAAATCAGATTCCCCTCAGTAAGGAGAATAGTTCAGCAAGTTAGACCGATCCCTGATTTTCTCCAAAGCAAAGTCCTGCTCGCCCCAATTCTTGCTTCAGTAGCAGTTTCCTCAGGACAACAGGGTAAATGACAACAGATAAAGACCCTTTGGCCCATCCAGTCTGCCCAGTTAAATAATCTAATAACTGAAACAGCTATCATCTGACCCTCCCTAGGTCTCATGACCTTGCTGGAGGGCAGTCAGCATTGACCTGTTGGTTTCTGAGAAGTTCCAGCCCAGCTATGACGTGATCTGCAGTGTCATTAGATTGGGCTTGCTTTATCCACCCTATATTTACTCCCCGCTACTTCTTCTCCTCTGCCTCTGCTCTCAAGGGAATGAAGTGTGGGTTGATCACAGTCTGGTGAACTCCAGACCCTGCTCCTAACTCTGTCCCAAGCACCTTTGGATTCTCTGGCGGTGCCACTTTTCACCTCCTCTGCTGCTAGGCCATGCCAGGCACCTACCATCCTCTCCGTAACGATGGCTTTTCTCATGTCTCCTCCGAACCTTCCTCCTTCCAGCCTGTCTGTGAAATTCCTTTCCTATGGGAAGTTATTGAAGTCTGTCGGATATTTCGTGTATTTGGAAGTCCCTAGCTACTCCAAATAGTTTATAATCTAAGGGGTACATTTATTAAGACATGATTTTTGTTTGTTTAAGGGACCGGGGGTGGGGTAGGGGGGTAATTTAATGCCAAGGGGGCAGGGTTTGGGAGGGGAGGGCAGAGCCTGGAATGGCATTATTTATTCTTTTAAAACATGGGGGGAATCCATATTCAGTAAGCCGCCTAGTGAACAAGTTAAGGAACGGCTTAGGAGGTTAGGGCTGTTCAGCTTGGAGAAGAGACGGCTGAGGGGGGGATATGATAGAGGTGTTTAAGATCATGAGAGGTCTAGAACGGGTAGATGTGAATCGGTTATTTACTCTTTCACATAATAGAAGGACAAGGGGGCACTCCATGAAGTTAGCAAGTAGCACATTTAAGACTAATTGGAGAAAATTCTTTTTCACTCAATGCACAATTAAGCTCTGGAATTTATTGCCAGAGGATGTGGATAGTGCAGTTAGTGTAGCTGTGTTTAAAAAAGGATTGGATAAGTTCTTGGAGGAGAAGTCCATTAATGGCTATTAATCAAGTTTACTTAGGGAATAGCCACTGCTATTAATTGCATCAGTAGCATGGGATCTTCTTAGTGTTTGGGAAATTGCCAGGTTCTTATGGCCTGGTTTGGCCTCTGTTGGAAACAGGATGCTGGGCTTGATGGACCCTTGGTCTGACCCAGCATGCCAAGTTCTTATGTTCTTAAGTTATCCAGCTAAAGTTAGCCGGATAACTTGTCCCATATATTCATGTACTTACCCTCTCCTGGAGGCACACCTAACCAATCAGATTTTTAGGATATCTGTAATGAATATGCATGAGATAGATTTGCATACATGGACGTTCGGAGCATGTACAGGGGAACACTTTAAAAATGTACAATGACTTAAAAGTACATTTTTTGTTGCTAGATGATTACTATGGCTATTTCCCGTATAGAAAACGTAAGCCGTACACACAGCTTCGCTTCCTGAAGGTTCTCTACAGTGCGGCTAGCTGAGGCAACATCACATCCTAATAAACCACTAATGAACTCTCCTAGCCATTGTTTCCTTTGCCTTTCCAGTCTGCTTTTGGCATCATTATCTGCTCCTATCTTTGATGAATGGAAATCTTTCCTCACCCCTGGCACAAGGTACATTCCTAGCATTCCTGCAGTCCTTAGGGTGGATAGGGTCACTGACCCCTGCAACCATGGGAAAATGCTTCTGTCCCCTTAAGAAGGGCCCTATGGGAACAGGTCCTGGAGAGCTGGGGGGGGAGAGAGGTCAAGACATCAGTTGCTTTTATGTCTTCAAGGCTATTAACCTCCAGCCTAGGCTGGGGCAACCTGTGAAATAAAAGCCAGAGCCAAATTATAAACGCAGTTATTTATTTTATAAGGTAGGCCAGGAAAAATGTTGCCATTTCAGAGACAGGTATTGTTTCCTGGGAACTCCCCCTCACAGTGAGAAATTAAGTTCCATCTGTTGGAAGGTCAGAGCTGTAAATGGACGAGACCACACAGCGTGTGCAGCAAGGGGAAGGTGGAAATGCAGTGGGATTAAGATCATCAAAGTGAAATTGTGTGCTAATTCCTCTTTTATTTCAGTATATCGGCACATTTTTACCCTCCAGTGCAGAGAGAATCCCTCCTAGAAGGATGGAGAACGTTAGAGCCTGCATTGCTCCACACCAGCCCCGGCCCTACAGGGATGGCACTTCTCCGGGGCGAGGGGGGGGGGGGGGGGGGGAGGTTAGTCTCCATACTGGATTCACGCGCACCGATCTGCTAATTCTATCCCTAACCTCGTACCAAGTCTTCAGGCAACCTTGTACTATCAAACAGTGCTCTTCCCCAGAGGCATGGCCTGAGATGGGAAGACCTGCAAACTGCACTGACACCACCCCAGCTGCAATGAGCGTCCTCTCCTGGAGTAAGCAGGAGAGTGAAACTGTCTGCAGTCATTCAGATCGCATTACTGCACTCTCTTCCCCAAACCCTACCCTAGAATGGTCACCAGCCCCCAGAGAAAGAGGGCAAAGTCTCTTTTTGGGACCACGTGGCCAGTTTCTACAGGACTACGTAAATAATACCTATAACTCTCTTTTTTTTTTTTTAAGGTGTATTAAGGTGTGCACAAAGAGATACAATATGATGAAATGGCAAAAGTACATAGGTAAAAGGCTTGCACGGTGAGCGCATTAACAGTTAAGATTACAATAAGTGAGAAATGAATTGGACACAAACGGTGCTGAGGTCCAGCCAATAGGCTAGCAAACCATGTCGGAGAGTGACATAAACCACTCATTCCTGTAACAGAATTATGAGGGATACGGACTAACAACCCAAATAATAGATCCTTAAGAAAAATTAACAAACAGATTTGACATTGAGAGGCAAGGAGAGGGAAGTCAGCTCCTTACCTGCAGACTTCAGGAAAGGGTCCCGATTTGTGGCACATTGCGATAGTTATCCCGAGCATAAAAAACGCGGATCTCCGTTGAGAAAACCTTCCACACAGTCTGAATCCGGAGCGTGGACGTTTATCGTAGAGCTCCACTTTTTGCCCAGTGTTTCGTCTCGCAGCCATCAATAGATGAATCACTGAAGGGATACTCCCCGAGCGGGAAGCAGGAAATCCCCTTAAAATTATGGCTGGGTGAAATGGAAGGGAGAGCTTGCTGATATCAGGTATCCATGAGATGACCTCTTTCCAACAGATTGTTTATCTGAGGGCATGTCCGCCACACGTGCATCAAGGTGCCTGCCTCGCCACAACCTCTCCAGCACCTATCGGAGTCACAATTTCATTTCATGCATACACAATGAATTGCCCTCACAGAGGTGCCAAATCTTGTGTTCCCTTTGCTCTTCACTAATGTCCTTACCCAAGCCAGTGCCCCTGCTTGTTTTATAAATCCCAATAAGGTCCCCCTTCTCCTCAAGCAACAACTGACACGTTTTTTTTAAATCAACCCTCTGTTCTTAACCCCAAGACGTAACTCCTTGCAAAGCTTTAAACTCTTACCAAGGGCCTCCCTGTGAAGGCTTCTGCTGTGCTGCAAGATGAGTTTTACAAGCCGTCTTGGACTTCTTGACCATAGGTCTTGTGCTCTGAGGTATCACAAGTCCTCAAACCCTATATCAGGGGTGGCCAACTCCGGTCCTCCAGAGCCACAAACAGGCCGGGTTTTCAGGATATCAGCAATGAATATGCACGAGAGAGGTTTGCGTACAACGGAGGGAGTGCATGCAAATCTGTCTCATACATATTAATTGCCTATATCCTGAAAACCCGGCCAGTTAGTGGCTCTGGAGGACCGGCCCGGAGTTGGCCACCCCTGCCCTGTATGCATAGCTGCCTGTGCAAACAGTGACTGCATGGAAGTATAGTACACACGCGGTTTCACCTTTCTATTGGACATTTGTTGACTAGCTTTTCCTTTCTCAGAACAAAAGCACAAAAGAAGTCCTTGCTGCAGGTGCCAGTGAATTATAGATTACAGTACAATGGTGGAAGCAGGGGGAATGGTGAGAAACACTCAGGGGTGTGAGAGAGAGAGAGAGAGAGAGGAAGGGGTGGCCCTCCAGCTGTGTGCACATGTGTGCTCCTCCAGGTCCCTGGGCTACCTCCCGGGGATGAGCTGGTGGCCTCCGTACTCGGCGCAGCCGCCCCGCTCTCCAGAGCCGGTTGCTCTTACTCGGAGCGGTCTCCTGGAAACCAAAAAGGCGCGTTGGGAGCAGCCCCGGCCCAGCAGACCGCGGACTCCAAGCAGGGCTGAACTTGAAAGGGCAAGGGATGGAAACGGGTGGGGGCGGCAGCTAACGGCAGCTGGGCTCATTGTTTGAGATAAGGCACCGGGAATCGCTTCATCTCCCCGCTGAGTGACTACAGTTTGCTACTTGGCCACTGGTTAAGGCAGCAGGAACTGCAAACATTGATCGTTTAACTGGCAAAATTCAAATCTCCCTTTTTTCCTCTCTTTGAGTTTTGTTTTTTTGTTTTCATTTCTTTGGCTGCATTAATGTTTAAAGTTTTGAAAGGCCCCTCCCGCTGAAATGACAAGAGGCATGAGTTTACCAGGACACTTCCTCCTGCTCAGAGGCTCCCGCCGCCTGATGCCCTTGCATGCCTGTCCCTCATGTGAAGGGTGAACATGGTGTGAGCAGCTGAAGAGTAAAGGAGCTTCTTCAATCTGGCCGAAAGAAAAAAACAGACAGATTCGCTTGGTTGGTTGTTTTTTGTTTTTTTTTTAAATTTAAAAAATAAAGTACATTCTGAACAGAAAAGAAAGAGGACCTTGGAATAAGACCTACACATGGCAAAAATAGAATCAGAAAGCAAGTTGGCATGCGGCGGGTGCTGCAGCTTTGATGTAGAAAGCGGGAACGTGTGGTTAGTCAGAGGAAGAGGCAAGTATGAATTTAAAGCAACAACAACAACAACCAAAAAACCCCCTTTTAACCCCAGTTTACATTAAAGATCCTCATATTACGGTACTTCTCATATACCATACAGACATTAGTGTATTCTTCCATTACTTCCAGTAAACGAGGAGTGTAAATTATTGTAAAACAAAACCTCTCAGCTTCTGTCCTTTTTAATTAGTTGAATAGTTTAAAAAGAATTCATCGATCACCTACGCCAAAGCACTGTGGGGCCGATGCAAAAAAAAAAAAATGCGTTGAAAGCGGGTGCTGAGCGTCCCGCGCCCGCTTCCCTAATGCATGCCCAGGCAGCTCTCCCGGGGGCACCACGCAATATTTTAATTAGGGGGTCGCGCTGTCGAGGAGGCGCTAGGGTCGATTGAGTGCCCCTGGCGCCTCCTTGACAACCGGCACTTCGGAAAACGGACGCTGGTTAACTGAGCGTTGGTTTCCCGAACCTGACTGCCGGAACTTTTTAAAAAAATGGTTTTTTTTTCTTTCGTTCCTCCGACTTAATATCACCAGGATATTACGACTGAATATCACCAGGATATTAAGTCGAAGGATGTACAGAAAAGCGGTATTTTCTGCTTTTCTGTACAACTTTTTTTTTTTTTTTGCATTCGGAGTGAATAACTAATAGCCTCATTCACATGCGCTTTTTTTTTCTTTTTTTGACTCAACAATTTTCTCCTGTGCCTTTGGGCTGAATTGGCACTGGGGGCTGTAATCTGGCAACACCTGCCATACGCCTAGGTTCCTCTCCAAGATCCTGCAATGGTGTGTCCTAAGGCTGGTCCCTAGGCGTTACCATTTGTGCACTGACTGGGACTCCCTCCCTCACTTGCTCCTACCCCAGGGGCTGCGAGCAGCGGCGGATCCCCGAGGAAGACTGGTCCCCGGGATTCGCCACCCAGGCTGGCCCAGGAGATACCACTTGGTCTGCCGAGCGCGGCTCTGTCACGGCCGCTCTCGGCAGACCACGTGACTAGCGCGACCGGCCCACCGGGGGATGCCCGATCCCCCGATAGGCCAATCCGCCCCTGGCTGCGAGCCAAGTGCTACTTCTGCAGCAGTCTCCCCCTGACCCAGCGAGCAGAAGCCCCCGGAGCCCAGGTGCTCTGCATGGCAGCACTGACAGTGGCAGGGAGCCAGCCAGCTGCCCTTCTTGCAAACATTTCTGATGCTCTGAGGATCTGTAGTGATGACCAAGCTTGAAGACTCGCTTTCTTGTAATCTAGAAAACCCACTGTCTGAATGATGTAGGGGAGAGTTCCACTGCTGGGCGGGAGAAAAGCACAGGAACTCAGTTTACGGCTGCCAAAAAAAGAAAAAAAAAAGTGCTGATAGATTCTGCTGGCCTTAAATAGTGACTTGGTGCTCCGCACTGCTAAGGAAGGACCACAGCACATTTTTTTTACCCCCTTCTGCCAGAGGGTATCAAGGCCTGCACCTCTCTGCAGCACAGGGTTACCGATTGTCCCTTCATTTAGTGGCAAATCTGAATTCTAACAACAGTATCATTTGCAAAAATGCCCAAATTATTATCACGTCTGTATGAATCATTCCATGTCTGTCCAAACGTGGGCAGCGGACGGGTCTGCGGGTCCCGTGCCGTGGGCTCAGCAGTATTTGGGATCTGGGGGTCTTATATTATTTCTTGAAGCATATAAATGTGTGAGTCTGGGCAGAGGCTGTCCAGCGGTGCAGAAAATGGCGACAGCAAAGCCTGTGTCCTTAGGAAAGGTTGTCTGGCAAACTGCCAGTAGACAAAGGAAAAAAAATCCCAACATTTTCAAGAGTTGGCAGCTCTGCTGCAGGAGTGATCACATTCACAGCCCTCTGCAGGTTATGATCATATTTATACCTCTCTGCGGTGCTCAGAGTGTATGTGCAATTCTCTGGAAACCCAATGATATTTATCTCTGCAAATGGTTTCTGTACCCGTAAATTAAGATGGAAATCATATTTACATCCTTCTGCAAGCCAGTGCTGATACTGGGGAGAGTACGCACACCTCTGTGCAGGCTGACAATACTGATGGAAACGAGACAGTAAAAGCCAGCCATACAGGGCTCCTGCCGCATGTGGGATTTCACCGCCACGGCGGGGCAAACACTTCTGGTCCTCAAAAGAACAAGGCTGGAAGGGGAACAGGTGGAGCAGGGTTAGGCATCTCCAGTCCTGAAGTGCCGCAAACAGGACCGGCATTCAGGATCTCCACAATGAATATGCATGAGCGAGATTGGCATGCACCGCCTCCATTGTATGCAAATATATCTCATGCATAATTCCTTGTGGAGATCCTGAAAAAGCACATCCGTCTCTGGCATTCCAGGACTGGAGTTGCCTGTCCCTGGGTTACAGCAATGATTCAGGAGTCGCCCCTGGTACGTGAGACCAAGACCACTCCTTGCATGACTCCCCCCCCCCCCCCCCCGTCTACCTCCAAGACCCTGGGCCAGGCTTAGCTCTTCAGTGCCCCTAGACAAAGCGGGGGAGGGGGAAGGTTTCCTATGGATGCAGGAGTGGCTGAGGTGGGAGAAGGGACCTGCGGGAGGGGGGGGGGACGGTCACCTCCTGTGACCCGGGGGGGGGGGGCATTTTCTTTCAAGGGCTGCTCAGCCTGAGCGGCAGCAACCCATCAGCCTTACTCCCTTAAAGGCGCAGAAGCAAGCCAGGGGTAACTCTGACAGCGCTCCAGACGCTGCCGGCCGGCCCCTGAGCCTTTGAGGGTGGTGGGTCCAGCAGAAAGCTGCCCCTCTGGTTAAAGGCTGCTGGCACAGAGGAGGAGATGCCCCTAGCGGGAAACAGGCCTGCCAAGACCATTTTTTTTTCTGTCTGTCTCGCTCTCTCTCTTAATCTGATTTTCCTGGGCAGCAAGTTTGAAAAACCAATTATAACTTGGTTTACTATTTTTCCATGCTTTCATTTCTTTCCGCTTCTCCCTCCTTCTCCAGCTTCTGGTTTCCCACCGCTCTCCCTGCTTCCCCTTCGCTCTTTCTCTGCTCCCTCCTAGCGCCCTCAGTATTTATTTATTTATCATCACCTGTAAATCGCCTCCCTGGTTTATTCTAAATCCCACAAAGCCATGTGCAAGAGCACAGAACACAAATTTAAAACATTAAACAAACATCCCAGTCACCTTTCTCTCCCAACTTTAAGACGATATTAGCTGAGCCTATCCACCCCCCCGTGTCTTTCATGTTTTCCCGGATTTCATTAGACCTTTTTCCTCTCTCTAAGCTCTAACGGAGGTTCATGCCACGGTTTAAGGCCCGTCAAGGAAAAGGCCCTATTCTGAAGCCCAACATGTCGGTGGCAACTGCAGCGGAAACTGATTTGGGACCTTAGCGACCTGCCGGACTGATTTCACGTGAGGTGGACGACGTCCATTCAGTGCCTTAAATGCCAACACTAATTGAGCAAAATCTTTCCTTGTGCCCAGGGAGGGATCACGTGGATTGAGTTTACCCCCCCCCCCCAGTCATTTTGAAAAAGAGCTGACTTCTCTGCCTCCCAGCCCCCCCGCCTCTTCTCCTGACCATTACGAAAGCATTGCATAGCTTCAGACCTTTCCTTGGAAACTTGTGGTCTGAGTCATTTCTTGGAATCTGAATTTCTGTCATTTCTTCGCAGAGTTCGGCCTCCGTACAGCAGCCTTCTCACACAGATAAGCTCATCTGGTTTGGTGCCTGCTGTGTGGTTTGTACTGAATTTCTTCTCTGTGTTGAGCAGCTCCCCAAGGACTGAATTAGGTGGAAGCAGACTCCGCTCAGATGAGCTAGGACTGCTTGAGGGCTAAGCTTGCCACCATCCCAACCTTGAGCCTTTCTGTGACCTCGGGCACGTTACATTATTTCTCTGTGCCTCACTTCCAATCTTGGCGTAGCCACATACTCGAGGCATGACCTTGGTCAAGCCACTTTCTCTTTTTTATACCTCGCTTTACCCAGTTCTAAGGAGCTGGCAATAATGTTTCTCCTCCCTTTTGGAAGCTGTGATGTAGGCCAGATGTTAAGAAATACTCTGCCAGGCTGTCCACCCTGGAGGCAGCTGTATGTCTGCACCTGGAATACCTAACGTAAACTATATTGGGACTGAATGAGTAGGGTTGCCAACCGGCTCCGGATTTTCAGGACCAGGCTGATCCGGTCCTGGTTTTACTTCCCCTGCACGCAGGTACTTATAGTCTTGATTTTCTGAGGGAATGCAATAAGTAAATTAGGATAAGTCCCAGCATGCAATGGGGTAAAACCAGGACCGGATCAACCTATCCTGAAAATCTGGAGCCGGTCGGCAACCCTGTGAATGAGAGATGCTGTATATGTCACAGATATTATTCCAGAGGCCAGCACAATGCCAAGCCCTATGCATTGCCTTGCGGAGCACCGTTCTGGGTCAGCCAGAAGCAGCACTCACAGGGGAGGGAGGGAGTCTCACACATTGCTGAAACAGCAAACCTACTGTTTGGACTTAGGGTGCACTCACACCTCGCTCCAGAGGGAGCTGCGGTCTGTGTGTGGCCCCTGGGCCACAGACTCTCACTGCAGTGTCTGGGTTAGGGGGAGGCAGAGTTAGAAAAATAGGTGACTAACCGCAGAGTAGTCGTGAATAGAGACTTGTGGTGCCAAAGTCTACTAGAGACCGGTTCTGACTGAGCTGGAATCCCAAAGAAGCAGGAGGAATCAGGTTAAAAATACAATAAAATTAAAAAAGTAATTTTCCCAGCCCAGCGGTTACTCGTTAGCTGTTTGAACTGCCAAGAGGCTATTTCATTTTAACCTCTAGCTGTGGCACCCGTCTCTAGATCTGTTTAAAACTAGAAGTTCTGCTGAAGTAACCCTTAAGACAGGAACTGCTTTTACAATGACACTCAGAGAGCTATCAAAAACAAAAAACTTGATGTTAGCGGTCAACCAAAGAGCAGTGTGATATATCATAGTGAAGTGAAGTCTGCATTGTGCATAATCACTCACTGGAAGCTGCTGCAATAATTGCTCTATATGTGGCAGAATATGTGCGAGAGAACAAGGCAAATAGCTGCTGATGGTGACAGTCAACCGGGAGTGACTCTCAGGTGACATAACACGTGGCGTTAAAGGCCAGATGCATTATGGGTTTTGACTTCTGAGAATAACAACATTCCGACCTCAGCATGGCCACACTATGGGCTTGTGTGGAGCCACATCCACGGTGCTGTTGACTCATAATTCCATGGTCAGGGTGCTGAATAGTGGAAATCAGTTAGCTCAGTGTGCTGTTCAGTGGAACTGTCTGGGGTCCCGATCCGTGGTGCGGTCTTTAGGGTACTGACTGGTGGAGTTGTGTTTAGGATGCTGATCTGTGGAGCTCTGTTCAGGATCTTGCTTGACAGATCTGTGGAATGGATGGTGGTCAGAGGGAGAGAAGAGGCCTATTTCATGCACATGCCAGATTCACAGGTCTACCACAAGCATGCACAAAGCCCTTCTGCTTGGTCTTGTGAGCAAACCACCATATCCTATCTGCCTGAATGTTTAACACAAGAGGTGCAATGTTTGCTCAGACCACGGGTCCATTGAGTTCAGCATCCTGCCTCTGACAGTGGCCAATCTGAATATCTAGGTGGTACCCAGTAGATCCCAAACAGCAGATCTGTTTCTTGTTGCCCACTCCCAGGATTAAGGGGGTGGCTTTCCCCAAGTCAACCTGGTTAATAATCGTTTATGGACTTTTCCTCCAGGAACTTGTCCAAACCGTAAAGAAACAAGGAGATGTATGAACATTGTTACCTTCTATCTTTGGTAGAAAATTTGCATATGGTTATAACCACTAACCAATAGCAGGTTAGCTTTCAAAATGCTCAGTGACATCACAATGTGCTCTGACCTGCCTGAGATTTCAAATGAAGGAATCTGTTTTCCTATAGGTAACTAAGCTAAAAAAATACCCCAGGCAGATTTTCAGTGTGTGTGTGTGTGTGTGTTGTGTGTGTGTGTGTGTGTGTGGAGGGGGGGGGGGGGGTCATGTGAAAAGCATGAGCTGGAGGTCTGTGGCAGAAATGTGACTGAAACTGAGTCAACAGCTCAAAGGTTATTAGAGGGCACAGATTTGCAGAGGGGTGGGTGGATATGTGTGTGTGGGGGGGGGGCAGAATGACACACAGACATGGTGATTTCATAAAGCCAGTTTTATGAGGCAGCCAGGCCAAAAATATCACATTCCCGAGTCTGGTAAATGATTTTTGAGACTTCTTATTAGCAAAGATCTTTACATCCCTGCATTTTCAGGGTCTCCATCTAGCTAGTTAGACTCAGACTGAAGTGGGTGCTCCATGCTATGGCGCAGGATTCTGCTGTACTCCAGGTATTCAGGCTTCCAGCGAATGCATTCAAATTCAGCAATTTCATTGGTAGGGATCAGAAAGAGAGGGAGAGAGCAAAGCCGCCACCAGCCTGCCCGTGGAAGGCTGACACGCATTCTGCAATGGGTTATATTGTCAGTCGAAGGAAGCACAGTGATGCAGTGCCCTAGTCAGAAGCAATATCCCTCATAATTTGCAAGATTTACGACTATGCTGTGCTGATGCTTTTTATAATAACATATTCATGCTCTAAGCTGAGCATAAACTTAGTGAATATATATTTATATCTGATGTCAAACTGGTTAACTGTACATGTATTTATGCGACCATACATTGATCATTTAGTATTCATGCATGAATATTCATGAATAATCATTTGCATATTACTACTTTTGCTTGTGAAATATGTTTCATGCCCCTCCCTCTGCAAGCACTAAACTGCTATAGGACCCAGTTTCTGAGAGAGACTTCTTGGACAATTATGGTTCGTTGTTTACCAATGCATTGTGATGTTGCGATCCCATTTCTTCCATTTGAACCCAGCAAGTGCCAAAATGCATCAGGACAGGTACCAAAAAGACAGGAATGGCCCGGCTTTAGTCTCCCTCCAGAAACTGGACGGTGCGGCAGCTCTGGACGTGTGCTGTTGAATATGTAACCGGGATGGGTTGGCACAGAGCCTGCTTTCTACTTTTCTGTTGTTGTTGAATGGGGACTTGGCTCTTGGAATCTGCTTCAACCCCCATTCTGCATTTCTGTTGGGAAGAGAAGAAACAGCCTCGGAGTCGGGCACCTTCGTCCCTAGCAGCCACCTTGCTCACAAAGCTTAGCTCCTCAGTGGCCGCCTTCCCGATTCCAGAACCTGGCAGAAGTGGCCCCTTGTTCTGAATGGTAACAAAGTAACAGAATCCTTTGTAACTCACCCGGTTCTGTCCAGTTGCCTCTGCCGTTACTGCCCACCCTCTCTATTGGTTCCAAGCTTGCTTGGATTTATTCTTGCCTTTGGTAACTGCTGGTAGGTATCCAGCACTCCCTCTGAACCACTCTCGGCTTCTTTTTTCTTTTTTTTTGTAATGACATGGGGTCACGGTTTAAAGTTAGAAGAGGGGAAGGTCAGAGGAAACGTCAGGAAATACATTGTCCTGCAGCGAGCAAGGTTCGTTCTGTCTGGGAGACTGTGAGCATGAGAACCGGACCTGTGCCCTCTGCACCACCACTCTTGCCTGGGCCGGGGACTCTCCGTTGTATTCTTGGGAGTTTAAGGTGGTTGCTTGCTTGGGCCTTGATTTCTGGCAGCCTGGAGGACTTCTCTGAGGGCCAGGAATCTAACTGAGAGGCAGATCAGAGATGGCAAACAGCAGGTCACACAGTTTCCCCATTGACATAAATTCCTTAACAGCAAATACCCGCAGCCTCTTATGACTCAACCCTCCCTTTCTTTCCTTAAAGGGATGCTTTTGATGTACAGAGACAGCACTGATGCAGGGGAAGGGCTTACTCTATTTGCTCTCTTGCAGGCTCTATCGCTTCAACAATAGCATCTTTTGTAGTGCTGTTGGGCGTCGCCATAGGGTGTGGTATAAATAGTACTGGGGTGAAAATCTAGGTCTTATTTATAAGTAGAGCCATAGGGTGGAGTCCAGGGGTGTGGCACAAGCCAAGAAAACTAACAAAAATGGTTGGCTAGCAATGAGACTGAGAAATGCCTTAAGTAAGGTTCCTCCTTCAGGCAGTGAGCCTACAAGGAAACACCTTGTCAGGAAGGCCTTGGTGTGAGTTTCTATGCAGTAAGGAGCCAGGCGTGCTGGTCTGTGTGTACAAGCAATAGTGTGAGGGGAGCAGGGCATCCTGGGCATAACATCAACCTGCGAAATATCCCTGCCAATATCCCCTCAGTGGTAACACGCTAGAGAACTATATAGATCTTCTCTAGAAATCACATGATCTTTGGCAGTCTATTATCTTTGGCAGTCTATCATTAAAACCCAGCCTCTAGCCTATATTAGGCACCGCTCATGTTAATTATGTTATTACCCCCATATATCTTAATCCAAGTTAATTCGACCTGTTCATTGTAAGACATTTACTTGTCATTGTTGTTATTGTTTAAAATGTAAACCGAATTGATCAATAATTTTGTTATTGGAAAGTCGGTATAGAAAAATGCTAAATAATAATAATAAATATATATATGAACAGTGCCGCAGCTGTAGTCCTGGGCTGAGTATATTAAAAGAACCAGAGGCGGAGTCCATAAACAATCCTATGGGTGGAGTCTTGAGTATTTATGAGGGTAATCTTATAACAGCCCTAAGTGGACTTATGCACATATTCCGCTTCCAAAGCGGACCTACCGGCCACGTTTGCACCTGCCAGAGAGCGGGGTCAAGTGTCCATGCAAAGATTTATGTGCGCACTTCCAAAAATCGAACGTGCACGTGCAAATGATTTCTCCTCTTTGTAGTACGTATAAAAGTGCTTCCATGCGTACTTTTACACGTGCAAACCCCCGAGTATCCCCTATACTATAGGGAGAGCCTTGGACCAGTACATGAACAGTACTGTTGGGGGCACCCTGGACTGGATGTACGAGCAGTATCACAGGTGAGGTCTTCTGGCCCGTGTCGTTGAGTCTTAGATGATCCACGGAGGGAGTCCTTTCACTTTTTCTGTCCTCTGCTTTCCATAGCCAAACAGCAGCAAGGTTAGAGAGACAGAGAGGCATATTTGAGTGATTTGTGCAGTTACTGGTTTGGAAGAATACAATTTAGGCTTTGGTTCCTGCCAGCTCCCTTCAGTTTAAACACTGCCCCCATGCTGTTCCCAGTTTGCTTTGATACAAGACCTACACGGACACAAATAGCATAAATCACTTTTTTCTTTTAGGTGATTTCGAGGCTAAGGTTTATCAGTGCTAAGCTCAGTTTCTTTAAGCTGAACTGAGTTCCCTTTCATGTTAATGTGCAATTTGGGGCAGTGCTAGAAGGGTACAGTTCCAAGTGCTGTGCATCTTTTGAACAAACAGAAAGATGATGGCAGAAAAAGATCATACAGCCTGTCTAGTCTGTCCATCCACACCAAGTGCTCAGTTCTACAGTCTCGCTCCCTCCTTCGCTGCTTACCCCAGGCTTTCTGGAGTTCAGATCCTGTCCTTGTCCCCACCACCTCCACGGGGAGGCCGTTCCACGCATCCACCACCCTCTCTGTAAAGAAATATTTCCTTAGATTACGCCTGAGTCTACCCTCTTTCAACCTCGTTCTAGAGACTCCTTTCCTTTCAAAGAGGCTCACCTCCTGTGCATTGATACCTCTGAGATATTTAAATGTCTCTGTCATATTTCCCCTAGCCTGCATTTCCTCTAGGGGATACATATTCAGATCTTTATCTATCCCCAGTACACTATACAGCAAAGACCAGCCACCATTTTGGTTGCCATCCTTTGAACCGGCTCCATCCTGTTTATATCCTTTTGAAGGTTCAGTCTCCCGCATTATTCACGGTGTCCAAATGAGGTCTCACCAAGAATTTATACAGGGGCAATGTCACCTTTTCTGCTAACCATTCCTCTTCCTCTGCACCCAAGCATCTTCCTGGCTTTTGCCATTGCCTTTTCTACCTGTTTGGCCATCTTGAGATCATTAGATTTGACTCGCCCTCAAATCTTGCTCTTAATTCATGCATAGAAGAATTTTACTCCTTATACAGAACCGCTCCCTTGGGTTTTGTGCAGGTGAAATGAATAACTGCATTTTTTTAGCATTAATCTTAGCTGCCAGAATCCAGACCATTCCTCAAGTTTCGCTAAATCCCTCCTCATGTTTTCCATACCTTCCTGGGTGTCTACCCTGTTGCAGATTTTGGTATCATCCACATTGCACAAAAAGACAAACCTTTCCCAATAGTCCTTCCACAATATCACTTATGGATATGTTGAAAAGAACCGGTCCAAGGATTAATCCTTGTGTCACACCGCTAGTAGCACCCCTCTCCTTGGAGTGAACTCCATTTACCACTACCCTTTATCATCTCCCTCTCAACTAGTTTCTAACCCAGTCAGGGCCTGGAAGGGGCCACCGCAGGCTGGAATTCAGCATTTTCAACATGCTCGTCCTCCTGGGATTCTCTAAACCTTGAGTTGAAAAATCTTCAGGAGGATAGCGGTGTTAGTCTGGTGCAACAAAAATGACAGGAGTCAGGTGGTACCTTATAGAATAACCAATGTATTGATGCTTGAGCGTTCGAGAACAGAGTCACTTTCTCAGATGCATGAAGTGATGTACAGGAGATGGGTAAAATATATACAGAACAAAGAGAAGGCATTGGATTAGGCAGAACATTGTATCGAGAGAGTGTTAATAGCCTACTGACAGCTGAGGTAAATGTGAACAGACAGAATGATCTGATAACAGTTACGTTCATGGATAGTTGTAGTGAGTCATGAAGCCATTGTCTCTGTTCAGACCTTGGGTGATGGTGTTAAGGTTTTTGATGAGTTCCAGTTCAGCAGCTTCATTCTGGAGTGTTCCTTTGAAGTTCTTAAGGACAGACAGAGAATGTCCTGGAAGGTTGAAATGTTCTCCTGTTGGTTTCTGGTTGTTGTCATTTATTCTTTTCCTTAGGGATTGACCTGTTTGTCCTATGTAGACAGCAGAGGGACATTGCTGGCAGGTGATGACGTATATTACACTGGAAGAAGAGCAGGTGAATGAGCCCCGGATGTTGTAGTCGATGTTGTTGGGTCCTGTGATGGTGTTGTCTGGGTTAATATGTGGACAGAGCTGGCATCTGGGTTTATGGCAGAGTCCAAACCTTGAGTTGTGTGACTCATCTATGCCATTCCCTTACCCCCCAGTATCACAATTACATATGCAATTATTGAGCTGGGTAAGGAAGTTTGTGGTGATCCAGTGAAAGCACCACCTTTTCCACTTCATATCAGAAAGAGGGTCAGTGAAATATTCTTCTCTAACTAAAAGCCGATGCAGCGGCTTCCAGTTAATCGGCCTTTTCCTCCTCTTTCATTAGATCATGTCTGCCTTGCAGGCTATGTGCATTCCAGTGCTCTGATGAGCCCTCTTGTTTGCTTCGTTAGTGCTGCTCTTACAGAATCCCTCTAGCCCATCCCATGCCACGCATTGTGGACAGCCACGCATTGCAGACAGCCACAATGCTGTGCTGTTATCTGGGTTTCCTGCACCGACTTCCAGATTCTCCCTTCCTTCTCGTTACTCTTTGCTCACCTCTGAGTGAAGGGGGATACTTTCCAGCTACGTCATAGAAAGACAATGAAGCTAGCGGGGCACACAGAATAAAACAAATAGTAGGTGAGGCAGCTGTAAATGGCACAGACCTAGCTTCAGCGGGAAACAAATGTTGCAGGACGAATATCTCCAGCTGTTTACACCTCTGGGGAATGCGGCAGAATGGAGGCCGCGGCCTCTGCGTTCACGCCGGTTTGGCCTGCCTTCATTTTTCCCTGCCGCTCTTCTTCAGCTGAGACTGCAGCCATTGTTCATAATTTGGCAGTGTGGAGCATCGCTCGCTTGGAGGTGTCTTCGGGGAGGAATCCCCTTATCGGGAGATTTTCCAATCTCTGCCCGAGGCAGGAATGCAGTGACTCAGAAGAAAAGCGTTTCTGCTCTGAGGAATCTCTCTAAGCCCTTTATTGCGCACTCCCTCCTTCCTTCTACCTGCTGGGGCGGCTGGCAGTCCTGCAGCTTGGGGTGTGCCAGGGGGAGTCAAAAGCCCTTGCAGTGGGCATCTTATGCTGTCATTTCCACAGCACTGACGTCCTTTTAGTAAAAATAACATGTGTCGTGTTTACAGCACCACTGGACATACATAGCCCTGTCCAATGGTGATAAGCATTCAGGTATAGTAAGTCCCTGCCTGAAAGTGGGTAGCTGAGGCAGTGGGAGATAAAGTGACTTGCCCTAGGTCACAAGGAGCCTCATTGGGAGAAGCAGGATTTAAACCCTGGCTTCTCTCTCTCTCACATACACAGAGCGCAAGCTGCAGCAGTGCAAGCTGCCCTCATATTTATTTATGTATTTATATTATGAAAATATTCACACTCGTGCCCTCAGCAATGTTTTAACAATGATCTGGAGAACTCACCTTCAGAAGAGATGCCAAGGGTCTTAGGCTAGTCTTGGCTTTATGGTAAGACCTCCTCATGCATCTGATGCTTGAAACAAAAGAAGCAGGACTTGTAAATGGCACTGTGCAATGGGATGAACATTTTTAGAAAGCAGGAATTGACCTAGAGTCGCTCAGCACTTTCCAGGAGGTGAGGGGTAAGAATATACATGTTTTCAGTTTGCTTCATTTCATTTGTTTTCAGCCCGTTTTTGGCTGAATTTCATTTGGGGGGGGGGATTTTTTTATTACAGCAAACAGTGCATACTATTTTTCAAACAAAAATGTAAAAAAATTTTCATTTTTTCATGAGTAATTTTGAATTTGATTTAATGATACAAAACCAAAATGGCCTCGTTAGGGACCTATATAACATAAGCTGATCAGAGCACTTTTGGCCATTTCCATTTGTAAATTGTCATCTTTGCGGCTTCCCTGACAGATACTCCCATGTGATCAATGCAGAAAGCAAGACAACCAATTCCAGAAAGCCGTGGCATAATTAAAAAAAAGAAATCTATGCTTCTGGCACGATCCAGTCACCTCACAGACCGTGAAGCTCCTCAGATTCGAAGGGTTGAGGGGATACCATTTTCCAGTGGAAGATCTGAGGGAACCCTCGGCCTCGTGAGTGTGGCTCATCCCGAGTTCAGTCCGTGGCCATCAGAGGTCATCGCCTTGCAGGACATTACCCCAGCGCCATGAATACGGCGGCTTCCTTGGAGCCCTTTCAATTACGCGCCGCTAGTCATCCTGCACCTTCTTTTTATTGTGGGGCTGTGTCGGAGGGCATCTTAGAGACCCACATCTCGATTGTCACAGCACGCAGCCCTGGGCTGCTCGGTTGGCACCCATTATGCCTGAGCCTAGGATGGCAAACATTTAGGGGGCAGCGCAGCGGGCTGGCTAAGATTTGCCACCTTCCAGGTCCGCTGACGCTCATTCAGCAGATAACGGCCCTCTGCCTCCCCGTAACAGCCCCTCACAGGAGGCTGGGGGTGGCGGTTTGGGTTTGAAAGCAACAAAAGTGCCCAGAGGCGGCAAAATCCTAAATCTGTCCCTGACAGCACGCCTACTGTTTGTTTCCAGCAAAATGCCAGTTGGCCTAGATTCCTCCCTGCAATGTTCTTACTCACGATCCCTGTCCCAGGCTATTTTTATTCTCCATGTTTTTATGAATCTGGGAACTACAGATGTTCCCTCTTGTGTAGTCCCAGCTTCTAAAAATGTCTGCACTGTCTCCTGGAGACATAACCAAAGAAGAAAACATGTTCATCTGCCTCCCCTCATCTCTAGAAAATGTTTCCTTTTAATACTCTCAGTTTTACTTGCCTTTTCTGGTCCATCTGCTTCCCTCTCTATTTCTGCCCCGTGCCCCTGAAATATTCCTGGACCTGCCCCTGATTCGTGCAGTTGAACCAACACAACTCCTTATTCCAATAGTGCAGAGGGAACGCAGCTACAAATTGGACGTATCTGACAGGCCCATTGGTGTTTAAAAGGATCCTTCAACTAATTATGAGGCGTGAGGGAGACAAGGAATTAGCCCAGTTACTTTGCCAGAGATGTAAAAAAAAAAAAAAAATCAATTTAAATTTTGCTGGGAATTGGCCAAAATTGAGGAAGCTGCTGTTTTTTCAACTTATTATGCTGCATATATGCTTTGTATGTTTCTGATGACGAATGGTGAAACAGCATAACCCCCCCCACCACCCCCAACTGTGGAGAGACCATAAAGAACATACGGAGGTGCATTGGTCAGCACTCACACCGTGCGACCACAAGAGCATTTGTAGGCTGTGATATATTGTCGAGGACCAGCAAAGGCTCATAGGCCTCATTGGTCAGCACTCACACCGTGCGACCACAAGAGCATTTGTAGGCTGTGATATATTGTCGAGGACCAGCAAAGGCTCATAGGCCTCATTGGTCAGCACTCACACCGTGCGACAACAAGAGCACTTGTAGGCTGTGATATATTGTCGAGGACCAGCAAAGGCTCATAGGCCTCATTGGTCAGCACTCACACCGTGCGACCACAAGAGCATTTGTAGGCTGTGATATATTGTCGAGGACCAGCAAAGGCTCATAGGCCTCATTGGTCAGCACTCACACCGTGCGACCACAGAGCACTTGTAGGCTGTGATATATTGTCGAGGACCAGCAAAGGCTCATAGGCCTCATTGGTCAGCACTCACACCGTGCGACCACAAGAGCACTTGTAGGCTGTGATATATTGTCGAGGACCAGCAAAGGCTCATAGGCCTCATTGGTCAGCACTCACACCGTGCGACCACAAGAGCATTTGTAGGCTGTGATATATTGTCGAGGACCAGCAAAGGCTCATAGGCCTCATTGGTCAGCACTCACACCGTGCGACCACAAGAGCACTTGTAGGCTGTGATATATTGTCGAGGACCAGCAAAGGCTCATAGGCCTCTTCTAAAGAGAATCTGCTGACACAGAAAAACCCACGGGAGAGCCGGCAAGCGCCCGCTCTCCCGGCACACAATTCAGAAAAAAAAATATGTAAATGAGGGCCCGCGGTAAAAGGAGCAGCAGCTGTCATCGGGTTTGACAGCCGATGCTCAATTTTACTGGTGTCGGTTCTCAAACCCGCTGACAGCCACGGGTTCGGAAAACAGACGCCAGCTAAATTGCGTGTCCATCTTGCAACCTGCAGGCCACGGGCAGATTTTTAATTTTTTTTTTTAATTTTTGGGGCCTCCGACTTAATATGGCCATGATATTAAGTCGGAGGGTGCACAGAAAAGCAGTTTTTTCTGCTTTTCTGTGCACTTCCCCGGTGCCGGCCGAAATTAACGCCAGCCTTTGGCAGAGTTAATTTCTGAGAGTAAAATGTGCAGCTTGGCTGCATATTTTACTTACTGAATCGTGCGGGAATAACTAATAGGGCCATCAACATGCATGTTGCGGACGCTATTAGTTTCGGGGGAGTTGGCCGCACATTTTCCATGCACTATTACCCCTTACTGTATAAGGGGTAAAAATAGCGCGTGGAAAACTCACGGCCAAACGGGGGCTAACAGTGCATTCAGCCTGAGCGCACTTTACTGCACCAGCCATCAGTAACTGGCCAATGCCAGCCCTATGAAGTCAGCCTATGCCTTTGTTCGTGGTGAAGAGTTCACAGCCTTTCATGCGGTGCGCGATGAAAGCCACCGGACATGGGCAGGGCAGAGGCCGTTTCCCTCCGAAACCCAGGGCACCCGACTGGCAGCAGCCAGGAACGTGCAGCTGCCTCCATCTTTGGAACTTCCTCTCTGCCCTAGCTCCGATCAAACCCCATAACAGAGACAAACCTCCACTGTTTCTGACTCAGCTCAGCACAGTTTTACTCCAGATTTCAATCACCTTCAACTGCTGCTGCTCCACGCCCCCGGTTTCACACCCTTCAGCCTGGGCATGGACTGATGGTTATCAGAACAGTTATGCAAACTTCTCCCCACTGCTCCTAGGACTGGGGCCATCTGTGGGTTCCATATCCTTTCTTCTCTCTAGAACCCCCTCACCTCTCCCCTCGCTTTTTTTTTTTTTTTTTTTTCTAAAGCCCTAATTTCTCTGCTATGTCCTGCAGCCTGCTGGGACAATCCCTCCCAGGGTCAAGACCCATGTCCAGTCCTTTACTGTACTTTGCGCAGCTGGCACCCCCACCCTGCTGAGCCTCTCGCATTAGGGAGCTGCGGGGAGGTTATAAACCGGACCCCTCCGGGCCTGGGAACAGAGGATGGAGCTGCTTCCTTCCCCGCCTGCAGTTTAATTTTAGTCTCGGGGACAGCCGCTGCCCCTCGGTCCCAAGCAGCCCTGCTTTCGCCTGCTCCCATGCAGGCCCCCCCGCCCGCTGCTGGGCTTTGCAGCCTCCTTAGCCTCTGCGGGATTAGTCACTCGCAGCAGCCTCAGGGCCGTCCCTCCACGTTCCTTGTTCATCCTCTGTCAGACAGTGTGGCAGATTCCTGAAGCGCTGACGGCATGCAGCAGGAATGTCGCTTTCCCTCTTAACCCATCATCATCATCTTTGTTTATTTATTCCAGCAGGAAAAGTGTTCGACCCAGATGTGCACTTCCTTTCCTTAGCTTGGTTTTCTGCTTGTCTGTCTTTCTTTAGAAATGGGGAGGAACCTTGGTTTTCAGATTTATTTTTTTTCCTGGGAGTTTCAGCATCCACTGATTTTTCTCCTGCATGTTATAATGAAGTCATTTTTTCCACTGACTTTATTATTATTATAACTTTGAAATTCCCAGGAAAAATAAGATACAAACTGAAAACAAAGGTCCCTACAAACGGGAACTAGTAAAGCCTGTAGGAGGGAAATAATACCTACTAATCAGTAGCCTATCATTCGGGCACATCAACAGTCAGTAAACTAATCTAATGGAAAGGTTCCTCCTGGTTTGTGCCGGTACAAGAACTCTCTCTGCCTCTGTCACTTTCTTGCTTTCTCAGCCTGGCCCTCTCTCTACCCTGCAGTGAGTCACGGGTTTCGGTTCGCATCTTGCACTCCTGTAACAATGGGATTTTAGAAACATGAGAACGTTTTGTATCATTTCTCATGGCCTTGTTACTCAGACTGTTATTTTGTTAACTTGCACACAACGAAATGTTAAGTTTGCAAGAAACTGAGACCTTACAGCAACATAACCTCAATAGTTTAACAGAGGTCTGCTTGTCTCTTTCTAAGAGAATATATCCAGATCTCTCTATAGCTTGCGAGTGCTCTACCTGTCACCCCTAAAGGAATGGGTAGGACCTTCTGAGACTGAGAGAGCTCCACCTGTCTCTTAAAGAGCGCTCCCAGGCCTTCCAGAGACTGAGAGAGCTCCACCTGTCTCTTAAAGAGAGCACCCAGGCCTTCCAGAGACTGAGAGAGCTCAACCTGTCTCTTAAAGAGAGCACCCAGGCCTTCCAGAGACTGAGAGAGCTCCACCTGTCTCTTAAAGAGAGCTCCCAGGCCTTCCAGAGACTGAGAGAGCTCCACCTGTCTCTTAAAGAGAGCACCCAGGCCTTCCAGAGACTGAGAGAGCTCCACCTGTCTCTTAAAGAGAGCACCCAGGCCTTCCAGAGACTGAGAGAGCTCCACCTGTCTCTTAAAGAGAGCTCCCAGGCCTTCCAGAGACTGAGAGAGCTCCACCTGTCTCTTAAAGAGAGCTCCCAGGCCTTCCAGAGACTGAGAGAGCTCCACCTGTCTCTTAAAGAGAGCACCCAGACCTTCCAGAGACTGAGAGAGCTCCACCTGTCTCTTAAAGAGAGCCCCCAGACCTTCCAGAGACTGAGAGAGCTCCACCTGTTTCCATACCCAATTATGTTAGCGACCTTCCTCTAAGAATGCTTTACATTTATTTATTTGATTTGACTTATATTCCGTTTGTTTTTTCAGGCGGATTACATCCAGGTTCTGTAGGTGAGAACTCTGCAGTTATGTGCAGAAGAGCCCTGTGCCTGCTTAGATCCAGTTCAGCAGAGTGTGGAGAAGTGCAAGAAACTTCTGTGCTGAGAGAAGCCAGCCTCACTGTCAGAGATTTCCCTGTCTGAGGAGAACCCTAATGCCTAGGGCAGGAAGCTAGGAATCACTAATGCTGGGAAAACCATTTCACTGCTCTGAAAAGCTGCTGTCAGTAAGAATATTAAGTGCAGGAAAGGAAAGGAAACAGTAAAAAAAAAAAAAAAAAAAGCAAGAAAGAAATGTATCTGAATAAAAGATGTTTCTTCTAATCGTTTCCAGGAATCTGGAGAGTGAGCTAGCGAGCAGCTGATGGCTGAAGAATGCAGCTTTTTATAGCCACAGTCTGTTTTCTGAATGAGCCAAAAATTGGTAACTGCGTCCTTTTCCCAGGAACAAGCTGTCACTTTCTCTTTTATGCTGTGAAAGACTTATTTATCCTGCAGAGAAAACACTGGAAGCGGAAGAGCTTGTGACACCGAAAGGGATGCTGTTTTCTCTCGCAGATTACGTGTTGAGAAATCTGAAAAGGCAGTGGGATATTGGGGAGGAAATGGCTGAGTGTGTACCAGTCCCGGGGAAGGTTACCTTAGGGTGGCGCTGACCACTGACCAGAGCCTTTTTTAATTGATGAATCTTAACCCCCCACAAATGTAGGACCCTTTTACTAGGTGACCAGTGGGGGAAATCTGGGCGATGGATTCTCAACTCATTTTATACCCCTAAATCTTCCCCTCCCTCTTCCCCAAGAAAGCTCTCACACTGTTCTCTCCCTCGGGTGCCTGGTACCCAGGGATGCAGTGAGGATGCTCTTTCCTTCGGGTACCTGGTACCCAGGGATGCAGTGAGGATGCTCTTTCCCTCGGGTGTCTGGTACCCAGGGATGCAGTGAGGATGCTCTTTCCCTCGGGTGTCTGGTACCCAGGGATGCAGTGAGGATGCTCTTTCCCTCGGGTGTCTGGTACCCAGGGATGCAGTGAGGATGCTCTTTCCCTCGGGTGTCTGGTACCCAGGGATGCAGTGAGGATGCCTTTCCCTCGGGTGCCTGGTACCCAGGGATGCAGTGAGGATGCTCTTTCCCTCGGGTGCCTGGTACCCAGGGATGCAGTGAGGATGCTCTTTCCTTTGGGTGCCTGGTACCCAGGGATGCAGTGAGGATGCTCTTTCCTTCGGGTACCTGGTACCCAGGGATGCAGTGAGGATGCTCTTTCCCTCGGGTGTCTGGTACCCAGGGATGCAGTGAGGATGCTCTTTCCCTCGGGTACCTGGTGCCCAGGGATGCAGTGAGGATGCTTTCCCTCAGCTGTCTGGTACCCAGGGATGCAATGAGGATGCTCTTTCCCTCGGGTACCTGGTGCCCAGGGATGCAGTGAGGATGCTCTTTCCCTCGGGTGCCTGGTACCCAGGGATGCAGTGAGGATGCTCTTTCCCTCGGGTGCCTGGTACCCAGGGATGCAGTGAGGAGGCTCTTTCCCTCGGGTGCCTGGTACCCAGGGATGCAGTGAGGATGCTCTTTCCCTCGGGTGTCTGGTACCCGGGGATGCAGTGAGGATGTTTTCCCCTCGGGTGTCTGGTACCCAGGGATGCAGTGAGAATGCTCTTTCCCTCGGGTGCCTGGTACCCAGGGAGGCAGTGAGGCAGTGAGGATGTTCGCTCCTCGGGTGCCTGGTACCCAGGGATGCAGTGAGGATGTTCGCTCCTCGGGTGCCTGGTACCCGGGGAGGCAGTGAGGATGTTCGCTCCTCGGGTGCCTGGTACCCGGGGATCAGTGAGGATGTTCGCTCCTCGGGTGCCTGGTACCCAGGGATGCAGTGAGGATGTTCGCTCCTCGGGTGCCTGGTACCCAGGGATGCAGTGAGGATGCTCTTTCCTTTGGGTGCCTGGTACCCAGGGATGCAGTGAGGATGCTCTTTCCTTCGGGTACCTGGTACCCAGGGATGCAGTGAGGATGCTCTTTCCCTCGGGTGACTGGTACCCAGGGATGCAGTGAGGATGCTCTTTCCCTCGGGTACCTGGTGCCCAGGGATGCAGTGAGGATGCTTTCCCTCAGCTGTCTGGTACCCAGGGATGCAATGAGGATGCTCTTTCCCTCGGGTACCTGGTGCCCAGGGATGCAGTGAGGATGCTCTTTCCCTCGGGTGCCTGGTACCCAGGGATGCAGTGAGGATGCTCTTTCCCTCGGGTGCCTGGTACCCAGGGATGCAGTGAGGAGGCTCTTTCCCTCGGGTGCCTGGTACCCAGGGATGCAGTGAGGATGCTCTTTCCCTCGGGTGTCTGGTACCCGGGGATGCAGTGAGGATGTTTTCCCCTCGGGTGTCTGGTACCCAGGGATGCAGTGAGGATGCTCTTTCCCTCGGGTGTTTGGTACCCTGGGATGCAGTGAGAATGCTCTTTCCCTCGGGTGCCTGGTACCCAGGGAGGCAGTGAGGCAGTGAGGATGTTCGCTCCTCGGGTGCCTGGTACCCAGGGATGCAGTGAGGATGTTCGCTCCTCGGGTGCCTGGTACCCGGGGAGGCAGTGAGGATGTTCGCTCCTCGGGTGCCTGGTACCCGGGGATCAGTGAGGATGTTCGCTCCTCAGGTGCCTGGTACCCGGGGAGGCAGTGAGGATGTTCGCTCCTCGGGTGCCTGGTACCCAGGGATGCAGTGAGGATGTTCACTCCTCGGGTGCCTGGTACCCAGGGATGCAGTGAGGATGTTCGATCCTCGGGTGCCTGGTACCCAGGCATGCAGTGAGGATGTTCGCTCCTCGAGTGCCTGGTACATGGGGAGGCAGTGAGGATGTTCGCTCCTCGGGTGCCTGGTACCCGGGGAGGCAGTGAGGATGTTCGCTCCTCGGGTGCCTGGTACCCGGGGATGCAGTGAGGATGTTTTCCCCTCGGGTGTTTGGTACCCTGGGATGCAGTGAGAATGCTCTTTCCCTCGGGTGCCTGGTACCCAGGGAGGCAGTGAGGCAGTGAGGATGTTCGCTCCTCGGGTGCCTGGTACCCAGGGAGGCAGTGAGGATGTTCGCTCCTCGGGTGCCTGGTACCCGGGGAGGCAGTGAGGATGTTCGCTCCTCGGGTGCCTGGTACCCGGGGATCAGTGACGATGTTCGCTCCTCAGGTGCCTGGTACCCGGGGAGGCAGTGAGGATGTTCGCTCCTCGGGTGCCTGGTACCCAGGGATGCAGTGAGGATGTTCGCTCCTCGGGTGCCTGGTACCCGGGGATCAGTGACGATGTTCGCTCCTCAGGTGCCTGGTACCCGGGGAGGCAGTGAGGATGTTCGCTCCTCGGGTGCCTGGTACCCGGGGATGCAGTGAGGATGTTCACTCCTCGGGTGCCTGGTACCCAGGGATGCAGTGAGGATGTTCGCTCCTCGGGTGCCTGGTACCCGGGGATGCAGTGAGGATGTTCACTCCTCGGGTGCCTGGTACCCAGGGATGCAGTGAGGATGTTCGCTCCTCGGGTGCCTGGTACATGGGGAGGCAGTGAGGATGTTCGCTCCTCGGGTGCCTGGTACATGGGGAGGCAGTGAGGATGTTCGCTCCTCGGGTGCCTGGTACATGGGGATGCAGTGAGGATGTTCGCTCCTCGGGTGCCTGGTACCCGGGGAGGCAGTGAGGATGTTCGCTCCTCGGGTGCCTGGTACATGGGGAGGCAGTGAGTATGGCTTTGCTTGCTTATTTCTTTTAATGAACAAGGTTAAACCTAAAAGCCGCATGGGTATCGGCAGCTCTTGCTCTCTCAGAGACAAGTCTGAAATCAGGATGGAGAAGCAAGGGGGTGCTCTGTACCGCCCTGGCAGCCCTAAAGTTTGGAAAAGCGCCTAAAGATCATCCTTGCGTCCATACTAAAACCCCACCAAATTATTTAAACAATTTTCTGTGTCTGATGCGTCACATTGTGGCAGAATCTGTGCAAAATGCAACATCTAATTGTACAGCCCTGCCAGGAACAAACAGCCACGGGCACGTCTGGGATGATCTGCCTTCAGGCTATAGGTTGCAAAGCAATTACAACTGATTTTGATTTCTGTGGTTGGTACCTTTTAAGCAGTCAGGATCTTAATGCATTTTACAGCTTTCGGTGCCTGGGTGCACGCTGAGATGGATAAGGAAGCGGCACATTTCTTTGTATCTTCGTCCCCCACCCTCGGGTTTTGTTACATAATGACCTCTACCCCCATCACACAGAGCCCCGGCCTTCTGCCGTACCTTGTGGGGAGGGGGGCATTGCTTCCACAGGAGGGCCCCCAGCTGCTGGGGGACCATCCTGGGCACCAGCTCTGCATCGCCTCGGCGGCCCTGTTCCCAGTTCTGTAAATTCAGCGTTCCAGGGCTCCAGCGGTTGATTTGCCCCTTCTAAGGTTGTCCCTGGCCAGAGGTGAAGGCTCTGAGGTGAGGGCTGGCTGCAGGTCCCTGCAGTGCAAAACCTAAGAGAGAGAGAGCAGACTGCCTAGCCTGGCGGTGCAGAGGAGCTGGCCCTGGCCCTCCGTCCCCCTGGGCTGGTCAGGGATGGGGGATGTCATGAAGGCGGCATTCACAGCCCCTGGAGGGAGTCTCAACGGCTGTGCAACAGTGACACCTAATGGCCAGATTCGGGATCCACGTCCGACAGGTTCCAGAGGGAGCGGTGGTTTGTGGCCCCCCCCCCTTGCTTGAGGACCTTTGCAGGACGGATCCCGGAGGAGGCTTAAGACCCCCTGGTGGTGTTGGCCTAACAGAGGTCAGAAACCCAAAGCAGCAGCAGGAGAGACGTGCCAGGTCATTTATCAAGGATTTCCTGTCCTGCATCAGAACGGTGCAGCAGCCGGGTGCTTCCGGGGTCTCGTTTAAAATAACCTCGAAGAAGACAGGCAGCGGAGAATTGTAAGAAAGTGAAAAAAAAAAACCAAAAAAAACCCCCAACCCCTAGCCAAATACCAATTTTCTATTAGCTTACAACTTTAAAACTGTTGATCAAACGTCGCACTTTCTCTTGGTGGATTTCTTGGGGCCAAGGTTGCAGGAGCTTAGGACCAGCTTAATACTGGGGGAAGGGCTTGATTTACATTTGAGGTGCTCCTAGGCTGAGGAGAGGGAGTTGCTTTCCAAGAATGGGGAGAGTGGCACAGAGAGGAGGGTGGGCTGGCAGTGATTCCAGCTGGTAGTGTTACCTGCCAATCCCTGCACTTTTAAGGGGGTGGACATGATCAGATGCTGCTGCTGCTGCTGCTTGGGCTGAGCAGTGCTTGAGAGAACATGCTGCCGGGAGAAGGTACCCCTTTCAGCCTCTTACCCCTAGTAGGGAATCCGGGCCTGGTTGTAGGCCCAGCGTCCTTTGCATCCCCCAAGTGAACACCAACCCCTGACTCTGGTCTTCAGGAGGAGCCGCAATCAGGAGATTCACGAGCTGTTATCTTCGTACAAAGACTTGAGTTTATGGGTTCATCATGCAGCCCTTCATGAGAACAGCAAGAGTTTAAGAGCAATAAATTCAGCAAAATTACTTGTCAAATGAATATTTTGGGAGCGTAGCACTGGACATTTTTGCCCTTAAACAGCAATTTGCAGTGCTAGCTGTCCGCCGCAAACGCCCCGTTCAGCAAATTTTGTCCACAGGGACTGAAATATGTGTGCAAAGACCTGAAGCAAACTACATTTGGAAGACTTTTTAACTCTTGGACACCACAAAGATGGACAGAGCAGATGTAGTGGACTGCAGAGTCAGAGAAAATTCTGACCAGCGGGGTGCATGCTTGGAAATCTTGATTTAACTGTGGCTTCCAGCACTCTCAGACTATTTCTGGTTCTTCTTTAATAACACGCATTGCGCCATGCGCTATTTTTTTATATTTTGTTGGAGGGAGAGGATGGAAGCAAAGGTTGCTCCGGTGAAAATATCGCAGTATGTTCAATGGGCAGCGCAGTGTCCGAGGGGAGCAATGGGTCAACATTCACATTGGGCTTCCTGTGAGTACCTGGCCGGGCAGAATCAGACGTGGAGAATACTTGGATGGGAGAGCACTAGAGAATGGCCACCAGTTGGGGAAACCAAAGATGCTAGTAAGCAGACTGAATTAAAGAAATGTAAGTCAGTCATTCGGTCAACTGAGTATGCTTAAAAGAAATGTACCATAGGGAATGGACCTAAACAGCCCACTGCCTGTGTGGCATTAGGGATGGGGAGGATTCCCGCAGTGAAAACCCGCTGATTGCTCTATGAAGGGATTCAGAATTTGTAAATATCCCCCACCCCCGAGCTCCTGAAGAAGGATAAATCCAAGCAGATCAGACACTGCTTTTTCCCTTGTTGCAAAGAGGTTTGTCAGGGATTGCACTGCAAATAGAAGTCTGCTCCTGAAATCAGAGGTGCATGCTGAAAATCACTTCTGTGGAACTGGACACGGGCTATCCAGAGCCTGTCTCAGGAGGCGCGAGCCAGCCAGCCACCCGTCCATCCATCAGATTCAGAAGAGCATTCAACAAACACACAGCGACTGTATCACATCAGGCACTGGAAATTAGGAAACCTGCTCCAAAGAGCAGAGTGTGTATTCTGGAAATGTGGGTTCCTGTTAGGGACATCTGGGTGCCTTCTTCAGAGACTAGGGTGTGTATTCCAGAAATATGGGTTGCTGCTGCTGCTGGAGTGCCTGTTCTGGAAATTGCTGCCTGATTTATGCCAGTAGTACCCACAAGCTGCCAACTTTCAAGCTAAGACAAGAGCTTGTGTGTCTTCAGTGGCAGTCCTTGTGTCGTGGGATAAATTCCCAGTGGATATTAGATTGGAGGTTATCTGAGTTTCCAAACGAAGGGGAAGATCTAGCTGGTCCCCTGGGGTAACTGGTAAAAGATGGGTTCGCAACAGTTTTCATTTTTTTATAAAATGTTAGAATTATGATTTTCTGGTCTTGTGTGTTTGTTTCTGTATTGTGTATTGTTTATTATGTTAGCTGTTTTTTTATTATTATTATTTTGATGGATATTGGTATGCATTTGTAATTTGTGTGTTTCTTGTTTTATATTTTTATGGAAAAAACTGGGAAGGTGGTTTAGAAATGTTTTAAATAAATGTTCCTTGCACTGTTTTTGGACAATGATTCAATGATGTTAAATATCTTCCCCCCCCCCCCCCATCTACATTTAGACCAGGATGACATTCCCTTCCCCCACTGTTTTTCACCCTTCCTTTCTTAAGGAGTGTGAGATCACACTAATCTCTATCCCCAGTTCTTGGCCAACAGGCATGAAGAGAGTCCTGACAGGCATAAATGTTGCCTTCAGGGACCTGCTCCTGGGTTCGGCTGGCGGCGGAGAATGCTAGGATGGCACCTCTCTTCTACAGCTTTCCAGGGAGGGATCCCAGGATGCCAGCATGCAAACCAGCCCCTTGCATCTGGCACATAAACCGGAGTAAACATTATCCATGGCTGTTCCAGAAACTCAGGGCACATACAAAGATCGAAGGCGCCCAAAAACTGGAACTCCCTCCACTGCTATCTGATTTCTGAGGGTCAAATCTCTTACCCTGCTTCTCTGCCTATAGGCACCATCATCTTAAATCCGACCCTAGCAGGCAGTGGCACCTTCTATTGAGCCAACACAAGAATTATCCAGTGATGTTCTGCATGAGATTTTGAGACAACATGGCTCAGCACTGAAACCCAAGGTAAGAGCTCAAAAACTGCATAGAATGAAGTCTGGAAAGAGTAATCATCATTTCCATGGGGGTCACAGGAGGCAAAGCCTGAGGCCATGCATTTTCTTTATTCATGCATTAAAAAAAGAATTCCTAATAATAATACAGGAAGCTAATGGAATGCAAAGGCATCTAGAATTTAAAAAGTATATTAGCCTGAAAATACTAGCACGCTGACATGCTTAGCATGCACAAAACATGATTTGTGCTCACAAACAGCCCCAGAAACTTTATTCCTCCTAGGACCAGGAGTTAAATTTCCAGTGTTAAGAAAACATGAGATAAGCCTAGGCACCTCTCTGCATTGGGGAGTAATAGTTAATGTCTTGATTAACATGGGATTTGCATGGATGAGCATTAACTTGTGTGCACAAAACTCCTTGTTTAATTGGAAGTAAAGGTGTATGCATAAAATGTACACAACTGAGTGTTAACGTGTGCACGGCTGAGCACACGTCATTCCATCGGGGCATAAAAGAGGGGGTATCACAGGGATGATAAGGGTTTCCCTATGGCACCATAGACAGCTCTTCTCCACCTCACTCCCGATCAACCAAGCAGGCTCATCCAGTGCATGTATGGATTTGTAGTTCTGATTTATAGAAGCATGCAGGCAAAAAAAAATGAGTTTGGGTCATGTCCATGGAGATCGTTTTTTTTTTTTCGTTTCATTCGCTCTTTGCATTCGTTTTGTTCGGTAAAGAGCATGGCACTCTTTGCACCCACAATGCAATATGGTTTATGCCAGCGGGGAGCTGCCAGCCCCCCAGCATTCCCTCTTGCACCCCATGCCTTCAAAAAATATTAGGCCAGACATCTCCCCCTCCCCATCTCATCTCCCTCCTGCTAGAAGCCATAATCATTCCTGGCACTGACAACCCCCTCCCACCCACCAAAATTAAAAAAAAAATCAATGCCAAAAGCCCTCCCAGCACTCCCAAGAAGTTCCCCCTGAAAGCCCCCAAAGATGCGGAGCCCAGCTGAGAGGCCCCAAGTTCCTGGCCTTGCTCTGGCAGCAGCGCTGTTACCATTCGCTCTCCGCGTTGCTGCCGGGGCATCACTAGATGTGGCAAGGAGCCCATGCAATGTCCAGCACGTGGCTATCAGAGCATCACGGGACCCTTAGCCAGGAGGGCGGAAGCTTAGGCTTTGAATATTTTCAGCTGGGACTTCTGGGAGTGGAGGGGGAGTTCTGGCACTGATTTTAACTTTGGGTAGGTGGGGGCACCACACATGAGTGTGGGAGGGAGGGAGGGGGCAGGGAATCTGGTCCAACATTTTTAATGAAGTACGGGGGGGAGATGCGGGGCTGGGGGCTGCCCCCAGCGTTTGGGTGCAAGGGGGATGCTGGCAGCTCCTCCTGGCGTAGCAGTTTTTACATCACAGGTGTAAGGGGGCCGGTGGCTTCCCAGCAAAGCAGCAGCGTAATCCGAAAACGGAAATACCCCTGTATATTTTTGGATGAGTCAAATTTTGGATTCGATTTCAATGAACCAAACAAAAATGGACTCATTCGTTGCATTTTTCCCATTTGGGAAAAACAAACGCACATCGCTGCTGATTTTCTTGGGAAACTCAATGAGAAAATTGGAAGCACAAATCCATGCGGGCAATGGGGAGGGGAGAGCAGGACGGAGGTGGCGGCTCCGCCTTTAGATATCCTAACCGGGCGATATAGGGCCCATAGGGAAGGGGAGCCCTCTCTGCCAGAAAGGGATGAGGGAGGCTGAGGCCCCGGAGCAGGAAAGAAATGCAGGCTCTGCCTGGGCCCTGCCGGCCTCCTCTCCTCCGGCTGGTTGCTGTAGAAACGGAATTAGCCTTGGGATGAAAGCCACTCCCCGGGCTCATTAAACTAATTACAGCTTCACACCAGCTGCTCCTGCAGTGCGCCAGGCCCCGGCTCCCGGGGGGGAGGGGCAGGGAGCATCCCTGGAAGCAGGATGCTCACTGGACTCCTCCAATCAATCCGCTCTCAACTCCTGCCAGTGCACTTAAACCTGGAAAAGGACCCCAAGCCCATCTGCTCTGCCCAATCTCCTTCTTGGTGCGATGCCAGGGGCCTCACTTGATCCCCGGCCATCCTCTCAGCTCTTTCACAGCCAGGGACCCTCTGTGCTTGTCCCAGGCTTTCTTCAGTTCCATTAAGGCTTCTGTCTTCGCCACCTCCGTGCATCCCCACCGCCCTGTCCATGGAGGAATATTTTCTGATGTCACTCCTGAGCCTCACTCTCTGACGTCTTGTTCCGTTGCATTCTTTCCAGTTAAAAGATGTTTTGCATTCATCTCTTTTGAGGTATTTGAAGGTCTCTAGCCTATACCCTTCCCCCACCCCGGTTCCTCCTCTCCTCTGGGGTGAGGGGCATCCCATGCACGGTTTTGCCTTGACTCTGCACCATTCGTCAGTCCTTCTCGGAGGTGGTTAGAGCAGCGAGCTGCAAACCAGTAAAGCCAGAGTTTAGATCCCACTGATGCTGCTGCTCCTTGTGACCTTGGGTACACTTCACCTTCCATTGCTTCAGCTCTAAACTTAAAGGTGAATTAGCAAAATGTTTCGGGTGTAAAAATTAGCATATATGCACATACGTACTCTCTGCTTGTATTCTGTATTTCATAAAAGTAAATAATATGTGTGTATTTTCACACTCACGCGCACTTATACAGTATTTGCATAAACAAGGGGTGCTCTATGGATATTCCTGGATGGAACCAACAGTTATGCACGTGATTTGCTATTTTAAAAGTCACTTATGCGCACAATTTGCCAACTTACCTTTATTTATTTATTTATTTGCAGTTTTTATATACCGACATTTGTTTAGTAACTTCGCGGATTTGTACACCTGCTATTGATCTGGCATAAGTGATATTAAACGTTTCGGAGGGCTGGGGGAACTGGGGGAGAGGTCAGGCTGACGAACCAAGAGGGGCTCGGTGACCTGGAGAAGGACTGGGCAAACTGGTGGACTAATTGGTTAAACTGGTAATTTATGCTTGCAAATCCTCACGTACGTGAACAAGTCCAACTTTATTTTTTCATGGAAAATATATGTACGCATATTTTTTAAAAAGGTGGATAAGTACATGTGCTCAATGAATTGAAATATGTGGTTTCCATGCATTGCATGTATTCATGTGTCAGACTACGTATGCATACTTTATGATATATGCGTATGTGATACATGCATGTTATAAAATGCTATGGTAAAACTATGTGCGGCCACATACATGTGTATATGTTGCCACGCGCAGGTGTTTGAAAGCTCTCTAGGGACAAGGAAAGACCCACCATAAGAACATAAGAAGTTGCCATATTGGGTCAGACCAAGGGTCCATCAAGCCCAGCATCCCACAAGTACCTGGCAAGTACCCAAACATTAACTAGATCCCATGCTACTAATACCAGAGACACAGAAGGTAGGCGCCGTCCACGAGTAGGAACATTATCAACATGACACTGGAGAACTAACAGATATCGAGTACCTGTTTAGGACACAGCACAACCCCCCCCCCATAGCCCCTGAAGCAGGCACAAGAGTGCCGAAACATGGCCCATGTCGGGCAGGCAGACGCGATTCCCGCGAGAAGCAATTGAGACGGATGCCCTGATAAGTATTGACAAACAAGTAGCGGGTCACCTCATAAAACGGGGAGACAAGGGGATCTTTTTAGATAAAAAGAAAATGAAAAAATAGAAAAACACGAAAATCTACATTGAAGTTTGGATAATAAAGATTAATAGACGGGGCTAAAAAGAAGGACACCCATAAAATTGACTGTCCTTGAATAACAAGCCACCGTACATAAGTAATACCAGAACACAAGCGTCCCTTGTATTGGTATATGTTATAGAACTAATACCAGTAATAGCAGTGGCTATTCCCTAAGTCAGCTTGATTAATAGCAGTTGATGGACTTCTCCTCCAAGAGCTTATTCAAACCTTTTTTAAACCCAGATACACTAACTGCACTAACCACATCCTCTGGCAAAAAATTCCAGAGCTTAATTGTGCATTGAGTGAAAACAAATTTTCTCCAATTTGTTTTAAATGTTCTACTTGTTAACTTCATGGATTGCCTTCTAGTCCTTCTGATATCCGCGTGTATCTCATTATTAAAACTACACGCATACTCTCCGTTTCTCACGTGCACGCGTGTATCTCATTATTAAAACTACACGCATACTCTCCGTTTCTCGCGTGCACGCGTGCATCTCATTATTAAAACTACACGCATACTCTCCGTTTCTCGCGTGCACGCGTGTATCTCATTATTAAAACTACATGCATACTCTCCGTTTCCCACATGCACACGTGTATCTCATTATTAAAACTACACACATGACTTTTGCGTGTACTAGAAAGTCGGCAGGGTACATGTGTATGCACCAAAATGGTTGTGACGAATGCACATCCCTCATAAGTAAGAAGGGTCTTCCATGAAAATGGGTCCCTTGTGAAGTAAACCCCCGCTTGCTGTCTGTAGTGCTAACCACGTGTTTAGATTTGCACAACATGGCCTTCTTGGCCAATCCGGAGCTACCAGAATTACATAAGCTCTCTCCTTCTCTATTTTCCTTATTACCCGACTTATCAGTGGCCAAGGGGGGAAGACATGAAGCATGACCTCCTTCAGCCAGCTTTGAACCAGCGCCTCTATGGCCTCTATGGCCTCATTGCCAAATTCCTTTCTGCAGCCGTTGTCATTAAATCCATCAGCGGATTTCCCCACCTCGGCCCAAAGACTTAGTTACATGTAGTTCTGATTGCCTAACCCTTATATTTAGCAGCTTCCTGTGCCACACTCCCCTTTCTTTAGTGCACCGACTCTCTTCTCTCATCTGGAGTCTCTCCTCGCCTTCCCTCCTGTTCCAGGGGTAATTAGCTGGACTGCTGGGGTTGCCACCTTACTGCTGAACAGACTGATCCAGTCCTGCTTTTGTCCCATTGCACACATGGATTTGAAGTTTTGATTTTCCCACTGATTTCCCTAAGAAAAGCAGAACAATAAATCTATGCAGGCAGTGGGCATAACACTAGGACTTGGTCAGCCTCTTCGGCTGACTTGATAGTGAGGTGGCAGCCCTGTGTACTACAGATTGTCCTAATTAACTTGCTTATTTATCCTTTAGTTACTGGCAGTGATAAAAAAAAAATATATCTATTCATCCTGAATGTTCCCAAGGGTTCGTCTCCTTTAAGCTGAGTCACAGCTGGGATCCTGTTAATTAAATGCAGGTCTTAATTATTGCAGTAGGTGTAGGGTTCTGTGTGCGCTTTCCGTCACTGCTCAGCGGTGCACACACTCACACGCAGTCCGCAGGGCCACCCCTAAATATAACATGCAAGATCTCTGAGAGACAGAGCAAGTTCCAGTCCTAGTACAACCTTCAGTTTAGAGACCTGCAGGTCATCAGGGAAGCTGGGCCAGTCTTGTGTTTCTCTTATCACATAGATAAGGGCTTATTTAATAAAAAAAAAAAAAAGGATTACCAGGCCATATATTCTATAGGACAAGAGTTTAACCCATTGTGTCCTACATTTTTTAAGAAGCTGTTCCCTACATAGGACACTGGGCCATAATGGGTTAAAGGAAATATGAACTCAGCTTGGACTTCTCCCAGAAAGTAACTGGAGCCCCCTTACCTTTTGGAATTTTCATTGACCTTTAATCCCCCTGGATTCTCAGAGAGATTCTTTTGTACTCTGTTCCAGTGTGTTCCTGACGCATCGGTACCTAAAGCCCTGAACCCTGACACGAGCCCAGCATCTCCACCTCCCGAAACCCTCCAACCTGAATCTCAACCTTGAACTTGTCTTCACATACATCGTGTTGCAGGAGCCTCCATCTGACGGTCTGGAAGACTCACCTACATATAACGTGACATACACGCACATACATACATATAACGTGACATACACGCACATACATACTAAGGATGTGCGTTCGTTACAACTGTTTCGGCGGGTACGCGGGTACCTCGCCGACTTTCGCGTACACGCGGGAAACGGAGAGTATGCGTGTATCTCATTAAAAGTACATGCATACTCTCCGTTTCCTGCGTGTGCGAGAAAGCCGGCGAGATACGCACGTACCCGCCAAAGCACGTGTGATTAATTCACATCCCTAATACATACACAGTGGCACACTATTGGCCAATACCCACTAATGCCTCTGGTCATTTAAATGTATTATAATCAGCCTTGGGTCCAGGAAAAAGCAGAATCTCTAATATTCATAAATAAATAGATAATATTCCTCCCACCCCTCTCTTCTCGGCCATGGAGAACGGCTGCTCTGACCTTTTCTGCTTCGGTGGCACTTAAAGCCCAACCTGGAAAAAAAAACCCCAACCTATATGCAAGATATAATTACAATCAACAGTTTGTAAACTGCCGGAGGGTGGACTAGGCTGAAGGTAGGGGGTCTCACAATGTTCCCCCTTAAGGGTCTCACCTTTGAAATGCTCTCTTTCCTGCTGGACTTTGGGTGGCCAAGTGTGACTAGGAAAACGTCCTATGAGGGAGATGTTGGTCCAAGGAGAAACGTCCGCAAAAAATAATTCTTGCGGTAAGAAATTTTTTCAGTTTTATTTTTCTAGAATAAAATTAAAAAAAATATAGATGTATGTAAAATAGTCCAGCAATAAACAGCATTAACAGCTACTTTAACTTTTTCCCTTTCATAATACTTCCAGAAAAGGTTTTTACATATCACAGTTACAGATTTCAAACTTGTTTTGTGTAGCGCAAGATATCATGAAACTCTTAAATTGTGTTCTCTCTTTCTCTTAGAAACTTTATGCCATGTGCAACTAAGCATACGCATTGTCCGTCTCTGTCTCTCTGCTTTACTCTCAGTACTGCTGGTTTTTAAGAAAATGAGGCTTTGCACTGTTTTGCTTTTTCTCTCTACGGGTTCTCCACATACCATGTCCCTGGAGGTGCGGATCTTTATTAGCTTGTGGTATCTTTCCGTGTACTAGACTGGCCAGACCTGGTGTGTGTGTCCTGGGGGGGGGGTGTGCACACTTAACTCCAGGCCCAGGGAGATGCTCCGGTGAGGTGGTCTCTGAGCAACTGGTCCTATGCATCGGGCGTCGGTCTCTCCTTCAGGATTGCCCGCTATACTAAATCAATAAGAGACACCAAAAAACTAAGCTGATTTGCTACCTAAGGAAAATAAAAGATTAAGCAAAAATCCTCTGTCTTGAATATCACTTAAAGGGGCACAGCCCACGCGCACTTCCACAGATCTCTGCCCTTCCCTCTAAGAAGGACAAACAAATAGCACCACAGTCCTGTCCAAGACGTTACCATTGACCGTCTCGTCCCCTTACCTTGGCATAAGGAACGAGGAGTAACTTCCAGTCAATAAAAGCCTCCTGCCTCTCTCAGTTTCCTAAGGCACAGGCCAGCACTGCCATTATATTAATCTCTTAAGCTCTTTTCCTTATCTATCGGCATCTGCCGTAGTCCAATCACACCTCATGTCTTTCTTTCTTTCTTTCTTTTTTATTAAATCCTTTGTCCCCAGAAAGCAGATCCCTGCTCTGATGACCTCACAAAAATAGCGTCACTTCAAAAGTTTTCCTTATTCCTGCAGTGAAAAAAAAAGTCCCCGTTCCATGACCCAGGCGGTAGCCGCTTTGAGTTGGTTTTTAACATTTTTATTTTTTTAGTTCTGCTGTACCCAGACTCCCTTGTACATGTGATGGGGGGGGCGCGGGGGGGAGGGCATGTCCTGGACACCCAATCTCTCGAATTGCCCCCAACACTGCATTTTTTAATTATTTTCCCTGGGGCTTTCTCGTGGCCCACCTTAAACCCGAGTCATGGCTACAGAAGAGACAATTCCCCCCTCCCCCCCCCCCTTTTTAAAAGGAATCAGGGTCTCTCTCAGCCCTGCTCCTGATTGAGCTGCACTGGGCCTTGGAGAGCTCCAAACCTGGGGCCCTGCTAACAGGCACTTCCAGGGGGCATCTTCAGGGGCCTAGGTAAAAAAAATACATGTAATGTTTCTTCCTCTTGTCCACGAGTTTGTTCCATCATTAATGAGTCAGAGCCTTTGAAGGCATGAATCATGATCTTTGGAGATGGCTGCATGACATCCCTTCCTCCCCCTGTCCCACACACACAGTCACACAACAACAACACAGTGCATGTCAACAGAGGGGGGAAATGTGGCTCGCCCAGCCTGTCCACACTACGCTAGCTCGGCTCATCTCTTCTTCTAGCTGCTAGCAGCACCCTCTGAGATAAGGGAGACCTTCCTACCCATTGAGCGCCCGCTTCCTTGTCCAATAAAAAGGCATCACTTATACTTTTTGCCAGCCTTCATGTCTGTGTCTGCTGTCTCCCCCTTCTGGCCCTCTCCCGCCCCAGATAGCTGGGCCAAGAGCCAGGACGACCCATTCCTTTCCCCTACCTCTTCCCTCCACTTCCTTATCGTCACCTTCTGTACCTGCCCCTCGCATGGCTTCCCCTACCTCTGCCAGGATCTACCATCCTCCTATTTCCTCTGAGCTTTCCTGACAGCCATTTCATATCATTACCCCTTGTCCCTGGATTTCTTTTTCTGTGGAAAATACCTTCTTGACATATATTAAAGTCTGCTAGATCTTTGAATGTCTCTCCCTTTGTTTGAGTGCTTTAAGCCTCCCTGGGTAGGGTTTGTGTTGCAGGTCCTTTGCCATTTTGGTAGCCTCCCTTTTCTTAAAAGTCCTTACAAATGCATGATCTCCAGTACTGAACACAGTATTTGAGGTGGTGGGGGGGGGGGGGGGTCTCACCAGTTTCCTCTGCCTGCTGGTGGTATCTCTTCCTCTAAACCCAAGCAAACTGGCAGCTTTCCCAGTTCCTTTATTACATTGGCAACTTTCAGGCCATCAGAGATGATTATCCCTAAATGCCTTTCTAAACTGGTAGTTCTCAGCAGAGTATAACATAATACAAAGCAACACTTAATACAATTCCGTCAGTAAAATAACGTCAACAAGAACCCCTACAGACAAACAGGAAAATATTTCTTCAGTAGGCCTCAACTAACAATATTAGACAAGACCTGTTTAAAAAGAAGTGTTTTTATCTTTTACGAAAAGCTAGATAAGATCCCCGAATTTGCAGTTAGAGCAGAAGAGAGTTCCACAATATTGGCAAAACTATAATAAAGTTCTGGCTTTAGTCCCAGATAGCTGCAAGATCTTAAAGGAAGGAACCATTAAATTAAACGTGCTCGTAGATCTGAAAGGATGAGCAGGTGTATAAACTGTGAGGATTCATTGCCAACTTCACCTCCAGCCTGCAGGTGGCACTGAGAGCTGGACTGTCTATCCAGTCCTCTCAACTCTGTTTCTCTCACTTCCCTTAGTGGCCATCTTGTTTCCTGCCTAGACATGGAATTATACTCAGGCTTTTTTGTCAGTCAGTTACCAAAGTTTAGTTCTACCTCCTGGTCCTCGTATTCTGGCTCTGTCCTTGTTATCTGTATCCAGAAGACATGATTTTTCAGACATTAAATGGACTATTTTGGATCAAGTTAAAATATGTTGGAAGGGGATAATCGGGCTAAATTATTGAAACAACGTAAACAGCAATGGACATATTGCCTTCAAATGGTCATTCCAAAGGGGCCTAAATACAAAGATTGAATGGAATTTATGTTTTTAATTTGTATTTTTCTAATCTTTTGTCCATTCAGTTTAAACAGCAGACTATCATTTCAGCTTCCTATGATATGATGTCAGCACGTAGGCAGTCCTTCATTACAGCTGATTGTCATAAGAACATAAGCTTGCCATACTGGGTCACACCAAGGGTCCATCAAGCCCAATATCCTGTTTCCAATAGTGGCCAATCTAAGACACAAGTATCTGGCAGTACCCAAACATTAAATAGATCGCATGCTACTAATGCCGACAACAAGCAGTGGCTATTCCCTATCGATTAATAGCAGTTTATGGACTTCTCCTCCAGGAACTTATCCAAACCTTTTTTAAACCCAGCTATACTGTTGTGGTCCTGAGCCGTGCCCCGGTCCCTCCATCTACCTCGGGGACGGTCCGGGCCGCTATAGCATCTCTTCGGCCTATACAGGCCTGCCTGGCTTTGATCCGCGACGCTCCCTCCTCGAGGGAAACGCCGCCGACGCTTCAGAGCTGGACCCGCCCCCTAGGCGCACGCGCACAGGGACCCGATTCTGAAAGGGGCCAGTGCGGGAAGCACAGCACCTCCCAGGAGTGACCTTAGACGCTCCCAGGGTATTTAAACCCTGCACCAATTCCACTCCTGGCCTTGCAACGAGGTTCACTCGCTTTAGAGTCTCAAGTTGCTTCAGTCTTTGGCTTGTTCCTGGCTTCTGACTTTGGCTTGTTCCTGGCTTCAGACTTCGGCTCGTCCTTCAGTGTCCTGCTTGCTCCTTCCAGGAGGCCTCTCCTAAGTCCAAGCGGCTCGGGTCTTCGCGGGCTCCTCCCGCGGGGGACCACGGGCTTCCAGTGGTGAAGGTCCAGTCGGCCTCCTGGCTTCAACTTCCTTATCTTCGCTCTAAGGAACATCTCTTCAGACACTCGCTTCAGGAGACCTCTAGTAAGTCCAAGCGGCTCGGATCCTCACGGGCTCCTCCTGGGGGGATCTCGGGCTTCAAGTGGTGAAGATCCTTCAGGTCTCCTGCCCCGTGCCGCCTCCCGGCTTCGACCTCCACTGTGGGCCTTCCCATGGTGCGCCATCGTCTGTCTCAGCTGGCTCAAGGGTCCATGAACTTAACATACACTAAATGCCTTAACTACATTCTCTGGCAATGAATTCCAGAGCTTAATTGTGCTTTGAATGAAAAATAATTTTCTCCAATTTGTTTTAAATGTGCTTCTTTTTCTGTTTTCCTAATTGGAGGTGTATTAAGTGTTTAGGGCCTGGTTTAATATTTGCAGTGTTGCCTTTTTATAGGTAGGGTTGTTCCCTGTGAGTGCACACTACAATGCAGGTGTCACTTTGTGTGGATTAGTTTGTGTGCAGTATTGCAGATCCTGGGACTATGTTACGTGCTATAGTTGTTTATAGGTAGGGTTGTTCCATGTGAGTGCACACCACAATGCAGGTGTCACTTTGTGCGGATTAGTTTGTGTGCAGTATTGCAGATCCTGGGACTATGTTACGTGCTATAGTTGTTTATAGGTAGGGTTGTTCCCTGTGAGTGCATGCCACAATGCAGGTGTCACTTTGTGCGGATTAGTTTGTGTGCAGTATTGCAGATCCTGGGACTATGTTATGTGCTATAGTTGTTTCCATTTCTCCAGTTTTGCACTGCATGCACAGTGGCTTTTTCTGTTTCCTAATTGCAGGTGTATTGGGTGTTTAGGGCCTGGTTTAATATTTATAGTGTTGCCTTTTTATAGGTAAGGTTGTTCCATGTGAATGCACACCACAATGCAGGTGTCACTTTGTGCAGATTAGTTTGTGTGCAGTATTGCAGATCCTGGGACTATGTTAGGTGCTATAGTTGTTTATAGGTAGGGTTGTTCCATGTGAGTGCACACCACAATGCAGGTGTCACTTTATGCGGATTAGTTTGTGTGCAGTATTGCAGATCCCGGTACTATGTTACGTGCTATAGTTGTTTATAGGTAAGGTTGTTCCATGTGAATGCACACCACAATGCAGGTGTCACTTTGTGCGGATTAGTTTGTGTGCAGTATTGCAGATCCTGGTACTATGTTACGTGCTATAGTTGTTTATAGGTAGGGTTGTTCCATGTGAGTGCACACCACAATGCAGGTGTCACTTTGTGCGGATTAGTTTGTGTGCAGTATTGCAGATCCTGGGACTATGTTATGTGCTATAGTTGTTTCCATTTCTCCAGTTTTGCACTGCATGCACAGTGGCTTTTTCTGTTTCCTAATTGCAGGTGTATTGGGTGTTTAGGGCCTGGTTTAATATTTGCAGTGTTGCCTTTTTATAGGTAGGGTTGTTCCCTGTGAGTGCACACCACAATGCGGGTGTCACTTTGTGCGGATTAGTTTGTGTGCAGTATTGCAGATCCTGGGACTATGTTATGTGCTATAGTTGTTTCCATTTCTCCAGTTTTGCACTGCATGCACAGTGGCTTTTTCTGTTTCCTAATTGCAGGTGTATTGGGTGTTTAGGGCCTGGTTTAATATTTATAGTGTTGCCTTTTTATAGGTAAGGTTGTTCCATGTGAATGCACACCACAATGCAGGTGTCACTTTGTGCGGATTAGTTTGTGTGCAGTATTGCAGATCCTGGGACTATGTTAGGTGCTATAGTTGTTTATAGGTAGGGTTATTCCATGTGAGTGCATACCACAATGCAGGTGTCACTTTGTGCGGATTAGTTTGTGTGCAGTATTGCAGATCCTGGGACTATGTTAGGTGCTATAGTTGTTTATAGGTAGGGTTATTCCATGTGAGTGCACACCACAATGCAGGTGTCACTTTGTGCAGATTAGTTTGTGTGCAGTATTGCAGATCCTGGGACTATGTTAGGTGCTATAGTTGTTTATAGGTAGGGTTGTTCCATGTGAGTGCACACCACAATGCAGGTGTCACTTTGTGCGGATTAGTTTGTGTGCAGTATTGCAGATCCTGGGACTATGTTAGGTGCTATAGTTGTTTATAGGTAGGGTTGTTCCATGTGAGTGCACACCACAATGCAGGTGTCACTTGTGCAGATTAGTTTGTGTGCATTATTGCAGATCCCGGTACTATGTTACGTGCTATAGTTGTTTATAGGTAAGGTTGTTCCATGTGAATGCACACCACAATGCAGGTGTCACTTTGTGCGGATTAGTTTGTGTGCAGTATTGCAGATCCTGGTACTATGTTACGTGCTATAGTTGTTTATAGGTAGGGTTGTTCCCTGTGAGTGCACACCACAATGCAGGTGTCACTTTGTGCAGATTAGTTTGTGTGCAGTATTGCAGATCCTGGGACTATGTTAGGTGCTATAGTTGTTTATAGGTAGGGCTGTTCCATGTGAGTGCACACCACAATGCAGGTGTCACTTTGTGCGGATTAGTTTGTGTGCAGTATTGCAGATCCTGGGACTATGTTAGGTGCTATAGTTGTTTATAGGTAGAGTTGTTCCATGTGAGTGCATACCACAATGCAGGTGTCACTTTGTGCGGATTAGTTTGTGTGCATTATTGCAGATCCTGGGACTATGTTAGGTGCTATAGTTGTTTATAGGTAGGGTTATTCCATGTGAGTGCATACCACAATGCAGGTGTCACTTGTGCAGATTAGTTTGTGTGCAGTATTGCAGATCCTGGGACTATGTTAGGAGCTATAGTTGTTTATAGGTAGGGTTGTTCCATGTGAGTGCACACCACAATGCAGGTGTCACTTTGTGCGGATTAGTTTGTGTGCAGTATTGCAGATCCTGGGACTATGTTAGGTGCTATAGTTGTTTATAGGTAGGGTTGTTCCATGTGAGTGCACACCACAATGCAGGTGTCACTTTGTGCGGATTAGTTTGTGTGCAGTATTGCAGATCCTGGGACTATGTTAGGTGCTATAGTTGTTTATAGGTAGGGTTGTTCCATGTGAGTGCATACCACAATGCAGGTGTCACTTTGTGCGGATTAGTTTGTGTGCATTATTGCAGATCCTGGGACTATGTTAGGTGCTATAGTTGTTTATAGGTAGGGTTATTCCATGTGAGTGCATACCACAATGCAGGTGTCACTTGTGCAGATTAGTTTGTGTGCAGTATTGCAGATCCTGGGACTATGTTAGGAGCTATAGTTGTTTATAGGTAGGGGTTGTTCCATGTGAGTGCACACCACAATGCAGGTGTCACTTTGTGCGGATTAGTTTGTGTGCAGTATTGCAGATCCTGGGACTATGTTAGGTGCTATAGTTGTTTATAGGTAGGGTTGTTCCATGTGAGTGCACACCACAATGCAGGTGTCACTTTGTGCGGATTAGTTTGTGTGCAGTATTGCAGATCCTGGTACTATGTTACGTGCTATAGTTGTTTATAGGTAGGGTTGTTCCCTGTGAGTGCACACCACAATTCAGGTGTCACTTTGTGCAGATTAGTTTGTGTGCAGTATTGCAGATCCTGGGACTATGTTAGGTGCTATAGTTGTTTATAGGTAGGGCTGTTCCATGTGAGTGCACACCACAATGCAGGTGTCACTTTGTGCGGATTAGTTTGTGTGCAGTATTGCAGATCCTGGGACTATGTTAGGTGCTATAGTTGTTTATAGGTAGGGTTATTCCATGTGAGTGCACACCACAATGCAGGTGTCACTTTGTGCGGATTAGTTTGTGTGCAGTATTGCAGATCCTGGTACTATGTTACGTGCTATAGTTGTTTATAGGTAGGGTTGTTCCCTGTGAGTGCACACCACAATGCAGGTGTCACTTTGTGCAGATTAGTTTGTGTGCAGTATTGCAGATCCTGGGACTATGTTAGGTGCTATAGTTGTTTATAGGTAGGGCTGTTCCATGTGAGTGCACACCACAATGCAGGTGTCACTTTGTGCGGATTAGTTTGTGTGCAGTATTGCAGATCCTGGGACTATGTTAGGTGCTATAGTTGTTTATAGGTAGGGTTATTCCATGTGAGTGCACACCACAATGCAGGTGTCACTTTGTGCGGATTAGTTTGTGTGCATTATTGCAGATCCTGGGACTATGTTAGGTGCTATTTCTGTTTCCATTTCTCCAGGTTTGCACTGCATGCACAGTGACTTTTTTGGGTTTCCATTCCAGTTTCTATCTCCATATTTGTAATTTGTGGTCTTTCTGTACTTGAAGGTCGATCTCGTGTATATAACCGAGGTGAGATATTTAACTAGCACGTAGGCTAGTAAAATACCTCACCTTATTTGTTGTTTTTTCCCAACAGGGCATGCATTGGTGGTGAACTGCTGTCTTTTTATAAGTAGGGCTATTGTGCCTGGTAGTAGAGGGAGTTTGTATTGCTGTTATCGAGAACACCAGAATATCTTTTTTTGTACGATGAGTTGTACAGGGAATGCTCTAGTTCTGCTTTATACCCAATTACTGAGGGTGGGGGCAGGGAAGGAAGTCCTGTGGATGCAAAATGTACATTTACAATTAGCCTTGTGACTGTCATGTGTTCAATGTCTCACACATGTGAGAACTATCAGGTGTGTCCTGACAGAAAAAATGATTGGGAACCACTGATATATACGTAATAGGACCCATTTAATTGCAAGGAAGTGAAAAGGTTTTCCCTACACGTTTGTCATGAAGGTGCAGTTTATTAAAGTAACACAGTAACATATTAAGTGATGGCAGAAGGGGACCAAATGGTGCATCCAGTCTGCCCAGCAAGTTTCTTATGGGAGTATCTGCTGCACCGTGCAGGTTACGCCCAAGTTTCTGCTAAGGGAGGCAACAGTTATGTACATTATTCCACAGCCTGCCTACAGGGGGCGTTTCTGGGGGCCGGGCCTGGAGTCAGGCAACTGCCTCTGTGGCCAAATTCTCCCTAGGCACCGGGGACGCCACCGATCTGGGCCTGCAGCCGCACCACACTGTCCTCCATTACAGGCGCCATCCCTACAGCAGCTGCGGCAGGAACTTCAGACTGCAAATTCAGCGCTGGGGGGGGACGGGACACAGCTAGTGCCCAGGGTCTGGGAATAAATCGCCATAAGCTCGGGCCAGTCGGACGTGCAGGCTTTCAGGAAGAGCTGCTGGTCCTTAGGACCACTGAGATTTGTAAGGCGACGCACTGGAGCGTGCCCGAGACTGCGGGGAAGGGCAAGCTCCTGGCAAACCCAGCAGAATGCATAAAGAGAAAAAAAACAAAAAAGGCACTGGAAATAGTGGCGATTCTGCAGACTGCTGGAGACTTGCGAGGTCTGTGGAATGACTTTTTCGTTTGATGAAGCAGCTCATCGTTTTGGGCAGCGGCGGCGGCGGCAGCAGCACGACACTGGTGCACTCTCTGAAAATCAACATTATTGCTTTACACTCGGAGACGGTGCGAAACCTTTCCTGCAGCTGCTGGTGGTGGTTGCTATAATTATATCAACTTCTGGGCATCTCTTGTCTGTCTGGTTCTCTCCCCCCCCCCTTTCCCATCTTCGTGACTTGTTATTCACAGCATCCCCGGGATTCTCCCTGCTCTCGCCAGGCTGCTCCTGCCCTGCCAGCTGGAACAGAACAAATGAGTCACATCCACGTTGCTGTTAGTGGCAGGAATGACTCACGTCCAGGCTGGAGGAGAGAGGCAGGGCTCACTCAGACAGAGGCCCTGAAAGCCAAACCCAGAGCACCAATGCGGGGTTTCCCTCTTCCAGCTGTTGCACTTGATTTACAGCTGTGCACTTCTTTCCTGGCTCAGCTCAGAGCTCACACCTAGGGATGGAGGAAGTGGCAGATTTCTCCAGCTCGCCCTTGGAGAGGATTTGGGGTCATTCCCTCTTTAACAGACTCACATGTGGGGTCCATATGTCCTCCTCCCCTATAACCTAAAAGGACCTTTGGAGCTGTGTTGGAAATGCTGCTTCTATTTATCATTTCTGTGGTGCTGTCTCTGTCCAGATTACAGATAGGAGGAATTTCCTGCTCCATGGAGCTTCCATAGACAAGACCAAAGGGAGTTGCTGGGAAGTGTATTCCTTACAACACACAAGTCTGAGAACAGGAAGAGCCAGGCTTTGGGATTTAACACAAATATGGTCAGAGCTGAGGCTGTTCCGGGCCTGTGGTGCAGCAAAGCAGAAAGGGTGGCGGGGAACAGTGATGGGAGGCGAAGGGCACAGATGAGAGCAGCACAAGGCTCTGAGGCGAGGGAGAGATGATGATTGTTCTGGATTGGGGGGGGATGGATGATGATTGTGTGGTGGGGGGGAGAGATGATTGCACTGGATTGAGGGGAAGGATGATGATTATGTGGAGGGGAGAGAGAGAAGGTGATTTGCTGGATTGGGGGGATGGATGATGATTGTGTGAAGGGGGAGAGATGATGATTGCGTTGGCAGAGGGCATAGATAAAGTGTAGAGATAGATGAATATGCTGGATTGGGGGGATGGATGATGATTGTGTGGAGGGGAAGAGATGATGATTGTGTTGGCAGGGGGCATAGATAGAGTGTAGAGATAAATGATTGTGCTGGATTGGGGGGATGGATAATGATTGTGTGGAGGGGGAGAAATGATGATTGCGTTGGCAGAGGGCATAGAGTGTAGAGATAGATGATTGTGCTGGATTGGGGGGATGGATGATGATTGTGTGGAGGGGGAGAGATGATGATTGTGTTGACAGGGGGCAAAGATAGAGTGTAGAGATAGATGATTGTGCTGGATTGGGGGGATGGATGATGATTGTGTGGAGGGGAAGAGATGATGATTGTGTTGGCAGGGGGCATAGATAGAGTGTAGAGATAAATGATTGTGCTGGATTGGGGGGATGGATAATGATTGTGTGGAGGGGGAGAAATGATGATTGCGTTGGCAGAGGGCATAGATAGAGTGTAGAGATAGATGATTGTGCTGGATTGGGGGGATGGATGATGATTGTGTGGAGGGGGAGAGATGATGATTGTGTTGACAGGGGGCAAAGATAGAGTGTAGAGATAGATGATTGTGCTGGATTGGGGGGATGGATAATGATTGTGTGGAGGGGGAGAGATGATGATTGTGTTGACAGGGGGCAAAGATAGAGTGAAGAGATAGATGATTGTGCTGGATTGGGGGGATGGATGATGATTGTGTGGAGGGGGAGAGATGATGATTGTGTTGACAGGGAGCAAAGATAGAGGACAGAGATAGATGATTGTTCTGTGTGGAGAGGAGAGAGAAAATGGTTGTACTGGATTGGGGGCTGGATGATGATTGTGTTGAGACAGTTGATGATTGTGTTGGCAGGGGGCATAGATAGAGGGTAGAGAGAGATGATGATTGGGGGAATGGATGATTATTGTGCTAGGGTGTATAGAGGGGGGGGGGAGAGATGATGACTGAGTGTTGTGGGGAGAAACAATTGTGCTGGGGGAGTCTGGATAGAAAGAGATGATGATTGTGTTTGGGTAGGAGAGATAATGGTTGTGCCAGGGCGTTGGGGGGGGGGGGGGGGGGGGGGGGGGTGGGGGGAGCACCACAGCCCCCTAGGGTCAGCCCGGCCTATGAAGCTGGAAGCCTAAGGGAGGAAGAAGTGCCCCTTCCCCCAGTATAATACCATAGGCAGGTCATTGAGCCAGCAGGATCTTGCTGTATTTATTCTCCTCTACACTTTCTTAGCCAGAGAGCAGAGAGCAGAGAGCGGTGCCGGTCTCCCCTCCCAGTGGGGGTCATTGTATGGAGTTGTGGGGAGCGGGCAGCTATTTCCATTCCTCAGGGATCAGCAGCAGCAGGGGATAGAGAGGGAGCGGAGGGAGGAGGAGGGCAGATGAGGAGAGACACCTCCCGCATGTGCTCATTGGCTGCCCGGCTCTCTGGTGCTCTGGGGATGAATGAGTGGGGTCTTTGATGTGCAGCAGGGGAATGCAGAGGGTGGGGACAGTCACGGGGTCTCCATTCATTCTCTGCCTCATTCCATCCCCCACTCCTTTCAGGACCCTCCAAGTGCTGATTGTGTAAAATACATCAGCCCTTCCCCCTTCTCACCACTAACTTTTGGAATCCCGCTTGCCTCGCTTCCCCTCCCCCAGTGCCGCTTTCATTTCAGATCCCACCCCAGCTCAGCAAGGATTTTGGTGAACAAGATTTTGCACATCAGAAACAGAGATTTCTTTCGCCTCTGTCACCCCTGCAAAATCTCTTACTCCTCTCCATCTGCCACGTTGACTCCCTTGCACACCATGGATAATGCATGCTAGGGATGGGCAAACTGACAGCTAGTGCCAGAGAGTTCAGGGTGGGAGCAGGCATTGAGCCGGCAAGAGGGAAAAAACGCCAGAGGCTGATTTGAGTGGATCTTGGAGGGTGCTGAAGGGAATGCCCACAGGGTCAGAATGCAGACAGGTGCAAAGGTTGCTTTTCCGCACAAACTACATTGCATCCCGCTCCTGAGCAAGCCCTGCTCTAGGACTGCACCCACGCCATCTCTCTAGCTGTCCCCTCATGGAACTTTTGCCTTGGACTTCCGCCGATCTTTCACCCCATATCACGGCTGAGCCGAGGTAGAGGTCAAGCAGGAAGTTAAGTAGTAGCAGCCTTTCCAGCTCCCATCTCTGTAAACAGCAATCCAGAGAGAAAGCTTTTCGGTTTTTTTGTCAATGGGCTGCACAGCTTCCCTGTTCTTACTTCCTGCGCTCTACCACAGTGCCCGCCAGTTTTACTTCGTATTTACCAGAAAACCTGACAGAGAGTGGAAGAAATTTCCAGTAAAGGTCCTGGGCTGCTTCCTCATTTTGCTTGATAAAGAGAAGTGGCCGAACATCTTCCAGAATCTCAGTTCCCGCTGGCGTGCAGGCAAAGTCAGGTTAGGAGAGCACAGATTGGTTCCACCATCAACACACACCCCCCCCCCCCCAACCCACAATGCACAGGCCCGGGCTCCTGGGAAGACCTTGTCTTCAACGGTGACCAAGAAAGGACCGAGGCAGTGCATGCGGAGCCGGCCTGTAACATCTGCAGAAGTGCCGACAGCAGTTCCACCAAGAGAGCAATCTGACTGACCGAGTGCCTCGTTCCAGCGAGGTCGGCCCTCACAATACAAATGCCCCCCCCGGTCGCCCAACACACAGGCTCCCCACTTCTCGCTCCATCACTTTTACCAACGTGAGGACCGTGACTCAAGCAATCATCGTGGGATACCTTTTGGCCCAGATATTTCCAGTGAATTTCATGGGCAGATCTGTTCAGGATCCACTCACCATGGCCGAGCGACAAACTCCCCTTTTCTCTACAATGAGATCTTTGGTGGTGATAGGAGTTTCTGATACAAGGAGCTCCAGGGCCGCCTTCCTTCTCTGAGCAATGAGTATGGAGTGCGGTTTTCATGATCAGCGTTGGCATCGGAGGTTTCCCGCTGTCTTCTAACGTTACATTGAGACGTCCCATGCTACAGCTCAGTGAGGGTGGAAACGCCGTTTGCGAGTTTTTCAAGTTGCCGTTTTTTTCTTATGAAATTTAAACTTTTTTTTTTTAATACTTTCTGAAATAAGCAGTTGATTTCTTCTGCGTTTTCCGTAATTGTGATCCTCGGCCTATGGGAGTGATGAATGAATGCGTGCAGCAAGTGCCGGCACCTTTAAGATGATGGTGTGCATGCCGGGAGCGCCCTTCTGTGGCTTCGAGCCTCCGAAACCAGAATGCTTGAAGAGTCCTTTTCAAAAAGCCCGCGCACATTGCACAGGAAGACGTTACCACGTTAGCTTCACTTTGAACTTCTTCGGGGTTGTTGGCCGGATAAGCGTGCACGTTCGCTGGCGTAAAGTTTACGCCTCCTCCTCGGAGGGTGGAGCTTACGTGCGCACGCCCACGCGAAGGCTTTGTGAAATCAAAAAGTAATGAGCGTAAGTGCTGACTCTGCCTCCCTTCCCTCCCAGAACGCCTCTCCTCCAGGCGTGTAAATGTTTGCACAAAACTGGGGTCCTCGCATCCTTTTACATGGACCAAGCCCAGGTCGATTTTAGAGCAGCCATTGGTGCCCAGAAAACCGGGATTGGTCCGCGTCCATGGCTTTGAAAAATATCCACTTTGTTCTAGTTTTCTGTTTGGAATATCAGGAAGCTTCCTCGTGTTGTTTACGGGCAATAACATTATCACTGCCTTTGGAACCTGTTGCACCTTGACCTCTGACCTGGGAAAGAAGGCATCCACTTGCTGCTGGCCTTTGATAAAGGGGAAGCTTGTTTTGAGGTTGACACAGAGCGCGGGCAGTGACTGCTGTTATTCCTCCCTGACGCAGCGGATGACATTGAATAAACAGGAAACACACGAGGAAGGATATCCAGGACGGGCTTAAATGGAACTGAGACCGGAAGATACAAGTTGTCCTAGCGGCTGCTAATGACACAGACAACGACTTATGAAATGTACAGTGGGCAGGGAAGCCACCTCACCCAGCTCAAACCGAAGAACCCGAACCAGGCCTGGTTTGGACTCTTTACAGGCATGCAGGCCTCGTTCTAGTTTTATTTAGGAAATCAGAACTAGAACTCCAGGCATGCAAACCCAGGACTGGCTCAGCCTCCTCAGGTACATCTGAATAGCCTTAGTAGTAGCTGGATAATCTGTAGACCTTGTGACTTAATATGGACATTGGGTAGTTTGTGGATGCCAAAGAGAACAAAGCACACAGGCGCTCTGTTGGCTTGGGATGCATATGGGGTGTCAGGAGTCAGGGAGCACAGTAGGTGTCTCTGGAGTTAGGGAATGCAGGAAGGTACTGCAGGAGTTGGGAGTGCAGGAGAGGCACGTCTGGAGTTGTTTCTGAATTTGGGAGTGGAGGAAGGGTCTCTGGAGTTGGGAGTGCAGGAGCTTGAGGGTTTTTTATGGAGTTGGGAGCATGTGACTTCCTCGCTGCACAGGCAATGTCTTGTGAGCTTGGGCATGGCATGGGAGTCTGACAGTAAGTGAGGGACCTGTGTAATTAGAAAGCGTGGAGTTTGGGACTATGGACACATAGAAGATATTGGCAGATAAAGACTTCATGGGCCACCTAATCTTGCCCATTTGTGCCTGCCCTATAGTCACAAGTCTTACTCAATCAACGGTCTTCTCCTACCCTTGCTCTGCCACAAAGGTCCTTCTGCATCTGTCCCCTGCATGCCTGACTTCTGCCACTCTTTCAGGTCCTATAATCTCCGCTGGAAGTCTCTTCCAGGTATCGGTGAAGAAGTATTCCTCCCTTTAGCTTCAGATGATGACCCCCTTGTCCTTCTGGTACTTTTATTGGAGCCTGCTAGATATTTGAACGTTTGTATCATGTCCCTTTCTCCTAGAGAGTGGCTCTCTGTGTACGGCTTACAGTGCAGTCCACGCACCGTTTTGAATCGATTCCATCTTATCAGTGACCTTTTGTAGATCTGCACATAGGGATTTTTATTTTGCATGGAACATATCAAGCTTGTTTCTAATCTATCTTATCCTTTATGTAAAGAATACAGTCACCTCCCAGCCCTGATTATTACTGTACCGTGATTCAGTGAAGGTCCTCTTTCACCATGATTTCCCAAGTTGTTTTTCGACTCCCCTTCCTCTTGCTTTCTCCATTTTATTCTGTAAACTGACCCACCATGATGCCCTCCTTCCATTGCATGGCTTCCATTATTATGCAGATGACTCTGTATCTTTATTCTCTCAGGATGGACTATATCTCCAGATCCCTGTCCAGGAGGTGTGTGTCTCTGGGGAGTGGGGGAGTCTCTGCAGGATATATATCTCGGGGAGTCTCTAGGGAATGCATGGAAGACTTTCTGGAGTTAGACAGTGCACAGGGGGATCTGGTGGGCATGCACAGAGCATCTCTGGAGTTCGGGGAATGCACAAGGAAGCCACTGGAGTTAGGAGTTTATGGAGGTGTATCTGGAGTTAGGGTTTGTACTGAGGATAAGCACAGGGAGTGTATTTGGAGTTACTAGTTGATCAGTTTTGCACATTTGGAATAAAAGAATAACAATTTAAATGTTAAACATCAAAAGAAAGAAGAGAAGAGAGAAACAGAAAGAAAAGAGACATAAGGAGTGACAGAGAGAAAGGGGGAAAATCCACAAAAAGGAGTGAGAAAGAAAAAAACATGAAAGATGCGGGTGAAGGAAAAGCACCTGCATCATCCGTTCAAGGTGACCTTGATAGAGGGACAGGAGAAAAGGCAGTGAGAAGATGGCAGAAGAAATGTGCCTTTTAGTCTCTGGTTCTCCACCAGAGCTAATACCAGGGTTTGGCTCCCCATGATGGGTGTGTGTGTGTGTGTGTGTGTGTGTGTGTCTGGCTGTCTCTCAGTGTGTTTGTGTATTTGCACAGAGCACAGGGGACACCTTGCTCCTTAGGGCCTTCACCTGAGCTAATACCATTTGTTTTCCAGATGCTGCCTGGGTTGAACCTGTTCTCTGTGTGTACAGAGGAAAGAGCAGCAGCCAGCTCCCTGTGTGCTTCACCTGAGCTAACAGCAGCTTTTATCCTGTAGTGATTCTGCACCAAGACTTCGCTAATGAGCAATGAGATTCGCCTTTCCAGGGACCAAAAGGGAATCAGCAGGTGAAACAAACGGAACAAGCCTGCCGCTGCCAAGTCACAAATACGGAATCCATTCCCAGATCTTGCTAAACTGGGGCTGTGATCACACAAGCCATCATTAAGACCGCACACCACTGGAGTTTCTACTCCAAACCGTGGGAGAAAAAAAGCAATGAAATACTAAGAAACCTTGATTGTTTCCTGGCAGACCTCCCTTGCCCAGGACAACTAGTTACAGCTGTAAGGGGGACATTCTGCCAAATAACTTCTTTCCTTTGTAATAAAATAAATGATAATGCAGTCAGCTGCCAACATATTTAGGATACCCTTTTAATGCAACTCCAACATTGCTCTCTGCTTCAACGGCAAGGGGAAATGTGGAAAAGAGGATTTGCATTCGGACAACAACCAACAAGGACTGAACTTCACAATCTGGGTAAATAAATAAACATGGGGGTAGCTTGCTTATTACGGCAGTTACTACCCTAAACCAATTAAGCCTGATATATCACTTTGAATGCATATACAGCGTTGCTCTCTGCTTCAACGGCAGGAGGAAATGTGGAAAAGAGGATTTGCATTCAGACAACAACCAACAAGGACTGAACTTCACAATCTTGGTAAACAAATAAGCGTGGGGGTAGCTTGCTTATTGCGGCAGTTACTACCCTAAACCAATTAGGCCTGATACATCACTTTGAATGCATATCCAGCGTTGCTCTCTGCTTCTACACCAGGGGGAAATGTGGAAAACAGGATTTGCATTCAGACAACACCCAACAAGGCATTGATGTGTGCAGTCTGGGTAAACAAGCATCGGGGTAACTTGCTTGATGCAGCGGTTACTACCCTTAGCCATTAAGCGTTATGCTCACCTTTGATGCAACTCCAACATTACTCTCTGCATCAATGGCAGGGGAGGGCTGGAAATTTGAATCAAACAGTTACCAACAAGGGCCCTGAACTTGGTGGTTGATGAAACAGCTAAGTATGGGAAAATAAGTGTGGGAGCTTGCTGGGCAGACTGGATGGGCCGATTGGTCTTTTTCTGTCGTCATTTCTATGTTCTATGTATTCTTTCTATTATATATTTCTTACATCAGTACAATAATTCTGTGGACAGTTTGAACACTTTTCTTGCTTATCCAAAGCTGTTACTACAGATCGGAGTCAGGCCGGGGGCTGCAGTGCTGTTTGACATCATTCATCTAGTGTGGCATCATTCCAATGTAAAGTGTGAGTATACTGGTGCAGCCCAAATGTGTGGTGTGCAATAGTCCATCCAGCCCAGCAGCCCGTCTCCCACGGTGTTTGATCCAGGTCAACGAGAAGCACTTGACAGATCCTAATGGGGAATCTGTTTTCTGTAGCTCACTCCCAGAAGAGGTAGCAAGCCCCACATCTATCTGGCTATTATTCCTTAATGGATCCGTCCTCCAGAAAAATGTCCAAACATTTTTTTTAAATCCAGCTATACTATGAGCCTTGCCTACATCCTCTGGCAATAACTTTCATATTTTAATTGTGTGTTGATGGAAATTAAAAACAAAACAAAACAAAACACTTTCTTAAATTTTGTTGTAAATCTGCTACCACTTCCAAAATATAAATATATATATATATATATATTATTTTTTTTTTTGCAAGGGCATCCATGAAGCTATAAGGAACCAAGTAGTAAGTGCGAGAGAAAAAGGGAAGACCACACATCTGTGAGGTATCTTGCATGATGCTGGATTCGCCTCCTTAAAAATGCTCCAGTAAGCATAATTGAAAGCATTAGGGATTGTACTGTGCAAGAAAATCTGTTTTTTGGGTTTTTTTTAACAGTGTCTACGTTAAAGGATTTCACTCTGCTAAATCACCTAAGAGCAGTTAAGAGAGCCAGGGCCTGGTTGAATCACAAGTTAGGATTTGCTGCCCTCTGCTGGGGTGTGTGGGTATGAGGGAGAGATAAGAATGTGTGGAGAGGGGAAATTTTGTGTGTGTGTGTGTGTGAGAGAGGTGCATATGAGTCATACCAAAAAGGTTTAGTGAATTAGAAGCTGTTAATACCTGCATTACATTTGTTATAAATAGTCCTGTATTTCGTGCATGAGGGATAGACTGAGTTGATCCTAGTTTTACTCGCACTGCTTCCTGCTGTTTTCATAGAGAAGGTAGAAATGAGGGCTTGACAAACATGTTGCAGGTGAGACCTTTTTGTTGGATGATCCCAATCCTTCTGTGACTGGATCTGCAGAATTCTGCCCTCTTCTTCGGGTCAGTGAAGGGACAATGCCCCCTTACACTGAGTTTAAACCGAACAGAGACAACAGACTGGCAGGACACCCACAACACTTTGCCCTGGGAGAGTGGAAGCATAGGAGCCGACTTTTCAGAACGATTTGGGGAGTTACTAAACTCAGCACAAATTACCCCTCCCTGATCACAGTGAAGGAGTTTAACACAGGGAGTGCTCAAGTACTCACTGCATCCAAGGTCCAGAGACAGAGTGAGAGAGAAAAACAGAAGGAGCTGTGTTTATGGCTGATGATCTGATGCTGCAAGTTAATCCTAGAAGCCGGGGGCATTTCAGAGGGCTCAGCCCTGTACATTTGCTTTCAGTTAAAAACCTATCAAGCATGAATGTTGCCAGCTCTGAGTTCCAATAGCAATTCTGGAGAAATATTACCATAAAGTTTATTTCCCCATTTAAACAAAAGGAGACAAAATAACATTTAATTTCCCCTTTTTTTCTTCTCAAGGGCAGAAAACGTTACATGGTTTTTTTAAAAAACATTTATCAAGTATTCTTTCCATTAATAAGTTAAAAGTAAAAAGCGTGAACATCTGGATATACTGCCACCTGTTGGCGATATCATGGAACTGCTCCACTAGTTGCAGAAATAAAAATGATTCAGGGAAGTTATGCGCTAGGGCGAAAAAAGCAAACAGAATGTTAGGAATTATTAGGAAGGGAATGGTTAATAAAACGGAAAATGTCATAATGCCTCTGTATCGCTCCATGGTGAGACCGCACCTTGAATACTGTGTACAATTCTGGTCACCACATCTCAAAAAAGATATAATTGTGATGGAGAAGGTACAGAGAAGGGCAACCAAAATGATAAAGGGGATGGAACAGCTCCCCTATGAGGAAAGGCTGAAGAGGTTAGGGCTGTTCAGCTTGGAGAAGAGACGGCTGAGGGGGGATATGATAGAGGTCTTTAAGATCATGAGAGGTCTTGAACGAGTAGATGTGACTCGGTTATTTACTCTTTTGGATAATAGAAGGTCAAGGGGGCATTCCATGAAGTTAGCCAGTAGCACATTTAAGACTAATCGGAGAAAATTCTTTTTCACTCAATGCACAATAAAGCTCTGGAATTTGTTGCCAGAGGATGTGGTTAGTGCAGTTAGTGTAGCTGGGTTCAAAAAAGGTTTGGATAAGTTCTTGGAGGAGAAGTCCATTAATGGCTATTAATCAAGTTTACTTAGGGAATAGCCACTGCTATTAATTGCATCAGTAGCATGGGATCCTCTTAGTGTTTGGGTAATTGCCAGGTTCTTATGGCCTGGATTGGCCACTGTTGGAAACAGGATGCTGGGCTTGATGGACCCTTGGTCTGAACTAGCATGGCAATTTCTTAAGTTCTTATGTTCTTGCTGCTGGAGTCTTACTGCATTAGTCACAAAATCTTAAAGAATGGTTAGTCCAAAGTAGGTGTACATGGACTGTTTTTGTTGAGGATTTAGGCTGTGAGTTCCATAGTGTGAACCTTCAGTGCATTCTGGATATGTATTAACATGAAAAGGCCCAAGTCTCAGATGTGTTATTTATGAATATTTTATATACCGCCTGTAAAAGCTACCTGAGCGGGTGCACAGATAAAACCTGCATAAGATCTCAAACTGACAAACAGCAACAATAAAATAACAAAACATAAGATAAAAGGCTAGGGGATTCTAGGAAGTCACTGGTAGGATGCTCTTAAGACATTTTGATCATTTCAGTCCTGAAAAGCTTGACAAAAAGGCCAGGTCTTTATTTCCATCTGAAGTTTCACAAAATCCTTCTCCAGTTGAATGGAAAGCGTTCCAAGGAATTGGGGCTTGGTAGCTGTAAGATTTGCGGGTCATACCCAGCCTGATAACAGAAGTGGTACATGCAAAACATTTTTGTAGAGCACAAACTGGCAAATATGGTACCAAACGTTTAAAAAGATTTAAAAGCACCCCTCACTGAAGTGTGGGGAATGTTAAACACAGTCCGATACTGGACAGGTAACCAATGCGGAGATTTAAAGATAGGCCTTGTACGATCTTATCTTTTAGGTTTTGCAATACTGTAAATGCTTTAACTGATGTTTCAGTGTCCCCAGCTGTGAAGAGTTACATTAGTCTATTCCTGGGATAACAAAGGCATGAACCAATACTTTTAAGTTAGAGAGGTCGCAAACGTCTCATGTGGCAGAGGAAGAAAACTTATTTCTGATAAGTAGTCATGAAAAGATTAGAATGCAATTGAATATCTGAAATGGTGATTACAGACTGAAGAGGAATTTGTATTCCGGACTTTACTGGAATTAATGTTTATTCTGGTGACCGGTTGTAGGCCTACATTGCCTCCGATTTTGCAGGTTTGACCTTGAGTCTATGCTCAAAAAGCCAATGGGCTACTTTGTTTAGTCAACCTAGCCAATGAGTTGGTGGTCGTAGAATTGAAGGAGCCCCTGCTCTGTATACCATCCACATAAAATACTGGTCTTAAACCCAGAGTCCTAAATTATTATTGCTAAAAGAGAAAAAAAAATGTGAAGCAGCAGAGGAGACCGAATCGATCCTTGCAGAACTGTAGATGGAAGAGGAAGGGGCTTGGACAACTTGGAATGTCTGGTCTGATAAGTGAGAATGAAAGCAATTTAGTGGAACATCCACCACACCAAGACGACTCAAAAGCAGCTGATGGTCAATGGTGTCGAAGGCTGCACTCAAATCCAAGAGGATGATAAGCACATCCTTCCCACCGTTGGCCAGGGAAAGGGATCCTTAGGGAGGGGGCCCCGAGTTATCGCACACAGGCTCAGTTACAGGATTCTCTTTCCGGAGCCACGGTTGGTTCAGCTCATCTTCTGGGCTGGGATTCTCGCCGTTGGCCGCCTGGCCTATAGTCCTCGCCCAGCACCGCCTCAGCTCCTCCGACTCTGCCATGAATGTGTGAACCTGGGTGGACTGGAGGAGCTGGAAGAGGTGGCGTGAGTCGTGGGGCAGGAGCTCATTCACTTGGTAGCCCAGCAACGGGATGGAGGTGTGTGCCTTAGCATCCTGCAGGAGATGGAGGAGAAAGCCAGAGAGTGTCAGAGCGATTGCAGGGGAGGAGCAAGACGAACACGACAAGGGGGAAAGTGAGTCATAAAGACAGCAGGGCTGATAAAATAAGAAATGAGAGAGCGATGGGGTAAGAGAGAGAGAGCAGGAGAAAGGTTTAATGTTCAAAGATCCTCCTTCCACACTTTGCAGCGGGTGCTTGGTCTCGCTCCTCCGTGACTCCCTTACCTGGGGTGCTGCAAACATGTAGAGCACATAGGGGTCATCCTTCGGGACCACACACCAGCTCCGCGGCCCGCCTTTCCCACTCTTATCCAGCAGCTGCAGGAAGCCGCACATCAGGCTCCGGTCGCTCACCTCCGATGCGTCTCTCTGCAGCAAGTGCACACCAGGTTAGGTCCCAGGCTCTGCTATAGGCCAGCCAACTGGCTCTACTATCGCAGGACCAGTCCGGTCCGGTCCTGATTTGACACCATTGCATGCATGGGCCGACAGCTGGGCTACTTTCTCAGGGCATTCAGATCCAACAGGCACAATGAGGTAAAACCAGGACTGGACCAGTCTGTTCTGAAAAAGTGGAGTCAGTTGGACGCGCTAATCTCTAGATATTAGGCCAGGGAAGGTGGTCAAGATGAGAAAGGTATAAAGGAGGAAAAGAGAGCTATGGTGATACACGGGCTAGCTATGTCAGTGAATGGCAAAGACCAGAGGGCACTGAGATGGGATTTGGGAATCCAAGAACAGATCAAGATGTCCGATTACAACAGCCGCAGAGGAAGCAGCTGACCTCTCTTTTTCAGGGCCCCTCAGGGTCTGGGTAATCAGACTTCCATAACGGCTCTGTCCTGGCAGTGGGTCGTGCGGCTCTGGGGTTAGAAACCTGAAGACCCAGGCACTAATTTCACCTCCCTTACGGACTGTGCAAGTCTCTGCAAGGAAGTCCATTAACCTTTCTGCACTCAGACCCCCGGCATGAAGCTGAAGCTTACAGGCAGGGATCTTCTAGCCTAATACAGTGCTGGGTGCACTGTCAGCAGCACAAAGATCAGACTCGAGCACGCAATAACCTGCCACCTGCCACAGGTGCCAACTTTCCACAGCGACTGCGGGCGCTAAAGTCAACCCGAGTTATCCCTCTCTGGACACAGGGAATGCATTTCCTCAGTACTGGGGGGGATACAAGAGAGCCGGCACTGCCGTCACCTGCAGACCTTAGATTCCAGTGGAACAAGTCTTCATCTACAGCTCAGCTGCCCGGGAGCAATTTCCGTGGCATCCGATTTCTTCTGAACGAGGCAACCTGGAGCAGACGTTTACTGGGAGAAATTGCCCAGGGAGAGGAGGAACATCCCAGCTCCTGAGAGAGGAGGGAGTGGGAGGTGATCCCTGAGAAGTCACCGAACGCTGCAGAAGCCCCTCCATAGTCTATGAAAGAGTGAGGAGGGGGACAGGAATGGGGAATGGCGAGCAAGAGGCGGGGGAAGGAGAGAGGCTGGGCTGAAGGGCGTTTGCAGTTCTTCTGGGGATGGGGATGAGGCGTTTTATTTTATTTAGGCTTGGTTTATTGGGGGGGGGAGGTCCTCACTTACTTCCAGGATTCCCTTCTTCTTGTCGTCTCTCTCCTTGCTCACCACGCATCCAGTCAGGAAGGTGTAGCAGTCGATGCAGACCCGGTTCAGACGGTTCCGATCGTACTTCAGCTTGGCTCTGTAATCGGAGCATTTTCCGCACACAACCTGCTCTCAAGATGCACAGAACAAGAGGTTGGGCGGACGCTCCAGGGCGGAGACCCAGAAACCTCACGGAGGGAAAATTCCTTAACCTTCTGTCTTTGGGCCCTCGGGTATTTTGATCGTTTTCTCCAGCCTCGTTTCACAAATTATTTAACGTTTAGGGAACGGTTTTCATATACGGGTGCAAGGTCCGCAGAGAATTATCAAAAGTCACCCCAGACCTTGCACCTGCCATATCTGTGAGTCAAGGCACTCAGGCCCGTCCTCGCCCCCCAGGACTGCTCATTTTCCCCCGTGAGGTTTGTCTTGCACTCTGATGGGGCACAGTTTCACTGCTGCTGATCTAGCTGGGTAACTCCTTAATTATCTGGCTAGATCCCTTCGAAGACTTCCATTTCAAAAGCAGTGAAATTGCCCTATGAGGGGAGCCATCTTAGTCGTCCCCCCCGAGCTCCCATGATGCACTGCAGGTGATGATGTCAGGCAGAGCAAGAGCAGGCACTGCTGATGCTAATTGTTTTGGTGCAGCAGTTATGTTACATTTCAATTTACTATCCTGCCCTTTTCTAAAAAGGATCCAGAGCGGTTCATAACATCATATCAAAATACAATAATAACTGCTATAGACAAGGCTGAAATCATGGAAATGGATGATAGGAACTAACTGGTGCCTGGGTATGGTGGGGAGGGGGTGTCTGTTACTCACATATCCGCAGGCTCTGCAGTGGTGCCTGGATAAGATGGGGGTGTTTCTACTATTGCTCACACAGACTGCAGTGATACCTGGGTATGGTGGGGAGGGCTGTCTGTTACTCACATATCCGCAGGCTCTGCAGTGATACCTGGGTATGGTGGGGAGGGGTGTCTGTTACTCACATATCCGCAGGCTCTGCAGTGGTGCCTTCGTCGTGTGATTGGATGGAAGGGCTCCATGCAGCGCTTGCACAAGGTGACCAGGTTATCTCGGACCCACAATGGAGCCCTTTTCCCTAGTTCCTCGGACTGGGCCTGTGCAGGGACGAGAAAGGGAAGCCGAGTCAGATCCTCAGGTTTTCTTTCGCTGGATGCAGTGATAGGAGGGAGCCAGGCAGTTTGCATGTGTGTGTTTATCAATGGATTAGTTACGTTGCAACCAACACAGCAGTTAGAGAGAGTTGGTTGGTTTATGAGGCTAATGAGTAGATAACGCTACTAGCCTTTAGGACTACTAAGCTCCCCTTGGGCTGTGACATATCTTACCCAAAGCTCTGGAACTGCGGCGTCTGAGCCTTGAGTTGCCGCTTTGAAACTCTCAGTCCGTTTTTCATTCTGCTGAACAGCAGCTCGGCAGGCCTGAAAAAGTGCAGAGGGATTGTCAGAGAATGCTGCAATTAATTTAGCGCCTCTCTCTGTCCTGAGAAGGGGGAGGTGTCAGCAGAGTTCTAAAGATCACTCAGTCCTTCTACAAAGTCTCAACCATCCACGCCAGTTACATTACAGGAACACTCAATCCTTCTGTGAAGTCTCAACCATCCACGTCAGCTACATTACAGGAACACTCAATCCTTCTGTGATGTCTCGACTTTCCACGTCAGCTACATTACAGGAACACTCAATCCTTCTACGAAGTCTCGACTTTCCACGTCAGCTACATTACAGGAACACTCAATCCTTCTACGAAGTCTCGACTTTCCACGTCAGCTACATTACAGGAACACTCAATCCTTCTGTGATGTCTCGACTTTCCACGTCAGCTACATTACAGGAACACTCAATCCTTCTACGAAGTCTCGACTTTCCACGTCAGCTACATTACAGGAACACTCAATCCTTCTACGAAGTCTCGACTTTCCACGTCAGCTACATTACAGGAACACTCAATCCTTCTACGAAGTCTCGACTTTCCACGTCAGCTACATTACAGGAACACTCAATCCTTCTACGAAGTCTCGACTTTCCACGTCAGCTACATTACAGGAACACTCAATCCTTCTACGAAGTCTCGACTTTCCACGTCAGCTACATTACAGGAACACTCAATCCTTCTACGAAGTCTCGACTTTCCACGTCAGCTACATTACAGGAACACTCAATCCTTCTACGAAGTCTCGACTTTCCACGTCAGCTACATTACAGGAACACTCAATCCTTCTACGAAGTCTCGACTTTCCACGTCAGCTACATTACAGGAACACTCAATCCTTCTACGAAGTCTCGACTTTCCACGTCAGCTACATTACAGGAACACTCAATCCTTCTGTGAAGTCTCGACTTTCCACGTCAGCTACATTACAGGAACACTCAATCCTTCTGTGATGTCTCGACTTTCCACGTCAGCTACATTACAGGAACACTCAATCCTTCTGTGAAGTCTCGACTTTCCACGTCAGCTACATTACAGGAACACTCAATCCTTCTGTGATGTCTCGACTTTCCACGTCAGCTACATTACAGGAACACTCAATCCTTCTACGAAGTCTCGACTTTCCACGTCAGCTACATTACAGGAACACTCAATCCTTCTACGAAGTCTCGACTTTCCACGTCAGCTACATTAAAGGAACACTCAATCCTTCTACGAAGTCTCGACTTTCCACGTCAGCTACATTACAGGAACACTCAATCCTTCTACGAAGTCTCGACTTTCCACGTCAGCTACATTACAGGAACACTCAATCCTTCTGTGAAGTCTCGACTTTCCACGTCAGCTACATTACAGGAACACTCAATCCTTCTACGAAGTCTCGACTTTCCACGTCAGCTACATTACAGGAACACTCAATCCTTCTACGAAGTCTCGACTTTCCACGTCAGCTACATTACAGGAACACTCAATCCTTCTGTGAAGTCTCAACTTTCCACGTCAGCTACATTACAGGAACACTCAATCCTTCTGTGATGTCTCGACTTTCCACGTCAGCTACATTACAGGAACACTCAATCCTTCTGTGATGTCTCGACTTTCCACGTCAGCTACATTACAGGAACACTCAATCCTTCTGTGAAGTCTCGACTTTCCACGTCAGCTACATTACAGGAACACTCAATCCTTCTGTGATGTCTCGACTTTCCACGTCAGCTACATTACAGGAACACTCAATCCTTCTGTGATGTCTCGACTTTCCACGTCAGCTACATTACAGGAACACTCAATCCTTCTGTGATGTCTCGACTTTCCACGTCAGCTACATTACAGGAACACTCAATCCTTCTGTGATGTCTCAACTTTCCACGTCAGCTACATTACAGGAACACTCAATCCTTCTACGAAGTCTCGACTTTCCACGTCAGCTACATTACAGGAACACTCAATCCTTCTACGAAGTCTCGACTTTCCACGTCAGCTACATTACAGGAACACTCAATCCTTCTACGAAGTCTCGACTATCCATGTCAGCCACATTACAGAACTTCTCTGCTCTGTTACATGTTGTCTTTATCATCCATGTTAGCTACATTATGGGCGCACTCAACTCTTCTGTAAAGTCACTGCTGTTTCCTGCACATTACCTGAACCCAGGATTCTGCTTCTTCTGAAGACCTGATAAAAAAAAAGAGAGAGTGCAGGAGTTAGACAGCGGTTTTGGGACTCCCGGAAGCCTTAGCGTCGGAGGGCTGGGTGGTGCCCTACCTGGCTTGTAGTTCTAGTGTTCGCTGCTTCCCAGAGATCAGGAAAACATACGGGAATTCTGTGTCTTTCAGTTCCTTAGCCTGTGATACCCACAGAGAAAAGAGCATTAGCAGCCCAAGGATCCGCACACACCTGAGAGCTAACCCCCATCCCCTCCCCCGGGAGCAGCACATACTGGAGAAGGGACTGCTCAAATAGGGAAGTGTCTTGGAGAGAGGGCAGTAAGGCCCAAAGGTGCCGGCCATCAGCCCAGCCAGGAGAAGTCCTACAGGCACTGGTGTTCTTCCATGGATGAGAGAGAATGAGATCTGATCCTCACCTTCATGCCATCCACATCGATTTTAATGCGGACCTGGAACTCTGAGCCCACCTGGATGACTTTCGGCACGCAATACAGCAACATGTTGTTAAACTGGAGGGAAGGGAGAGGACGCATGAAGTCAGTGAGGCAGGCGCAGCACAGGTGCCCGGGGATGCGGGGATACAGCACACACACATTAAAAAAAGGCTGTTTGGTGCTGGTTCCCAGTACCATTACCTATGCTGGTATCCAAGGTTAGGCCTCGGGAGGTGTTCCAGCCCATGAACCTCTCCCCCCCCATTCCCACTGACCTCCTACACTGAATAGGCCTCTTACCCTGAATGCAACCCTGCAGGGACCCCCTCTAAGCTTGGCTTCCTCCACTCACATCCCCCCTGCCCCTCTCCTCCGCCCACTCGCTTTAATCCATCACCGGTGGCGCAATGAAAACCAGAACTTTTATCATAAAATTCTGACTCTCTCTGCAGGGAACACTGGGGCCTTGCACCGTGGCTCACTGTGCACCAGAGGGAGCAGCCGCCATGGATTCTGCCCGCTCAGAAACTCATTCACGCCGCAGTTATAGATCAAAGCACCGCGTTGGTCCACTGGAATACATAGAAGTAAGGATCAAACACGCTGTGCAGCAGGTGGGACCCTTTTATTGGACTAACTCAATACGTCTGTGACCAGCATTCAAGAGCTGAGCTCCCTCCAACAGGTCAGGGTCCCACGCCACATCAATGGATAGTCTTGCACAAGGAAGATGATTTTCTTGCACTACCCCAGCACTTAGGGGCCAAATAACCTTCCCCAGCACAGACCTGAAACCTAAGGGATTGGCTTCTTCTCCTAGCTGTTAAGTACCACCCACCTACCTCCCTCTCTCGCCCTCTAGCTCGCTTTCTTCCTCCCGGGACCTGCACGCTTGCTCCATACCAGGAAGAGGTATCTCTCCTTCGTGGTGTTGAAGCGGAAGGAGATCTTCTGAATGGGGCCTTCTTTTATAAGCTCGTTGGAAGGGTCGACAAAATCATCTTCTGCAATCCCAAGCTTTTCATAAACCTGCCAGAGCTTGTGGATACGTTCCTGGGGAAGAGAGCGGGGAAGGGGGTGTAAAAGAGAAACGCAGGCGGGCAAGAGAGGAAATAATGAGCGAGACAGAGAGAAAAAGCAAAGTGACCGGGAGACCCCTGTAAGCCTGAGGAAAGGATTATCTCCATCCATTAGATGAATTACTTTTTTTCTTTTTATACTAATTTTCTTTTTGGCTCAGTTCAGGGCTAGCTGAGGGTGGGGGTAGCGTTCACAGCCTATGCTTGTGGGGGGTGGGGAGGAAGGAGCGCCAGCTATTGCAGACTTGGGGGGGGGGGGGTGTGCATACCAGATTCTGGACGGGCCCATGGCCTGTGAGCTGCAATGGCTGGGCAAGAGGGGAGGAAGCTAAGAATGGGGAAAGCCCCGCCAGGTAGCTGTGAATGAAGACTCCTGGCATCCTTAACCCAGGAGAGACTGGTTCCAGATTGAGCTGGAAGCCCATGGAAAGAGAAGGACATCGCCCCCCCCCCCCCCCCCCGGGAAATTGACAGGGTAACCCTCTTTTCCAGGGTCTGTAATAAAAATGTACCCTTTCCAGTTTTCCATTTGAATCTTGCTAAGGGCGCAGCATTTTAAGAGGAAAGGCTGTCTGTGGCTGGGCCGTGGTGGAGCCAGGACTCACCAATTCTGCGATGGCGGCATTTGAGTGTTTGGCTGCTGAGAAAATCATGCCCAAGGCCTCTGAAAGGAAGCAGAAGACAAGCAAGTGAGGAGTGGGCCCGAGGAGCAAGGCCTGGCCTAGCACTGGTAGGTTCCCTGAGAGAAGGAGACACTCTCGTGGACAGTCCTTGCTCAGTGCTGAGGGGGGTGGGACACGTGCCAGCGAGCCTCTGGTTGTGTGTGTGTGTGTCTGTCTGTCTTTCTGAGCCACCAAGCACGTGATTCGCTACGGCTTTTCTCCCATTCTCTGCATACAGGGAAAGGCTTTTGACGAATCAGGCCCTCTCAGGAGTGCGACTGTCTCTTAAGAGGATGATGCTACAGAAGCCCAAGAAAGGAAATAATGGTGGGGAAGGCCACGAAAGTTGAATGGTGTGGTTGGGTGGATGTCTCGAGATGTACGGTGTGTGCGGCCCAGGAGAGGCAGTGCTCCTAACGCCAGGGCTCAGAGACGTTGCAGAGTCCTAGCCATGACCAGTCAGAGGCTGCTAGCATGCACGAGGCAGAGCAGGGCGCGTGCCCCCGGCACGGACGGTCTGAGCGCCGTAGGTGTGGGGCTGCTGGTTGGAAGAGGAGGGAATGGCGTCGAAATAATGATCGTGCTTCCTTCTCTCCAGCAGAGGGACTACCCTAACTCCTTGGTTAACGAATCTCCCCTCCGCTCACTGATGCTATCATGGCGTCCCCAGAGCTCTAGGCAAGGCAACTTGACTCTCATTCTCCTGGACTTTGAGGGAAGGCTCATCCTTCATACTCTCTGCATCCGCTCTGTCCGGTGACTCAGGAGGTAACTTTTTCACATAATCCTTCAAGAGGAGCTCGTAGCGTGGGATGCGTTGCACGGGTTCCAGCATGTGGTGCTGCAGACTCAGGTTGGCAGATGCCTCCCTTTTCTGAGAAAGAGGAGGAAGAAAAACTGTTTACGGTCAATTTCCATCTCCCACTGCAGAAATACTGAACTGGATGGGCCCCAGGGCTGCTGATACCAGCAGAGGATGGAGTGGAGGTGTTCAGTGGAGTGATGTGTCATGGAAAGCAGAGAATGGAGCCCATGGGTCCTGTGACAGCTGAAACAGCAGGGGCTGGCTAGATTTTATGACAACTAAGATAGTAAAGGGAAAACTGGACAGGCCCCAAAAAATTCTGAGATGGGAGGGTTTGTAAGGCTGGATGGATCCTATCATGGCTGAAAGCAGGGCTCCCCAAAGCTGTCCCAGGGACCCCACAGCCAGGACATCCACAATGAATATGCATGAGATACATATGAATATCATGGATACTCAGTATGTGCAAACGTAACTCATGAACATTCACTGCAGACATCCTGAAAACCCGACTGGCTGTGGGCTCACCAGAACAGGTTTGGGAAGCCTGGGGTCGGAGGTAAACACTAGCTAGGCCTTTAACTCTTCTGCTTTACCTGTATGTCCGTGATGATATCCTGGAAGGACTGACACTTCTCTGTCCAGGTGCTGATAAGTTCCATGGCCTTGTCAAAGTTCTTAACGTACTCTCCATACATCTTCAGGAAGGGAGCTAGCTTCTGTATCACATCCCCAATCCTTGGGTTGTAGGCCCTGCAACCAGAGACAGAATGTACCTGAGGGAAGTTCAGGGGGAGGGGGGGGGGGGGGTAACATGCAGCCAGGTAGTCAGTCTGAGGCTGCTGACTACTGAACAACCAGGGGTGGTGCCAGGGAGTGAAACAGTTCTATAGAGTAATCTAGAGAGCTGCAGTCCATCTGCTTAATGTCGTGAAGTAGCGTATGAAAAATCTCACTTCAGTACGTAGCCCTGCGGTATAGAAATGGTATGCCCCAGGAACACCCCTGAACTGACATCCCATTCGGTTAGATTCTGCATATCAGAGCCCAGACGGTGAGAAAGACGCAGAGAGGAAGGCTGTGGAGGACAGGGAACAGTGGGCAGGGGAGAAGCCTGACCTCCAGAAAAAGAAGCTAAGGGACCAGCGAAGACTGTTGAGTAAAGGAGGGTTTGAGCTCCAAGAATTCCCCCAGCGGAGATATCTGGGAAGAGCCCCTTCTGGGTGAAAGGGATTGTTCAAGGAGAGGGGAGCCAGCCAAACTTCCTCCACACTCATCAGCGTTGGGTATCTAAGACCGATGTCTTTCTCCACACCCACCAGCGTTGGGTATCTAAGACCGATGTCTTTCTCCACCCCCACCAGCGTTGGGTATCTAAGACCGATGTCTTTCTCCACCCCCACCAGCGTTGGGTATCTAAGACCGATGTCTTTCTCCACCCCCACCAGCGTTGGGTATCTAAGACCGATGTCTTTCCTTCTTTATTTAAATCTGTTTCTGGTTTCTTGGTTCTGCTCGTTCACAGGTTGATAAAAGTCTTTTTTGGAGGCATGACTTTGCGTATCTTTTAGTGGTAACAAGCTTGAGCATGATTTTAGTGCTTTTCTTACATAAGACTTGCCACACTGGGTCAGACCAAAGGTCCATCAAGCCCAGGGTCCTTATTCCAACAGCAGCCAAGCCAGGTCACAGGTACCTGGCAGGATCCCAAGGGGTAGAGAAGATTCCAAGCTGCTTATCCCAAGAATAAGCAGTGGATTTCCGCAACTCTACCCTAATAATGATTAATGGACTTTTCTTTCAGGAACTTGTCCAAACCTTTTTTAAACGCAGCTATATTAATAGCTTTCCTCACATCCTCTGACAACGAATTCCAGAGCTTAATTATGCGTTGAGTAAAAAATATTTTCTCTTATTAGTGTTAATGTATTTCCTAGTAACTTCATTGTGTGTCCCCTGGTCTTTCTACTTTTCATAAGAATAGACAACTGGTTAAAGTTTACTCGTTCCATACCACTCATTATTTTATAGACCTCTGCCGTCTCCTCTCCAAGCTGAAGAGTCCTAATCTCTTTAGCCTTTCTTCATATCCCTGACGTGGGAATAGTGACTATTTCTAGCTTTGTGTCATTTTGCAGAACTGCTGTGGCTATTGCTTGCCCGTTACTGCCTTGCCATATGGTTATATGGTTATTGTTGCCTGCCTGGAAGTGGCACAGAGACATAGAAATGACAGCAGAAAAGGACCAAAAAGGTGCAGCCAGTCTGCCCGGCAACTTTCTTAAGGACAGAGTTGGCTATAATATTTAACAGTTATTTGCCCAAGAAAAGAAGATCCTTCTGCAGGTACTGGAAGAGAACGTTTCAGTAAATAGTGTAAAATACTAGCATCAAGTGCCTTCGTTTGGAAAGTGTGTGGAAGGCACTGTGCAGATGAATCCTGTTATGAAGCTGGTAAGCAAGATCAGTCAGTTTACGATCTCTGCTACTGCGTCATTTGCCTTCTTGGAAGAGAGCCACAGGTACTGGATACCCTGTTCTATTGTAATTATGTCTGAGGATAATTTTGTGTTTTCCCCGCCATTTGCTGTCCACCTCTTTATAGAGCTGTGCCAGGAGGCTTACCTGGAGATCGCTACAAGTATGTTAAAGTAATCGGTGACGCACAGTTGTTCCTACTACTACAAACCCCAGCTGCGCCCTCGGCCTTCACACACACAAATATTCAGGCAGTTACGCAGACGTACAGATCCCTCTGGCCTCCCACGGCTCTTCAAGCCTTACCAGTCATCCATGCGTCGCTGCAGCTCAGGCAGAAAGAACTGGCGGTGAAACTGGTAAATGGAGGAGATATTAGAGAAGACAAGTTTGACAACATCTTCAGGGAAGGACTTCATGCTTCGAGCTTCTGCCAGCAGCTCCGCACAGAATACCTGAAAGCAATGCACACCAGAGAGGTTCTGACAAAAGGAAATGGCTTTGCCGGGCCAACGTTCTGAACAGCCCCACAGGCAGCTGGTTCCTACTACTGACAGAGCTGCAGCCAGCTGTAACCAGGGCCGCTTTTAGGGGACAGGGGACAGGGGGGGGCGATGGCCCAGGGCTCTGGCCTCACAAGGGATCCCCTTGAAGAGCTTCAGAGCGCCTGGCACTGGCTGGGCTCTCTGCCTTGGGCCCCAGTTGTCTAACACCGGCCCTGGCTAAGGCCCTATCTCTTCACTTCCTTCAAACGATCCCTGTCCCGCGGGACCATCACTGGGCTAAACGGCACCCCGGGCATCTCCAATGATGTGAACGCACGGGGAGCTTTCCTCTGGCGCTGCAGTGACGGTGGTGACACGGCGCACTGGCGCTCCAGGCAGGCATCCGTCTTGCCCACCCCTTCCAACGTCTCCGCTATCCCTCTCGTCTGCTTGAACTTCTGAACTTTCCTCCTCTGCACAGACTCACCCCTGGGCCCCTGTCCTTCCAGATCTCTCCTTCCGTAGCCTCCAGAGACTGCCTACACCTGATTAGAAAGGGCCTCCCTTCCAGGGCCAGCGTCAGGCAGACAGAGGACCAGGGCAGACGCCAAGGAGTGGGCCCAGTGAGTGAGGTCAACTCACCAAAGGGGTCCCTTGTGGTACTGAGGGCCCCAGATAACTCCACTCCCCCCAAAAAAAACCAACCCTGCTCAAGTCCCTCTGATCTTGATTATTCTGGATTTGTCCCCAGTATTTTATCCTGTTGACCTCTCCATTTTCCTGTTATCTCTCCTCTCCTTGTATCCAAAATTCTGCTCTCTCGTGCCTTCCTTGACGGCTCTTTTCAGCTCTTCTTGGGGAGGGGGGAATCTCCTTCAACCAGGCCTCTTACTCAGCTCCCTCTCTTCACCCCTTACACTTGCTTACATGCACATTGCTCATTTCTAGTTTTGCGTTCGATCTGCCACCTGCACCACAGTTTGTCCCCATCCTGTCAGTGCTATTCGCATCTCTGCTCGGCCGACGACTACAGACCTGATCCAGTAGATAGAGACGTTTCACGTAGGCCTTTTCTGTCTCCAGCAGCTCGGTGGCGATCTTCTTTTCTTCTGGGTCCTAATATCGGAAAGAAAACCAGTTTCAGATCCCCCAGCGCCGGTCGGCATGCGTGCGGCCAAAATCTCCTCCAGCACCAGTCGCTGTAAAGGGACGGTCCGCCAACACTAGTTACTAGGCGAGGGTGCCGCCAAAACTAGCCGCTGTATCGTCAGGTTCCCCCAACTATTTCTGCAAAATCACAGGTCCCACATCCCAACCCTACATCACCTCGGAATCTGGTGAAACAGAGAAAATTTTAAGGAATAAGGACTGGAATGAGTGCTGCCCATATTCCATTCCTCTTCCAGTACCTCAGGCCCAATGTGATTTCTGGCTTTGTATTCACTTCCCTGCAGCTAAGGATCCTCTGTGCTTATCCCAAGCCAGCCTGACGGTGGTTTCTGGTCTCCATCACTGATCTTCAGAGCCTTTCCAAGCATCCCCGCTCCCTCCACCTGCCCACACTCACACTTTCCCTGTTTTATCCCCGAGTTCCACCCCTTTTCAACTTGATTCTGTGATAGAAAAAAAAAAAATGCAAGCTCCTTGTGAGGTGTTTGAACATCTCTGCCCCGCCCTCTTCTCTAAGGTGTGCAGATTTTTAGGTCCTCAAGACTCATCTCAATTTGGTATCTCTCTCTGGCCTTCAGATGAAATGTCACCAATGCTGTGTACAGAAGCGCTCACACAGCACCTCACCGTGAAATCATCGTTCGCTCCCCGTAGGGTGCACATCAGCATCTCATGCACGACTGTCACCCGGCTCACTTCTAGACCTATCTCAGCGTGCCACGTGCCTCCCTTTCCAGGCCTGGTATTCTTCAGCTGATCTGAAATTACACTCCGGGGGGGGGGGGGGGGTGTGTGTGTAATTTTTTAAGCCTGCTCGCAAGCAAATTTTAAAAGGGAAACTCTCTGCGGAGTTTCCCTTTGAAAATCCAGGGCTGGCTGGCCTAGCGGGCACTGTTACCCGCGGAGGGGGAGGAGAGTTCTGAACTCATTTTACCCGGGTAGCAGTCTAGTTACCCGGGCGAAGCTGACTGGAAATTGGCCCTCCCGTTGAGACCGTTCTGTGCAAAGCACAAGGCCAGGCTCACCGTCAGAGTTTGGCAGGGTTTGCGCTGGTAAAAACCAAGGAATCCACACCTGCATGAAGAGCACCAAGGCCTTCCTACGTCTCCAGAGGGAGAGTGACTGGGACCCAGCACACAGACTCGCGGGGACTGGAGATACTGCAGGCTACAGTTAAAGGCAAACTGGGCTGGGACAGCCGCCAAAGAAATTCCACCTCTCGCACTATAAACACGCATTTTGTTATAGCTTTGTTCCCCAAGCGTGTCCCCCTTGTAAGACACCGTGAAATAAAGGTGCCGAGTAATCAGGTGATGGGTTAGCCGCTTATCGTCATCACTGGGAGGTCTTGCCTTTTGAATATTGTTTACCTCTCTTTTTCCCCTGCTGGCGGGTGACCTGGTTACTATGATGTTTACTTGCCCTTTTATCCTGTGATTAGCTTGGGTTCTTACCCGTGGTGGTTCGCCCAGGATGCTTGACTACCTGCGTATGCTGGACATGGGACTGCTTGGTTATCTTGAGAGCTGGCTTGTCTAGTTGCTGAAGGTGGCGAGTTACTTACGTTATCCCAGGTAACTCAAGGTTGCTGGCTTACTTGAATGTGGCTGATTGCATAATTCATCAGCAGGGTTATCATGGGTTATCGGGCTGGTAGTAGTCAGTTATGTGGTGAGTTACCTAGTTATTCCAGCTGCTGGATTACATGCTTACCAATGGTTGACCCTTGTTGACCCTGGTGCTGAGTTACCTGTTCCGCATTCTCTCCATTGTCTGAGTTCCGCCCCCCCTGGGCAGTTTCTTCCTGCGTCCTCCAGGAGAGATCAGGAATCTGGTTTGGGAATGAGTGCAAGTATCTCCTGCTGACTCTCTGCCCTGCTCCTTGCCTCTGCAGCAGGGTCTGCCCAGGGCTCTGAGCTTCACTCCTGCCTGGTGCAGCTTCCAATTCCTGTGGAGGCTGCTGTGTCTGCTTCCTGGGAGGGGGGGAGGGGGCTCTGAGAGGAGGAGGAGGAGGAGGAGGGGGGGGAGATGGGGCTCTGGGAAGGGGCAACAGGCTTCTCATTCCCTCTTCTCCATCTCCGGCTGCTGCTGGAGGTGTCGGGATTACGTGGTCTGCAGGTGGCTGGTGCTTCCGAGGCAGCCACGGTGGTTCCTGCCAGGGGGGTTTAATAATCAGTGCTTGGTGGAAAGCTGAAGGAGTCCCGGAGCTCCATTCATCCCTGGGACCGATTGCCCTAAACACATAAAACAGGGGTGTGATTAAGTTACGGAACATTTCCTGCACCTCCAGGACAACTCGTTCCTTGCAGAAATGACCAACATAAGGAAGAAAAGTGATTCAGAGGGAGCAGGGAAAGCGACGGGAAGGGCTGGCCCGCCAGAGGACCCCCTGGGAGAGCTGAGCAGAGACCTCACATCAGCAGCTTGCCCGGTCTCTCTTTCTATTGCTGTCCCTTTGGGTCTTATTCCTGCTTCTCCTTTCTCCCTTTTTCCTAATATGTTTTATTTATCATGTTTCTACACTTTGATAAAATGAAAAGCTGACCCAGTCTTAAGCATTTTGTCTCTAAGAAAAATGTACTTTTTTTTTTTTTAATTTTTTTTAGTTTGGGGAGGGGGGGGGGGGCGTTATTGACATTTTTTGGGCTTCCAACTCAGCCAGAAGTGGGCCATGGTGCCAGGAGGCCTCATTCACAACTAACCCGGAGTTCTCCCCCCCTCCTTGGTTAAGAGACATCCCGGCCCAGTGCACGCACATCCTGATCCCAGGCAGCAGGAGTCGCCACTGAGCAACGGCTGAGGCTTCCTCTCCCCGCTCCCCAGAGGCTGCGAACGCTACCTCTGCAGCATCCCCAGCCAGGAATCGAGCCACTGAGCCACCAGGCCGGCCCACACGTTCAGCCCTTCTTACTGATGTAGAAATGACAAGCAATGAAAGTGTAGTGCAGGGGCATCGATCACTTCTCGGTCTGGTCCTCAGGCTCCCCCTGCTAAATAGTTCCCAGATGCATTCGTATCCTTTCTGCTACTTTTACCCCAAGCAGAAGTGGACAAGGCTCGGCAGCAGCGAAGCCCTGGCAAAGCTCCTTTTGTCATTTTAAGGCTGCTTTAGCGGCTTCACCCGGGACTCAGCCCAGACCTGGAAACTCTGCTGCAGAAGTGGCTGAATGGTCACGAAAGGCAGAATGTAAATCCAATTAAAATATTACGTTAAATGAAAATGACATTATTTAGCTCAATAAGGCAACATCGGGGGGAAGCTGCCTGTATTAAAACTGCGTTTGCTGTAAATGAGGTTTCTTTTCAGCCATTATTGCCTCTCATTTATGTACAAGACCCCTGCATCTCAGACAACTCAAGTACCCTCTGAGGCCAGGAGGGCGAGAAGGAAGTCTCATCCACCACTTGCCCTCACGGCCTCTCCTTTGGACTGGCAGGAGTGCGGTCCAACCCCTGCCTGCCCACCCCCCCCCCCCCCATTCTCCCGTGACCCGAGCCCCAGGGGATTGGGGTGAGGCGCTGTCCCTGCAGCCGGCCGCCACCACTTCTGTATTTTGCCGTGGCGGTGCCTTCTCCTATTTCTGTTCCTGGTCCCACTCTCAGTTCTGCGTTCGCTCTCTCACAGAGAGACATCCCTGAAGCAACGCGCAGAACTGCGGCGAGAAGGGCGGGAGTGCAGGCCGATGCATGCAAAGAGACCCCCGCCGACCCCACCACGCTGCTCGGACCATCGCGTTCCTCCCAGACACAGTGCGTAAGAAGGGCCAGACCAAAGGTCCAGCACCTGGGCTCTCAAAGTGGCTAATTCAAGTCTTAAGTCCCCAGCGGGCTCCCAAAGCATAAATCCAATCCTTCTTGCTCAAGAGCAAGAATAAGCAGCAGCTCTCCCGAGCCTACCTGCCTGAGAAGGGCAGCGTGGGCTTCACCCACGCGTTCCCCTGCCAGCAGTGCACGGGCCCGGGACCTGCAGGCAGCCACAACCATCGCAGAAGGTGGACAAGGTGTCGCGCTGGGGGCAAAGCTGTGCCGTGCCGGCCCTTCCGAGCGAGTCTGCGAGCACATGAGCCGGCAAAGGCAAAGGGAGCACAAAAACCGTCTGCCCTGTGAGCAGTGCCCCCCCCCCCCCCCCCCCCACAGCTGTGCCACTCTGCACCCGCTGTGCTCTGCCTCCCTGGAAATCCAGACACGTGGTTACCTTTCTCTTTCAAAATGGGCCACTAGGTGCAGCACGCTCAGCTTGCTCCCCTCCTCCATCTCCGATCTCCCGGCGCCAGGCACGAAGGGGTCGCGCAGGAGCTCCAGAGCGGGGCACAGGGGAGACTCCTTTCCTCCAGAGAGCCCAGGAAATGCGACAAGCTGATCGCAGCCAGAAAAGTCCAATGCAAGGAGGAAGTGGGTCCAGCTTTGAAGCCAAGTGAGGAAGGTGAAACCACTGAAGCCAAGGGGGATGTTTCTGAGCTGCCTACGTAGGATTTAAGCTTCTCCTACGGGTTTTGCATTCTGTGGACAATTTGTAAACCATCCTTTTTTTTTTTTTGCATCATTTGTCAGTATTTTCCCTGTTTTGTTTATCCTTTTGTGTTGTTTTTTACATGCATATATTAGGCCTTATATAGAAACATAAATAAATATGCTTTACAATTTATAGAAATCGCAATAGTAGGAACTGGGCTACAGTGAGAGATTTAATGATGTGCGGGTCTTCTAGGCCCATGCCATCGCTTAACCAGCATGGGAAAACGTGCCCAACACAGAGATAAACCCTTTCACGGCAGAATGACCTCCAGAAGCTGAGATTTCACCTCTGGAATAAATAAGAGAATAGTCAGAAATGAGGGTCTATAGACATTACACATTTGACTGATTAGAATAAGGATTTATTTCATTTCATTTCGAAAAATGAAGCCTTGGTATAATGAAGAACTGAAAGAAACAAAAAAAAAAACTCTGGCGAAAAAACCCTTCAGATGAATCTCTAAGAAAATACAAATCATACCTCTCACACTACAGAACTCTAACGAATAAAACTAAAAAAGCCTATTATGCAAAACAAATACACGGAGTTGTTTTCAACTCATAACTACTGTTCGAAATAGTTAAGAGTTTAATAAAAGACCCTTCTGCACTCCAGACTTCGAACAAGAACTTCACAAGACCTTCATGTAATGACTACGCAACAGCATTAAGTGAAAAAATCCAAAGGCTGAAACAGCAAATCACATGCACCTGCCTAAATAACGCATCGGATCAAGTTAATGCACATGATAACTGGTCAACATTTGACACAGTATCAAAGATGGAGATTAGGAAAATCATAACTAAACTAAAACCAGCTTCTCATCCACTTGACTTGATTCCTGATTCTTCACTGAAACATAACCCCTAGTCAACCTCGCACTTGCAGAAGGACATATGCCCCATGGTCTAAAACAGGCAGTAATAAAACCAATCTTAAAGAATAAAGCAGGAAGATCTGATGATTGGGACAACTACCGACCAATCTCCAACTTCACCTTCATCACAAAAATTCTTGAAAAAGCAGTTCTTAGCCAATTAGAATCTCATCTAGAAGACAATAAAATCTTATATCCTAACCAATTTGGATTTAGAAAAAAATCGCTCTACGGAAACTCTTCTAAAATCCCTAACTAACCCTATATTACGGGGCTTTGACTCTAATGAATCATACTGCCTGGTGCTGATTGATCTCATAGCAGCCTTCGATACTGTTGACCATAACCTACTTTGCTGACAACTGAGAAACATAGGGATTGAAGGAAATGTACTTAAATGGTTCACCACATTCCTTACAAACAGATCCTTCCAACTTAAATTCAACAATCACTCATCTTATACATTCCAATGTTCTACAGGCGTTCTGCAAGGATCTGCACTATCTACAACTCTACTTGATATATACATGCTGCCCTTATGCAAATTACTAACAGAACTAGGAATAAACTTCTTTCTGTATGCTGACGATCTGTAATTTTACATCCCACTAACAGAATCATTTGATAAAGCAACATTGCTTATCTCTGAATGTATGGTCACAATAAAAGAAAAGCTTGCACAAATGAAACTATCAATGAACCCCAATAAAACTGAATTAATCTGGCTGAGCCGAAACCCACCTAAATCTATTCCACTAGGGACTGATCTCAGAAATTGCCAATTAACCCCATCAATTCAAGTGAGAGATCTAGAAGTTCAAACTGATGACAACTTAACGAGGAAAACCCATATTAGCAAACTGATCAAATCAGATTTCTATAAGTTACGAATCCTGAGCATATTGAAACCTCTTCTAAACACAGCAGATTTCAGAAAGGTTTTACAATCTCTCTAACCTTGATTACTTCTGGGACTCCCTGCTAGTCTCGTAAAACCCCTGCAACTACTGCAAAATGCTGCAGCTGGACTACTGTCTGGAAAACGGAAATACGACCACATCTCCCCAACGCTGATCGCTCTGCATTGGCTCCCTGTTCAATCAAGAATAATCTGCAAAGTACTTACAATAATATTCAATAACATTTATCCGAACAACGATCTGATGGGAATAATATTTAAACCACATATTCCACCACGCATGCTCAGATCACAAAACAAAGGCCTCGTAGAAATCCCGACCATAAGAAACTCTCATCTAACGCAAACGAGAGAGAGAGAGCGATTTCAGTCGCTGGAACTCCATGCCAGGGGACCTGCGAACTGTAACAGACCATAAAAAATGTAAGACCTTGTTGGCTATTCAAAAATGCCTACATTCTGGCAGAAGCCCCCAGTTCTCCCTGAGTCAGAAAACCTAAAATGTACTGATCTTTACCCCCATCTCTAATCCCTCTTTACCCAGTTATGTTTTTCCTAAATGTATCTGTCTTTGAATGCACACATTGTATCTAAATATTTCCCTAGGTTACAATCTATACGTAGTCTACTTCTGTTTTCATTGTGTATTTATGAGTGTCTAACCTGGGCACCGTGTTGAACTAGTGATTTTCACATGGAATGGCACTATATACACACACAACACACAAATAAATAAATAAATGCATTATTTTATTAGGTACAAGATACGTTTCAACAGCACACCAAGAATTGTTGGCACATTTGTAACCAAGATATTACCTGGAGGCTTCGATTAGACAACAACCAAACAAAAAAACAAACAAACAACAAACAAACCAACCCCAGACTTAATTTCTACCAAGTGGAGAGAGGTGCAAGCACTTCATTTGTCTCTCTGGGTCACAGCTACGAGGAATCTTCTGGCAATGGATCAGAGGATAGCGAGGTGCAAATAAGCTAAATTTGCTGAACAATGGAGGCAAAGCCAAATATTCACAAAAAAGAACTGGAGAGGTGAGCAGCTCACCTAGTGAGAATGGGATGGAGCCTCGCTATGTTCCCAGGTATTTTTTTGATGTACTTATATTTGATGTATTTGTATTTATTTTCTGTATTATTTGTTGGTTGCAAACAGCGTTAGATTGTTCCTTGATTCAAGAAAGGCCGTCTAGTAGCAATGTAAACGAACACTGACATCAATCACCACAGAATCATATAAATGGCAGTGAACTGGGTGATTAACGTATTTGGATTCTGGGTCACAACAGCTGGTGCTGGTGTTAAACCATTGCCTTGAGCAAACTGCCCTTCAGCTAACCAAGGCGAAACCTAAAGTTAATCCAACAAAATCCGAAGTTCTCTGGATAAGTCGCAAAGACCTAGTCAGCTGACCCCGTTATAGCCGGCATTATGATTCCTCGTAAGGTATTAGAACTGATGCCACTTTAACTATGACAGACCACGTCCCCGCACGTCTCCATTCCTCTTTTTATTTTCTGCCATACATTGGACAAATTACATTTTTTGTGGACCAGAGGGATTTGAAAGTTCTCCTTCCTTCACTTGTTTTACCTAGACTTGATTATGGGAGGCTGTCACAAATACGGCAGCAAAGTTAATTTTTGGTTTACATAAATTTCTCCGTGTCCTCTTCTCTTGTGAAACTCCATCGGGTACCTATTTTGTCACAAATTAAGTTCAAAAATCTCTGTCCTGCATGTAAAGCTCTTCATTGGGCTGAGCCTTCTAAATTTGCCCAATCTCGTGGTACCCAACTCCCCATCTAGACCTTTGCGTTCCAGTGTGCAAAATAACTGTCTGAGATTCGGCTGCAACTGATCAGATGGACGGCCTTTTCTTACCAAGCACCGTATTTATGGAATGCATTGCCAATGGAGATTTGTTTGGAGACAAACTTTTTGAAGTTTAGAAAGCAGGTTAAAACGTGGCTATTCATGAAGTCCTAAGGAGATTATTAGTTAGGGTATGCTTTTGGAAGCTGCTGTTTTACTGTATGATTTTAATATTTATGTTTTTTATTACTGCGCTTGTGCTGTATTTTGTTGTTTATCTTATATTGCATTCTTTTATTGTTATGCTATATGTATTTTATAGTTAACCACTTTGCTTATTTTTAGAATTGCAATATATTAAATTCAATAAATAATAATAAAAATGAAGCGAATGGGAGACCAGTAGGAATGGGTCCGTTTGAGAACAACAGGAGAGATTGTTGGCAGTGTCAAATAAAGAAAAATATTCTGAAGTGAAGGCCAGCTGTACAGCAGACCCTTAGGGGGCTCCTCCAGTAAAAGCAAAAGTGTGGTACATTACATGTTGCTGACATGTGAAATAGAACTGTTTATTGACATTCCAATAAAAATATATATAAAAAAGAACTCAGCCCCAGGGAGATAAAGCAACTTGTCCAAGGTCACGTGGAATCAAAGGATTTGTGCCATTTCAAGGACAAAAGGTCATATCGAATGTGCCTGCCACAGAAAATCCAGGATACTAAGGAAGAAGGACCTGATGGAGTCAACTCTTCAGATGGTCCAAAACGCGGCAGCCAGAATACTGACAAACACGAGGAGAAGAGACTACATCACTCCCATCCTCAAAAACTTACACTGGCTGCCAATACATTTCAGAATTATTCATAAGTCCATCACCATTATCTATAGAGCCATCCATCACCAGGCTCCACTTAACCTACAAATCCCGCTCAGACAACTTACCTCTTCCAGACCCATTAGAGAAGCTTACAGAGGATCACTACACGTACCCCAAACCAAAACCACACAGCACCTAACATTTAGAGACCGGGCCTTCTCTACAGCAGGACCATCGATATGGAATTCCATTCCACCGGATCTCAGACAGGAACCCTGCCTTCCAACATTCAGAAAATGGCTTAAGACTTGGTTGTTTAAACAAAGCCTTTACAGACACCAACTGAATCTCAATTCCACAACAACTATAGACAGTCGCTTCAGAATATTGTAAATAATTACTCCTCTTTCTGTTAAATTTCTCTAGCTTTTTCTTCTTCCTCCAGTTTTGAGCAGCCTTGTTTTTTTGTAACTTCATTGTTTCTCTTCACTTGTTCCATGTTTCAAGTTCATTTTACACCCCTTGTTAATTGTAACCCAGCATGACGTGATTGTATCATGAATGCCGGTATAGAAAAAAACTTTAAATAAATAAATAAATAAATAAAAAATAATAATAATAATAATAATAATAATAAATAACTCCTGCCTCCATGTCCGAAGTCTACCACACGCGGTATGTAAAGCACGAGAAAGGATCAAAGCATCCTCGACGGCGAACCCCAGTGGATCAGCGGGCAAGACTGGCGTAGACCCCAGAACCACTTTCAGCTTTCTTTTGCTATAGATGGACTGAGCACGCCAGTCTCCACGACTCCCAACACTGCCGGATCTTTCGTTGTGCGTGTCCACTCCATGGCACATAGGTTCACGGCTGAGGCTCTCTGCCTGTGTAAGCCGTACGTGCTGGCCTAAATAAAACTTCTTCACGTCTCTCACGCTGGCCAATGACACATCACAGAGCCTGTCACAATAAAGATGTTTTTTGTCTGTTCTGACTCCTTGCTGGAGACAAGGGCTGAGATGGAGGAAAGTCTACAGCTTGGGGAGATACAAATCTCATTGCTGAGCTACAAGTTGGAGAACTTCAAGATCTATTTCTGGCAAGGTCTCATTTCCTCACACTCTCATAGTACAAAACACAAAGTTTCACACTGTTAAATGATGTCTTTGCTATTTGCAAATATCATTGTTAAATCCAGTTTTGGATGCTAAATGAGCAATTTGAGCAATTTGCTTGTTCTGTTGCCTCAGGTACCCATTAGCTTATGAGCTGTCTGGGGTAGGGGCTTGTTGAATTTCTAATAATACTATAAGTCATCTTGAGCAGGATTTGGAAAGGCAGGCAAAAAAATTAACTTCTGCAATGCATCCTGGCCTGAATGACCCTGACAGTGGGGTGGGGGGCAATCTGAATCTGCCACGGCGCAATGCTACTCATTTTATGCAATGCTCTTTAAAACGATTTCCTAGGCTGTAAAGGCAAATTACTGTAAAAGGATACGGTAAAAAGGATTTGCTTGTTTTTTGTATATTTCCCCTTCTGAAAATTTCTCCAACTCCAGCACATTTTTTTTTTGACAGTTCCTCCTCTGCCTTTGGGTTTTCAGCTCAGGGCCAAGAGCTGGTGCCACGAGCTTTTCAAGTGCAACTCTCTGGGGATTTTTCCTCTCTGTGTCCCCTCCAGTCATTGCGGCGGCTGGCAGGACCCTGATGTGCTGACCATGCCCCCCACTCCGGGCGAAGGGGACCGTAACATGCCCGGCCCGGCCCCTGACCCTGTAATTCCCGACAGCCACGTGCGTCCTGCACAGGCGCGTTCTTATGCTGTCACCGAACCGGCAGGGGGCGCTCGACACCTTTCTAAGGTTACTCTGAGCGGCCGGGTCCTGCCTGCTTCTTACCTGGGGGTGGGAGGCAATGCTGCACTGCGCTTTCTGTAACTGCAATTATTCCTTCCTTCCTTCCTTTTACCCTTTCTTATTTTACTCATTTTATATCTGACTTTGGCAGCACGTGTAAGGTTGTCATGCCAATAAAGTTACCTGAATCAGAAGCCAGAGCCACGTGACCCAGCTCGCCCAACAGGGGACGTAAAAGTCACTTGCGGAAGTCCCGCTAAGCCAGCACCAGCTCCTGGCAAACCCGTTCCCAAATGGGTCATAATCGGGTTGGAAATATGAGCCCCAGGGAGCTGGGATGGAGTGGAAGTGGGTCACGGAGTGCCCCTCGCCTTTCCGCAGCCGGAAAACGGAGGGGCCCTGACTGGGCGGCACAATAAACTCCCGCCCCTAGGGCACGGCATGGGTCTGTACTTCTGAGTTCCTTTCTCCTTAGAGCTACAAATCCATGGCATGCAGTGGGGTAAAGCAGAAGTGGTTCAGTGGACCTGCGGGGAGGTGGCAGCTCTAGTCCCAACAGGCAGCCGGGGGGCTTAAGGGAAACGTATCTTGCCGAGAGGACGGTGGCATATGCCCGGAATTTCCTACCCGCAGAGGAGGGTGGAAGAAAACAATCATAGAATTCAACCTGATGTGTGTGGTGGGGGTGGTGAGAGGGTTCTGATTAGGGCTATGGAGTAGGCCAGGGGTAACTGAGCAGACCGGGTGTCCAGGGGCTCTTATCCACTTAGAACTGCTACAATATTATGAGAGAGCTGCCACAGATAGGACCACTGGTATCACCTCACTCAGGTACCTAAACAGTCTGAGCCAGTCCGGGTTTACTATGCCGATACAGTAAAGTTCACGGGAGAGCGCACAGGCCACTCTCCTGTGCGCACGATTCACTAAAACAAATTATTCAAATTAGGGCCTGCGGTAAAAAGAGGCGCTAGGGACACTAGTGCGTCCCTAGCGCCTTTTTGTTTGACAGGAGCGGCGGCTGTTAGCGAGTTTGACAGCGGACACTCAATTTTGCCAGGGTGGGTTCTCAAACCCGCTGACAGCCATGGGTTCGGAAACCAGACGCCGGCAAAATTGAGCGTCCAGTTTTCAAGCTGCGGGCCGATTTAAATTTTTTTTTTAATTATTTTTTACTTTGGGACCTCCGACAATATCGCTATGATATTAAGACGGAGGGTGTACAGAAAAGCAGCTTTTACTGCTTTTCTGTGCACATTCCCGGTATTGGCAGAAATTAGCGTCTACCTTTGGGTAGGCGCTAATTTCTGAAAGTAAAATGTGCGGCTTGGCTGCACATTTTACTAAGTGAATCGCGCAGGAGTAACTAATAGGGCCATCAACTTGCATGCATTTAATGTTATTTTTCAATCTAGTGTTAAATTTTTTGATTGTATTTCAATTTTATTTTCAGTTTAATGTAATCTCAATTTAATGTTTGTTGCGACTCTTGAATGTTTCAGATTGTATGCACCCTGAGTTAGTACCCTGGGATCCCAGTTGCAAAACCCTTGTTCCATGTAATGCTATTATTCAACAACTGTTTCAATGTAAACCGACATGATATGTCTTTGCCACATGAACGCCGGTATAGAAAAATAAAAAATAACTAAATAAATACATGTGCATGTTGCAGGCGTTATTAGGTTTTTTTTTTGGGGGGGGGGGGGGTTGGACGCGCGTTTTCGACCACTTACTGACAGGTCTAAAGTTAGCCCAGGTTTGGACGTGCGTTTTCGACGCGCTATTACCCCTTACTGTATAAGGGGTAAAGCTAGCACGTCGCCGCACATTTTACTTTCAGAAATTAACTCCTGCCCAAAGGCTGGCGTTAATTTCTGCCGGCGCAGGGGAAGTGCACAGAAAAGCAGAAAAAACTGCTTTTCTGTACACCCTCCGCCTTAATATCACAGCGATTTTAAGTCAGAGGCCCCAAAAATTAAAAAAAAAGTAAAAATTAAAAAAAAAAAAAATCGGCCCCTGGGTCGGAAGACGGACGCTCAATTTTGCTGGCGTCCGTTTTCCGAACCTGTGGCTGTCAGCGGGTTTGAGAACCGACGCCGAAAAAATTGAGCATTGGCTGTCAAACCTGCTGACAGCTGCCGCTCCTGTAAAAAAGGCAGCGCTAGGGACGCGCTAGTGTCCCTAGTGCCTCCTTTTACTGCAGGCCCTAATTTGCATAGGCCACCCTCCTGAATCGCGCGCCCAGGAGAGTGTCCTGTGCGCACACCAGGAGAGCATTTTTCTGTATCGGCCTGTGAATAAGGGGTAAAGCTAGCGTGTCGAAAACGCGCGTCCAACCGCTGGTTAATTGTATCGCCCTGTAAGCCCGGAAAGGCAAACGGTCCTGAGAGGATAAAAATGAAATGCTGAAATCCAGGAAGCACTAATAAAACTATTTAACCTGTTTCACATTCCGTTCATTTCCCTAAAACATAATCAGAGGGATTAACTACCCTGATCTATAAACACATTTATAAATTGAAATAACTACAGAGGGATCTGTGTCAATAGTAATATTAGCAAACTCTTCTGTAATGTCACCAAACGAGTACTAAAGTTAGACTGAGCAGGTCTAAAGTTAGCTGGGTAAACGTAATAAATAGCTTGGCTGAACATCCTAGACATGTTAGCCAGATCAGCTTATGCCAGCTCACTTGCTCAGCCGCAGAAAAGCTGCATCTGCCCAGGTGGTCTCTTCCCGGGAAGCTCCTGCCTCAATAAATCCGCCGGGTGTCACCCGCCTCCCGTCATTTCAGCCGGGGAGTGGCGGAATGTGGACCTCAAAGAGATGCACATTTCCCAGAGCTGACAGAGAAAATCCACGCTTCTCACAAAGGAATGCGCAGGAAACACTATGCCTGCCGGGGGAGAGGACGAGGAGAAACAGCAGCTTGGGGCATCCTGCCACCAGGCCAGAAATGAAAGCACAACCTGGCCATGAAATTGTACTCTCTGTAACCAGTACCTGACTTATTCCCGTTTTGTAACTTGTTTCCCTGCTTTTCCTACCCTCTTAGTTTAATCATTCTGCATATTACTTCGGCAACATATATAAAACTGTCACGCCAATAAAGTTACCTGAATCTAAACCAAATTTGCTCCCCAACAACGGCAGGACTACATCTCCCTGCATGCATCCGGGCAAAACCAGACCTGGATGAGCCTATCCGGGCTGACCTGAGCGGGGAGCTGCAGCAGGCCGAGCGTCACCGCCTCGCTTTAATTCTAAGGACGCCGCCTGATGGGCGGGACGCGTGGGCGGAGCCGAACGCCAGTGTCACGTGCTTGGGGTGGGCGGAGCCGGTGTCCCGCATCACGTGCTGTCTCTCGTCGGCTTCATCCGGAAGCAGCGGTGACGGGGTCGCTCTCCCCCCCTTCTCCCCGCTGTGCTGGTGATGGCGGCTGAGCGTCCTGCGGCGGCGGCGGGGAAGGAGGCGGAGGAGGCCGGAGGGCCGCTGGCCGGGAAAGCTGGCGAAGCCCTCTTTTTGCTTCTGGGAACGGGCGTGACGGTGCTCAGCCACCCGCTGATTTATGCCAAGCTCCTGATCCAGGTTAGGGGAGGGGCTTGCTTAGGTGTAACTGAGGATGGAGCCATAGAAATGCCAGGGAAGGAGAGGTTGGGGTGCAGGGGGAGGAGTGTGAAGCAGTGCAAGAGAAGGCGATATTGGGGTTGAGGAGGAGGAGGAGGGGGTAACCGTATAAGAGGAGGAATGCAATAAAACTCATGGGAGCAAGAAAGTGTGATGGGATAGATTGAGAGGACCGAGTGTTGGGAAGGAGGGTAAGGGGCCCAGGGAATGGTGAATGATGATGTTGGTGAGTGGGAAGGAAGGGGACAGGACATGTTGGTACAGGAGAGAGACTGAAGAAAAGAATGGAGGTGCTGAGAGAAAATTGGTGGCAATGTGTTGGAGGGGAGGTAAAGATGAAATGGGAAAGAAAGAGATGCATTAGAGGAAAGCCTAGCATGGTGTACAGCAGCAGTAAAGGCAGAGCACTGGGGAGAGTGATGAGGTGGGAGGGCCAAGTGTTTGACAAGTGGAAGGCTGGAGGAAGAGAATCCAATTAAGACAGATGGGAGAGATGGAGGAAGGGTTGTGTTGTGATATCGGCCATGGTGCTGGTAGAGTGATTCTGGTTGGTGGTGGCATGTTGTCCTGGGATGCTGAATGCTGTTCATTTCATTGTGTGCTGGGGTATTCAGCTGAGTGGTGCCCTAAGGCAAGTGCTGCAGTAGGGGCTGGGAGTAGTAGTTTGTTAGGTTGCATTCTGCAATATGGAGCTGCGGGCCACAGTTTAGGTTGGTCATGGATTATCAGTTTAGTTTATTAGTTTTTATATACTGACATATTGGGGTACCATCATATCGGTTTATGATAAATAAACTAAAAATACAGTAATATCATCTTAAAATACAGCTAAAACATGTTAAAATCAAAAACCAATAAAACTAACAATGAGTAAGTACTAAAATTCAATGCTAAAATTACATTAAATACATACTAAAAATAATTGCTTACATTAATCTATACTAAAATCAGCATTAAATAACATCACATCATAAAATAAATCAAAGCATTGAAATTGTGGGGTTCTGCATAATGGCCATGGGGATATTTCACTGGGTACTTAGTAGCCGGGTTTCCTTGTGAATTACTGGATTGGAAATTGGAATTTATGGCTGCTGTTGGCACACTGAGCTGGCTGCTCATTTATTTACCTGGACTTCAGAGTACTGAGATGGGGTCTGGATATTGATTTGCCCTTTTTTAAAAATTTTTTTTGAAGGTTGGACATGAACCGCTCCCTCCATTTGAAGGGACCAATCTACTAGGGAGAAGAGTGCTGTACCTGCCTGGCTTTTTCACCTATGGTGAGTGCTCCTCAGTGCGCCCTGGGACTGGCCAAACCCACCCTGTAAGATAAGTTCTGATCCTGTGCTTAGGGGTCCTTGGGACTCTGTAGTCATTCTAAGTTTCTGAAAACATTGTGAAAACTGGATTCTTAGAACCTGGGGAGGAGAGTGGCAAAAGGCAAGCTTCAGTCTTAGACTATTACATGTATGTTAAGCATGGAAAAGTTTTTAATAAAAAGAATTAAAGAAAAATGAGAACATTCATTTCTTGGCTTTTTAGTTAATTAGCTCACAGATGTTTGTGCTGTAGGATTCCCTCAAACATGGATGCTCCAAGGACCAAACAAAATCACTAACATGCCAGTGGTGCCAGCATTTTTACCACTGTCGAAAATCATATTTGGAAGCAACTTCTCAAACCTTGGAACACTTAACACTGTTTCAAGTAGGATTCACATGGTAATGTTCCTCTGCCCCAGCACGTCGCACTAGGACACAGGGCGATCTGCTGTTCCCTAGAGCAAAAAACAACCCGGTTGCTTGCTCTGCTGTTCTAGGATCGGGTTCTTACAGCTTTCTGCCCTCCGGCCCCTGAAGGATTCCATGAAGAAAGGAGTGAGGAGCCTTACTCCTCCCACCAGGCCCTTCTATCTGCACCTTCACTTGCTACGGCACAGCCAAGGCCTGCCCGAGGTCTTGCACCCAACTTAGGGGGCTATATCCCGCAGGACGTAACGCAAGGAACCCTGCTACTCTTCCTTCAGCCAAGCCTTCCCCCTGAACTTCCACGCATTCCTCTCTGAACTAGGACACTGGTGCGCCCCCGGGTTTTGCCACCTGTACAGCTTTGCGTTGCTCAGTTTTTGGTTTTATGTCGTCCCCCCCCCCCCCCCCCCTCCCTCCCCCGGTCTCCAGAGACGTTTTCTGCAATTCACATAGATTGATGTACGTTCCCCCTTGCAGGCACCTCCTAGTCCGTTTACATTCAGGTACTGAGGGTATTTTCCTGTCCCCAGAAGACCTTTGTAAATCATTATGTGCCCGTCCTAGGGAAAGGCAGAATTTCAGATGGGAATAAATCAATGAATACGAGGTATTGAATGAAGTGAAAAGCAGGTACTCGGTCAGCTTGAGGAGGAACTGAATCCGTCTCTTGGCCACGACTTGCAGCTCCTTTGCTAAGGAGCCCTTGAATTCTGGCCTCATATGTGTCTCAAGCTCTGAAATGCAGCCTAGAGGGTATTAAGACGTTTACAAGCCGATGTTGCATTCTCTTTGTTAGGCCCAACTAAAAAGAGAGACCCTCATTATTGATACAACTAAGTAGCAATTGCAGTAATGAGAGAGCAGAGCAGTCGGCCGTTGATGGAACGTGGAAGGGCTACATTTGTGAGTTTAATTTGGATAATTTCCTGCAAATGGCCTTCCCCCACGGAACTCGCTTGCCCTGGGAGGCTGTGAATGTGCGATCAGTATCTGTTGTGAAAACTAATCCCTTCCTTTTCTTTAGACTTTGTTAGCAAGACGCTTGCGGTCGATTCCCACGGCACCGTGCTGGTTGAAACCGGACTGCCGACGGCACTGCGGGAATTGCATGCCCGCGCCGGCATTAAAAGTCAAGTTCCTGGGGCGCCGAGGTCCAGGGTGCTGTGGCGGCAGCGTTCCCGGCCCCCTGGCAGGGAGGGGTGTTGTGCTCATTGCTGTATGGTGACACCTAGTGGCCAGATTCAGGACCCACGATCGCAGGGATCTGGTGTATGGCCCCCCCCAATTCCAGAACCGTCACTGCAAGGACTGGACCAAAAATGTAACTTGGGAGGGGATGCCCGGCTCGTGAGGCAGGGTTCCGATCGAGCTGGACGAGCAGGAGAGGTTACAACCCTCGCCCTTCCCTCCGTACTGCATCCTCGGCATAGCAGCGCTGTCTTAAACTTCCAGCCGCCCTCTGCCGAATGGTTCACGTCTGTTTTCAGTAATCTCGAGAGAGCCTCCTTGTAAGAAAAGTGGATGCTCTCTGGCCCAGCTTTGCCACTGTCAAGGGGAAACCCCCGCGGGAGGCAGGAGCCCCCCTCAGTGTGGCAGGACACGCCACGCCCTTTTTCGTGCATATATTGCGAGGGGCCACCCATCTAGCGACTGCTGCCTGCGTCGACTGAATGCAGAATTGGACTTTTCTGAGCAACACCCGCTTTTGTTTTTCTGCCAGCCGGGCACATCGTGGAAGTGGATGGACGAAGGGGCCTCTTCCGGGGTCTTGCCCCTCGGATTGTCTCTGCTGCTTTGTGTACAATGACCCGTGGAACGGTGAAGCAGGTAAATAGAAGCAGAATAAGGTTTTTGTGCTTGTGTGCTAGTGTCCCCTGCTTTCTCACGATTTTTGGTGCAGCTGCGGGCATGTGCTGGTGGGAGAGAGCAGAGCCGTGTGCGGTGTGTGTGGGCCCAGGAGCCGTGTGCCGCATGCATATGCTCCCTGTATGATCTATGCACACACACGAGAGCCATGTTTAGCGTGCATGCTGTCTCCCATGTGATGTGGAGCCCCATTCAGCAGACATGCAGGACGTGTCTCTGTAAGAGTGCTTATTGCATGGCTTGGAGTTCCCTGGCTTTCTCTCTCACTCACCCCCCCGGGTAAGTGTTTGTGCTGGTGCCGTGGGAGGTTGGAGTCGCCCGCACTCTTCCTCACACTGAGCCTGCCTCAGGAGGGGGAGAGCACGGTTCTGCCTTGCTTTTTTTTTCTTACTTCCAGTCTCTTGTTTGTTCCTCTGCTAAGGCCTGTCCTCTGGAGGATATGGAGCATGTGTCTAACAAGGATGATGTGAGAACTTCACTCAAAAAAGTGGTGCAGGAGGTGAGAGCATTAAACGTCGAGGAATGGTGGGGGAAGGGAAGAGGTCTGCGCTCATGTCTAGTGTGCTGAACAGTGAATGTCTGCAGAGTTATCTGTGCTGTGAGTGAGGAAGGCGAGGCACGGGAGCAGATGACATCTAATTACTGTTGCTTTCTTCTCCCCAGACCTCCCATGAGATGATGACACAGTGTATGTCCAGGGTTATCTCCCATCCCTTCCATGGTGAGCAGCCCTGAATATCTCGAGCGGGGTACTTGCCCCTGGCTGCTAGTTATGAAAGCGGGATTTGGTGTGAGTTCCTGCGCTCTCAGCTCGCCTCGTTATAAGGAAGGCACTTTCAGTGCATAAACTGCTGACGTCAGGGGGTCTGTGGTGCCACTGAGGGGCCCCTCCCTGCTGACCTCGGGGTGCCTGTGGTTGCACTGAGGGGGCTCTCCCTGCTGATGTCGGGGTGCCTGTGGTTGCACTGAGGGGGCTCTCCCTGCTGATGTCGGGGTGCCTGTGGTTGCACTGAGGGGCCCCTCCCTGCTGACCTCGGGTGACCCCTCTATGATGCTAGGTGTTGGAATAACCGTTTCTTTTCTCCCTTCTCAGTAATCTCCGTCCGCTGCATGGTGCAGTTTGTGGGCCGGGAAGTAAAATACAGGTAACCGTGTCCTGATTTTAAAAGTTAATGGCTATGCAATGTGAATCGGCAGCGTTACAGCTTTAGCAAAGAAATTCCAGCCCTTTCTTTCTCGTGGGGCAGTGTTTCCCCTCCTCGGGTCGCTTTGTGAGGTCCGTTACATTTGGAGGAGAGGGCTCCGGTAATATCTTAACATTCTGGGGAGCATTGTCCCTTGGAGAACCAGCACCTCTGGGCTACACGGGCAGCCAGGGCATGCATGCGGGCGGCACAAGGTTCCTCGTACTAACCCCCCCCGACAACTGAGGCAGACAGAGCTGCAGGGATCGGGGTGGCAGCTCGTGAATCTTGCACCGTCACCGCCTTGTTTGTTAGCAAGTTTTGCAAAGGGTTCCTGGTCTCCGAGAGCCCTCCCCCCCCCCCCCCCCCGTTCCGAGCCCTGGGCTCGGCAGCGCTGGCCTCTCCACTCCCAGGGCGATTCACTTGCTCTCCGCTGAGTCTGTGCCTTTCTTTCCTTTTCACAGCGGTCTCTTCAGCTCCATTGGAAGGATTTTTAAAGAAGAGGGGATCCTGGGATTCTTTGTGTACGTTTTTGCATTTTTTTTCCATGTTTAAATAAATAAATACATTAAATATAAATAAATAAATAAATCCCTCTTTGCTTCAGCCAGTGAGGAGGATGGGGAGAGGTGTGGTGGGGGGCAGGCTGGACAGGGACAGAGAGAGTGACGCAGTAAGAGCTCTATATCCAGTCACCAACGCGTATATTTCTCACTGAAACTCTATCACTGGCTGGTGCACGAGAAGTGCTCAGAACGGGTTACAGTGCAGGTAAATGTGCTGTGGATCTGGTTTTCGGGGTCTCCAGACTCCGTTTGCAACCGCTCGTCCTAAGGATCCAGTTAGTGAAGGTGGCAGAGTGGGGGGACCCTGAATCAGGCTCTTCCTCTCTCTTTCTCCGCAGGGGTTTGCTCCCCCATCTCCTGGGGGACGTGGTCTTCTTGTGGTGCTGTAATCTCGCGTCCCACTTCATCAACACGTACGCCGTGGATGACAACGTGAGTGGAAGCTGTCGTCTCTGGGGTGAGGGGATTCATGCACAGCCCAGTCAGCCTCCCGCTCTAATCTGTGACCCCTTTCCAGTCCAAAACTGCGGGAGGAAAAGACAACGGGACTCTGTGAGGGAGCAGGGATTGGGGAGCACAAGTCCGCTTATTTGGCATTCATTGGACTTCTGTGGTTTCAGTCTGCTATTGGGTTGGCCTCTTGGGGCAGGGGGGTGGCCAGGTTTATTTACAGTGGCACTTCGGACGCTCGCTTGATGTAGCTTAACCGTTCCTTGCTCTCTGGCCTCTTACTGTCTTGTCTCCTCCAGCAGCTCCGCCAAGCGTCTATGATCCGAAGCTACACGAAGTTTGTTGTGGGGGTAAGAGCCGGTCGCCCTGCCCGCACCGTGCCTCTGTATCCGTGCCAGCGCACCTGTACTTGCACGCCTGAGTGATCCTGAGTATGGTTGTGTACCGGCTCCTTCCCGAGTGATCCGGTTACTGTTCCTGCTTGTTGATTGGAGAACCTGTGCTTGTGTGTCCTCGTGCGTGCACATGGCTGTGTTTGGAGGGAGGATCCCTTCCTCGTGTAATTGCCCGGCCCATCGTGATTCTCGCGTGACTGGCTGTCTTTTCTCTCTCTGCCTCAGATTGCCGTTAGCATGTTGACGTATCCCTTCCTATTAGTGGGTGACCTAATGGCCGTGAACAATTGCGGGTAAGTGGTTTTATTCTGTTTTATTTTTCATTTATTCCCTTCGGCCTAGGTCATTTTCCTCTCATCTCTCGCCCAAGATCATACAACACCCAGGGACCAAGAAGATCTGTGTGCACAATGCACGCACTCTGCGTTATATTGGTAGCTGTGTATTTATTTATTTATTTATTTATTTAAGTTTTTTTATATACCAACATTCAAGACGATAGTCCCATCATGCAGGTTCACAAGAAACAGGGGTGCAATTAAAATAAACTTTACAATTTGAACAATAGTGCAGAAAAGCAGTTATATGTAACAGGGAAACAATAACTTGGAGTAAGAAGGAAAATGAAGATCAGATAATTATATATATATATATAATAACATTATAAGGGGTGGCTATTAATGCTATTACTAGCGAAGTATGTTGATTGAAGGGAGTTAAGTAATGTTGGAGTTAGGAAAGGCCTGCGTGAACAGCCAAGTCTTGAGTCTTTTCTTGAATGTTGAGATGCTGGGTTCCATTCTAAGATCCGGGGGAATGGAGTTCCATAAAGTTGGACCAGCTGTGGAGAAGGCCCGATCTCTAAGCGTGATGTGTCTGGTAGTTTTGGCTGGAGGTACTTGAAGTGATCCTTTGTAAGCATCTCTTGTCGGTCTTGTTGAGTAGTGTAATCGGAGGGGGATATGGAGATCGATTGGGGCTAATTGATGGATGTTTTTGAAAATGGTGAGAGTGGCCTTGTAGATTATTCTGAAGTGGATAGGCAGCCAGTGGAGGCCCATCAGGATAGGGGTTATGTGTTCTCTTCTCCTGGTGTTAGTGAGTATACGGGCGGAGGCATTTTGGACCATTTGCAATGGTTTGGTGTGTGATGAAGGGAGACCAAGCATGATGGTGTTACAATAGTCCAGCTTTGCGAAAATGATTGATTGTAGAATCGTTCTGAAGTCATGAGTATGGAAGAGAGGTCGTATTCTTTTCAGCACTTGGAGCTTATAAAAGCAGTCTCTGGTGGTTTTGTTGATGTTGGCTTTCAGGTTTAGGTGATTGTCAATTAGAACTCCTAGGTCTCTCACTTGTGTAGTGTTTGGTAAGGTTGGATGAGTGTGTGTGAGGGAGCTGTTTTCTGGTGTGATGATTAGAAGTTCCGTTTTTGATGAATTTAGTATCAGGTTGAGACTTGTGAGAAGCTGTTTGATATTTTGGAGGCAGGTTTCCCAGTGAGACAGTGTTTTTGCGAGTGACTCCTTGATGGGGATCTTGTAAGGGGATTCTTGTAAGATCTTGTAAGGGGATTCTTGGCAAAAGTGCTTGTTGGGTACCAAAGTGTTGGGATTTAAATATGGCTATAACCACTAGATATTGGGATGACCCCTGCTTCCCCTTCCAGCCCTGTCTGAGCTCTTCCTTTTTCTCTGCTTCGCAGGCTGATTGCTGGTCTTCCTCCATATTCTCCTGTGTTTACATCCTGGATTCAGTGCTGGAGATACCTCACCGCTCAGGTGAGGCAAATCCTGGTTTAAACCTTCTGCACAGAAGATGGGCAGTGTTTATCCAGCCAGGTTGCTGGGTTGGCCAAATGTTCATGCCCTCTGATTTCACGTAGCAGGGAGAGTGCCAGCGTTTTCACCAAACTGGCGAGGGCTGCACATCCAGGCCTATGGACATGCATAGAAAGACTTTTTGTATTCTTTTGCAGAATCTGTGCATGAAAATAGGCAGATATCCTTCCTGCTTTGAAAGTCAGTCGGCATAAGTGCCATATTCCCCAAGAGGCACAAGCTATGTGTGTTTAGATATTAGTAATGCATCACAAGGTTGCTGGCAACACTTCTGTTTACTCTAAAGACTGGTTCTGTGGCTTTAACTCCTGCCTTAGCAAACCCTCCAGACTTGTGGCACACGGGCCAGGCAGAGCAGAAGTATCGCTCTGTAAGCATAGACGTGCTGACGAGCTTCTGCCACAGCAGCAGTGGCGAGGAGGCCTAGCTGGTTAATGGAGCACTGGTCTGGACTATCCCAGCTCACATTTCATGAGCACTCCTTCCAGAAGAAGGTGCGCTGCTAACAGAGGCGTGGGCAGTCTGGTCCTCCAGGGCCACAAACCAGTCAGGTTTTCAGGCTTCCCTAATGCATGTGCAGGAGAGAGATTTGCATGCATTGTGCCTCAGTTATATGCAGATCTATTTCATGCGTATGCATGAGGGATATCCTGAAAATCCGACTGGTCTGAGGCCCTCGAGGACTGGAATTGCCCACCTCTGCCCTCCTTCCTCCTGCGTCACATCGGAAGAAGGGAACAGCTTTCCTATTGCCCCAGAAAATGCTGTTACAAGCTAGGTCGGTTTGCTGTTTTCTCCCAGGCTGACAACTGCTCGTCATGGGTTTTGGCTGGAGCGAGAGCTCGCTCACTCTTACTTCGTCCTGCTGGTCTGGTCTCCTCTCTCTCCCGTTGTCTTGATTCCGCTCACCATCTCCTCCTCGTTTTCTTCCAGGGCCTGCTGTTCCGAGGTTCCAGCCTCTTCTTTCGCAGGCTGCCTGCCTGCAGGCATTAGCGCTGGTTTCTGCAGACGGGGAAGGAAGATGAAAGCGAGCTGGCGGAGGATGGACGCTTTTTATGAAACTTTTTTTTTTTTTTTTTTTTAAAGGTTGTGTAGAGAGAGTTTCAGTCCTGGCTGTGAAAGCCAGGGTGGTCCAGACGTGCCAGTCGTCTGGGGTAAGTGCTCCACCTGCAGAGGGCTTAACGGACTTATTGAATAAGAGGGTTCTCGTCTAGGCAGCCAGGGCCTGGCACTTTGCCTCCGTGCAGTACAGGACAAAGGCTTCATGCCTGTCGGGCTTTCCCCCCCCCCCCCCCCCCCACTGCTTTGCCTCTCTGCTAGGTTTAGCTTTTGTATATTTTAAGCTTAAGTCCCCAGGGATAGTTTTGGGAATTGTAATTCGAAGAACAGCAGGACTTCATATCCCAGAATGCTTTGGTAGGGAGAGGGGAGGGGCAAAGCAGGGAAACGCTCATGGGTGAACAGGGGGTGTGTGTGTGTGTGTCTGTGTTATGTGAGTGTTTAGTTCAATCCCGTGTAGCGGGCCCAGCCGGAGGACACAGAAAAGGCTGGGATAAAATGATTACGCGATGTACTCGCTGGTGGGCCCACAGGGGCGGTCCGTGAGATAGATTCGGATAACAAGGAGAGTGTGCTTTGTTGCTTTGAAACGCTCCCCTTTGCCTAGATCCTATCGTCTGATTATAAAGCAGTTTCCTGATCATTCAATTTGGGCAGAGAGTTGTAAATAGCTGAAGGGATTGCTCAGCTACTGCAGCCTTTAACACTGATCTGATAAACGCTATCCCTGCCTGCTGAGAATCCAAACAAAATCTCTGATATTTTTGGGTTGAGAGGTTTGTTTTGGGGAGGAGGGGGGGGCGGGTCTCTTTGACCCAGGCGTTTCCGGATGAGACGGAACCAGGGCCTTCCTTTTATAGCCCCTCCCCCACTGGCTGTGGCCATCCTGAGCTGGGGGAGGGGGGGGGGGGAGGATGCAGGCTCCAGGGCTGCTGTTGGAACCCTGCAAGGGTGGGTCCTGAATCTGGCCCCAGTGATGAGGATGACGACTCCTCCCCCCCCCGGGCTGTGAACGCTACCTCTGCAGCATCCCCGGGCCTGCTGGACCGGGAGCTCGGTCCGGCTCTGTCCTCATGACTACGTGCAAGGCGCTCTTAATTTAAGAGAGCTTTAATTAGAAAATTGCAGCTGTGTTTGTTGACAGGGAGTTGCATTGCCAGAATTGCGTGGAAATGCCATTTGAAGCCTCGTTCCTGCTCCAGTCACAACACGGAGCTAAAGCGAGAAAAATGACAGTCCTTGGTTTAAAATGAAAAGAAATGGAAGAAGAGTGTAATGGGGACAGGCGGATTCCTGCACGGGACTTCCTTTTCCCTCCTCCTGCTGAGGAGCTGCCCTGCGCTTTGCTCGATGAGAACATGGCCCAGTGTTTCCCCGATGATGGGGAGGGGAGCAAAGCTGGAATGGAAGAGAGACACCGCCTCCAGGTTCTTCGACTAGGAATTGATGCCGAGGCAAAGGCCAGTCCCCGGAACGAGCGTCCACTGCCAGTGGCCTCGTCTGCTGACCTTTCGGCTCTCTGGGGGGGGGGGGGTTTGTCTTGCACGGAGCCAAGCGACCCAGAGAGCAGCAGAGGGTTGCAGAGTGGATTGGGAGAAAGGGAGGCACTGTGTGAAGGCAGCGCTGTGTGCCCCCGCCTCCCAGCCCCCCCGCCAGTGTAAATATGCTTCAGCTTCGCAGATTGGGGTTGTGGGGAGGGTGGGATTGGCTTGGTCGCACGCACATCCCATGAGCGGTCGTTGGAGCCATACGATGACCGCTTCCACCACGGGCTCTCTCTCTCGCGCATCACAAGTGCAAGGGGAGCACAGGGTGCTCTTGGCGTAACTGCAGCGGTCTCGGATTTTTATTTTTTTAAACTTTTGAGTTTCATTGCCCGAATACAGGGCAAAACGTATACATGACCACCCGACTTGGATGTGTATAGTTCTTAATTTCTTTATTGAATTTGTAAATATACAAGTCAAAAGAAATCCTGGCTCGTAAAAAGAAAATATAATAAGCAAATTACATCCATCCAGCAGACCACAAATTGAAGGAGAATAAAAGAAACATTTCTAGGCCAATATTTAGCCATAAACTGCCCGTACTCAAGCTACCCTCGCCCAGCTAACAGTGGGCAGAGCTCTGGTCTGTAAAACCCCTCGCGTTCAGCTGGTTCACAGAATACGTGTTTGTTAGACCCACAGCTTTATCTGAAGGTGGCAACAAGAGCTAACTCTCTGTCTCTCCCTTACAAGTAACTTCTGCCTTCGTTGAGCAGCTGCTCGTTACATCTGGAAATAGCTGCTGTTTTATGAGCCTGAAAAATATCACCCTGAACAGGGAAAAGCTCATCATCCGTTCTTTATCTGGCTCGAAAGCAAAAGTTACAGAAAGTTTTATAAGTGAGAGTCTTGGAAGAGGGCTGTTAGCTCTAAACCGTTAGATGGGATGTATCTGACGGCAGCAGTGTTCTCCAACAGCTCTAGACCGGAGGAATAGACTTGATATTTTCAGGTAGAACCCTTTTAACAGAGTCGGGAAGCCTTTTTATAGATACTAATCATAGAAATGACGGCAGAAAAAGACCAATTGGCCCATCCAGTCTGCCCAGCAAGCTCCCACACTTATTTTCCCACACTTATCTGTTTCACCGACCACCAAGTTCAGGGCCCTTGTTGGTAACTGTTTGATTCAGATTTCCTGCCATTGATGCAGAGAGTAATGTTGGAGTTGCATCAAAGGTGAGCATAAGGCTTAATGGCTAAGGGTAGTAACCGCCGCATCAAGCAAGTTACCCCGATGCTTGTTTACCCAGACTGCACAGATCAATGCCTTGTTGGATGTTGTCTGAATGTAAATCCTCTTTTCCACATTTCCCCCTGCCGTAGAAGCAGAGAGCAACGCTGGATATGCATTCAAAGTGAAGTATCAGGCTTAATTGGTCTGTGAACTTAGGATCCATCCAAGGCTGCCTGACTCTGATGGCTTTCTTTAAGAATTTAATATTTTTCCAATGTTTGAATATTGTTTGTCTTTATACTTTCTTGTTTGATTTCTGATTATGTCTGTTTTTATGTGAACCGCCTCGGGCATGCCACAGTAGAGTGCGGTATTCAAGCATTTTAAGTAAATAAATAACGTGTAAAGGAGAGAGCGCAGATTTAGGAAAAATCAATAAACTAAAGATTTAACCTTCTAGAATAATTTTCTAAATTCTCAGAATAATGATGCGTCATTCCTTATCTTTAAGCAAGAGCGCATCACAATTATGTAACTCTGTACATTGAGCTTCCAGATCAACTATCTTTCCCTCATATGTCTTAATCGTCTGCTCCTGTGAAACAACTCGCCTTTGCAACTCTCCCCAACCCTGACATTTCATTATCCATCCTATCAGCTAATGTTCTTTCCAGCCCCATGATAGCAGTCCGTAAGACTTTACAGTTATCAAAGCTGGTTTTTGAGGGGTAGCGTTATTGATGGATTCTTGAGCACCATGAGCGATGATCTCAGTCCCATTATTGACACTTCCCATTGTTACCATTTTTGCCACACTCTCTCATCACTGGACCAGAGGTCAAAAACCCCTTTGGATAGTGGCCTTAGATCCCCAGACCTGGCATTAGATTGAAAATTCTCTGAACCGCGTTTGACCTGCCAAGCTTATCTGTGGCTGACAGAAAGTCATTGGTTGGAAACATGAAGCCTTGAAGAGTTGGCTGGGTCATTGGAATGAGGGGGGGTACAGTGGGCCTGAATGACCTCCCCCCCCCCCCCCCCAGGTTAACCAAACAAAACATTGACCAGGTCTCAAAATGCAAAAAAAAAAGCTGAAGCTAGACGAGACCGTCCTTTACTGAAACTTCTCACGCATTGAAAACAAAATTCCACAGATCCCTAAGTAGCCAAATCTGGCGCTGCCCAATGACATCAGATGCTTCGGCTCAGTTGCACACTGAAGTGGAGCACTGTAACGGATGCCTCTTCTTCTGTTACAGCCTCCCCCCTTCAGCTATAGATATGTAGTATGGGATGTGCAAGTCCTCATTGACTTGCAGCACAGCCACTTACTTGTGAGTTATGACGTGGGCAAGATGTTTTCACCACTGTCTCGTTCGATTTATGGAGACTGTAACTAGGTTTATGTTCCGACATATAAAACAGAGGCAGAAGTCGCTGTTAGTAATTTTTGTTCATAAAGTTTTGAGGTAGATGTGGGCTGGAATGGCCAAACTGCCATGGAACGTTGCATTTTTGACTCCCTGATGAGGTCAAAGGGAAAGAAAGCCAAAACGACAGTAAGTTGGCAGGTATGGATGCCGCCTGCTGTAAAATATCGCGTAGAAGAGAATTTTCTGAAGCCGGTGTGTTTAGAAGCGGTGAGTGGGGGAGGAGGGAGTTGGTAAAATCCTAGCAATGAAACGCTAAACTTCTGGAACTTGTTTAGTTAAGAATTAATTTTAATAAAATGTAAGACTGAAAGGTCTTTAACCATCTGTGGTAGGTAAGAGCTCATTGAGTGATCAAAGGATCGCTGCATCTCTTAAGACTCGCTACAACCCATTCTTCCACCCTCCTTGAGGAATTACATTTTAGATTTACAAGAAAATAAACCTGAAGAAGGGGCCTAAGTGATTGCAAAAGGTTCTCAATGCCATTTACCATTGGATAATTATCTTGATCAAGTATTAAGATGTCATGGCCTGCAGAACATCCAGTGGGTCTAGTAGGAATGAGAGGGTTTGTCGTCCTGTCTTTTGAGCATGTCCCTGTTATGTATAGGAACATAAGAACATGCCATACTGGTTCAGACTGAGGTTCATCAAGCCCAGCACCCTGTTTCCAACAGTGGCCAATCCAGGTCACAAGTACCTGGCAAGTACCCAAACATTAACTAGATCCCAAGCTACTATTGCTTATTGATCAATAGTAGTTTATGGACTTCTCTAGGAACTTGCTAACTTCATGGAGTGCTCCCTAATCCTTGTATTAACCAAAAGAGTAAGTAACTGAGTCCTGTTTACCCATTCAGGTCCTTTTATGTGGGCAGGCCTGGTCCTTTTTCATTGGACGGATTCATCGATGTTCCTGGACAGGGTTTCCCACGCCCTTTTCTTACTGTCTGTACTCTGGTGGTACAGAAGAGTCATCTGCAATGATTAGACCTTACTGGATCCTGTGGTATCGTTTGTCCCACCCAGGGTCTTTGATATTTACAGTCCATGCAGCTGCAGGATCCTCACCTTACTTCCTAAATCCATGGGCCATTTGCACCTTGCAAGACTGCAGGAGTAGTCAAACCAATATTTATTTTTTTTTCCAGTTTCTGCCAAAATAGAAAGCTGTGATAAGAAAAGAAAAGTTCACACGTGTTGTGTAAAAAGCATATAGGGGGCAAAATCATGATAGAGTAATCCATTGCATACAACTTGAAAAACTTGTTGGGAGACTGAGAGCTAGGTTGAGCTAGTGAGATTTACCACAGCCGAGCTGCTGGGCTTAGCGCCTGGCTTCCATGTTCAGCTCGGGCAGATCCAGGCCTAGCTTTGCTCCACTGCATGCGTGGACTTGTATTGTGAGGGACACCAGAGCTGCCTCCGGCTGGATTGCAGGCCTTTGCATGCACCGGGGTGAAGCCAGGCCTGGCTCGGCCTGCCCCCACAGAAATGTTGGGTGGGCCTTCCCCCCCCCGTGAACTGCTGGTACGAAATGTCATTCCTGCTATTGCCTTGACTCCCTGTAATCTTTGATAAGCTGTATGTTAAAGATTAAAATGAACATCTGCGTCCAGTGTGCAGAGCCTGAAAATGATGCAATTCACAAAGGCAGTTTTTATACTGTGAAATAAAAGATGTTTGGAAAAGCCCTCTCTTGTCCAGGCTGAGTGATGTTCACGTGGTGCGTTCTGGCTTTAAATGGTAATGATCCCAGTGATGCATTCTGGAATGTCACAGGGTCTATGGCACAAAGTTACTTCTTGGGTCATCTCCTGTATGGCACGTTAGCCTCCCTGACCCTTCAGGCAAATCCCATGCCTCTGCGATCCTACCCTGCATCTTCTACACAGATCTGAAATGTCGTTTTGCTTGATCAGGTGAGGGCAGCCTGCATGCAAAGCAGTGACATGGCTGGGACCGCAGGCGTGTGCATACATGCCCGTTCTCGTCCAATGCTTGAGATTTGGAGCTGGACCAAGGAATCCTGCAAAGTGCACAGCTCAGCTGAGAAATACTTCTGTGCCTGTCACATAAAGCTCTCTGGGCCTCAGCGTTCTTGAACACGCTATCGGTTTTTGTTTTGTTTTTTTTTGCTTAGCAATTTCCTCCTTTGGGCTTCTAGCCCAATCAGAACCTTCCTCTTTTGGGCTACAGTGCCATAACCCTTCCATTGCAGCTACCTGGGTTTCCCCCACATTCCCATCTCTCCTTGAGCAGGGGCCATGGATCACTGCTTGCCTCTGGATCCTGGGATGCATGCACCTTAAATCTGGCCAGTAGGTGTCGTCCTCGAGTGATAGCTGAGAATCCCCACTCTCCAGTGATTTGTCTTTTCCACAGCTTCCCCAACTGCAGCTGGCCTAAGGAGGCCATTTATTTTTTTTTAAGTGGATAACAGTAGAATAGTTGTAGACTTCATCATTACCCTAAATTATGCCATTAAAACCTCTTTCCCTTCTCCATGCTCATTTACATTTTGCCGGGGGGGGGGCCCTACAGTGCCTTTGGTATGAACAACTATTGATTGTGCCCCTTGGAGGATAGACTCAGTTCTTGCATTTTGTGGCTTTCTCTAGCCCTGGTCTCAAGTCTGTCGGGCCCTAATTTTTAGCTGAAGGAGCTGATGCAGGAATGCGAGTTCATTAGAGGTAGGCAGAGCTCTACCTCTCAGTGCCTGGTCCTCCCCCGCAATCAGTTTATAGGAAGCAGCCGGAGGGGTGTGTGGATGTTTATAACAGCGTCTCTTACCTCTCACCTGGAAGTCTTTTGTTTGTGAACTAGGCCGGTATCTCACTCCCTTGCTGTCTGTTCATAAAAACTCTGAAGAATTTAGTCACGTGGCAAGAATAGAGTTTGGACTTTGCCCTAGTAGCCTTTTGTCCTAGGCTGAAGCAGATAGCATGATAGTACCTGAATGTGGCTACACAGACCGATTTTAAGTCATCTTTTCCATAATTCTAGTGTGCATGAAGGGTAGTGTATGATCGTGACTGAAAATAGGAGACTTATTTGCAGGAGAGGCCTGTAATGCCATATGATGATTGGTGCTGGAATAACAAATACAACTTTCGCTCACGTTTTCAAGTGGCCCCATGTATGTAACATTTTATTTAAAATCTGCTTGCCTTATTTATTCAGATGTGTTCTAGTAGTAAAATTATTAAATTCACCCTGATCTCAAGTCTTCAAATGGATCCATTGCAATACATTTTAGTTTATTATGAAGTATTGTTAAAAAGCCCTTTCCTGATATTTTAATATGTGCCATGGTCTTGTTGCGCCAGGTGGCAGGTAACCAAAGACACAGGTGCACAAGGTAAGATTAAGATTAGAGACCATCACTGCCGCCATAGACGTAGCACAGTCTGCAGCCAACCTTTGGCACCCTACTGCATGAGTTCTTATGGACAGGTCTTGGCCTTTCACTGTTTTGGTCAAAACTCAGGCGCATTAACATCAGTAAAGATGAGGGAATGTATTTCAACATGACAAGTTAAAAAAAAAGCTTGTGCATGCTGCAGGTTCTATTCAATTAATGTGGTGACAGTAGCCCTGCCGCAAAAAGAGACAGGCACAGGGGAGGATAAGTGACTTAGCCAAGGTCATGCAGTGAGCAGTAGAGAAGCGGTATGAACTGGCACTAACCTCTACATTAACATTGCCAGACTAATTAATGATGTCTAGAATGTAAAAATGAGAAGCCATGGTGATGAAGGGTGGGGTAGGCATCTGCTGTGTTAACATAGGGTCATGTCATTTATTGGCACAGTGGCCATGAAAGGAGGCAAGATCACAGATGGAAGAAGAATGAGACGGCAGATCATGAGCCTCTTGCCGAGAGACCCTATGAGTTAGGAGCTCTTGGTACCCTCGAAGGAGAGAGTTTAGGTTATGATTTCTGAATTAACTGAAAGAGGAATGGATGTATGGTCCTTTGATTCTTCAGTCCTAAATCTCAACTGCAACAACAAAGTGGCTGTTACTCTGTGCCGTGCAACCAATGGCAAATGCCTACCTTTTTGCTACAACTTTTGACTCCGCTCTTGTGAAACCTCAGTACCTAAGCAGGGTTGGGCATGGCCAGTACTTGTACATGAAATGTCCCAGGAATGCCAAGTGCTGCCGGATGTGATATCGATAGATTAGGCTCAGGGGTGGGGGAATTGCACATGGCTTCAATTAAATTGTTAATTGGACCCTGAGAAATTCCGTGTTTCCAGATATGGAAGTAAGAAAGCAGGCTGGCTTGGGAAGTGACCCGAAGCTTTGCCCTCAAGCCTTTTGGTACTGATCCAAGCCTTTGACAGGCTGGAAGAGTCCCTCTGAAAGCGGCGACAGATTTCTTGGTAGTATTCTAAGTCACTGACAGGCTTAATGAGAAGGGGGTTTAAAAAGGGTGCAGAGCTGGCGCAGGGAGGAGGCTCAAATTATAGTTCTCTGCTTTTCTTACTTTTTTTTTCTGCACCTGACTGATGCAGAAGCTTCATCTATGTACAAGAATAAATGGTGATGCTCTGAAGTCAACAGCACCAGCACCAATGGCGCAGTGGGGTTGGCTTCTTCTGTGCTTGGCTATGTTGCCCTGATAACATCAGATAGGAAGGAGGGGTAAGAAAGATTTCTCCAGCATGTGCCCTATTAAACTGAAGGGTGGCCAAATTAAATCTTTGGTTTTCCAAATCACTGGGCCCATGATAGCATAGGTTAGCTGTTCCGGGTTGTTTGAAGTCCTACGGGACCTGGCACTCTGGAGTCCCAGGATTTCTCTTCCCAGGCTGAGATATTAAAACTTCTGCGATACTTCTCTGGAAGAGTAGGGTTGCTGATTCTGATGGTGTAGCTTAGTTCCAGCATAGGTTGTAAAACATGGCACCTTCTCATGGAGATTAAAATTAAAAGAATTTAGAGAAGATTCTGCCACAGTTCCTAATGCAGGTTGCCCTCGTTTAATTTTTTTTCCTGTCACTTTGGGCTAAGCAGTTCAGTTGGAGCCAGGGCTGGGATCTGATGCCTTCGTGCATGACTACGCAAAGATTTATTCCCCAAATGTATACCATTATTTCCCCCTATCCACCACAAGGTACCTTAGGCTGCTCACTGGACTGAATGATTGAGTCATCATTTTCATTTTGTTCTGATCTGACAGATTTTCTCCTCTTTTAGGCTTCTGGCTGAACCAGAACCAGCTTTGATTGAGACTGTGGCACTGTGAGCCTGCATTCCTAGGGTTTTCATCCCCTCTCCATTTTCCATCAAGGGCAGCTAAGTCTCTTGTATCAGCAGGAGTGGTTGGTCCCTTCCTTACTTTTAAGAGGTGCATCTTCACATCCAAATCCTGGAGCCTTGCAAATTATTCCTCTGATTTACTTATGCGAGCAAAACTGGGAATATGCAGCTTAGCCATTTACGTATTGTCTCCCTCTCAATCATTAACTTAAATTTTACCAGATTATGATCATTACTGTCAAGTGGCCTCACCACCGTTGCCTCTCTCTCAACAAATCCTGCATTCCATTGAGAATTAGATCTAAAATCGCTCCCTCTTTCATCAGTTCCTAAACCAATTGCTCCTTAAAGCAGTCATTTATTACTTCCAATAACTTTATCTCTCTAGCATGTCCTGTTACATTTACCCAGTCAATATTGGGGTAATTGAAATCTCCCATTACCACACTGCCAAATTGGTTAGCTTCCCTGATTTCTCTTAGCATTTCATCATCCGTCTTATCATTTTGGCCAGGTGGACAGTAGTACACTCCTATCGCTATACTCTTCCTCAACACACAAAGGATTTCTACCCATAAAGATTTTATTATGCATTTAGTCTCTTGTATGATCTTTATCCAGTTGGTATCTATGCCATCCCAGACATAAAGCACCACCCTCCCACCAAGTTGATCCTCCCTATCATTGCAGTATAATTTGTACCCTGATATAGCACTGTCCCATTGGTTATCCTCCTTCCACCAGGTCTCTGAGATGCCAATTATTTTTTACCTCTTCATTCAGTGATGTATACCTGCAAGCAATATAGGCAGTAATTAAAATTGCTCCCAAATTATCATCACCTGTTAGAGGAGAAAGGTACAGTTCCCATGTACACTTCTTGTTCAGTTATACAACATTTACCAGCTCTTAGCTTCTTACTGTTTTGCTGTTTATTCCCCAGCTGGTTCAATAGGACTATGAAAGACCCAAATTACATTGTATTGTAAGTAAATCGGTGTTTCTTCCAGGAGAACAGTTTCTGAAAAGAGAAAATGTGCTCCTTATGAGGGACTCACTTGGCAGAAAAACTAAGCAAGCAGAGAAGTTTGTTGCTGAATCTGGGGACCATGCCTCCTTGCAATTTCTCATCAGCTTTTCTTTACCCTCCAACCCCTGCCATGGCGAGAGTCCTACAAGACATCAAGCAAGAGAAAGCAAAGATGCTGACACTTCTCCCGTTTGGATACACATCCCCTCCGACAGGCAGTCGTCCTTCCACCCCTGTGCCCTCTGGTTTATCACACCCTTAGGAGCTTGTCTCAAGGCGCGGGTTGTTTTTTTTTGAAAGATTAACATCAATGGCCAATGATTTTTCTTCTACAGTCAAAGAAACACTCTAACCCTAGAAGCAGGGGCAGCAGTGGGGGGCAAACAGACCTACTTCTGCCCCCGTCCCTCAAGCTCCATAGTTGCTGATCCTGTGTGGGGCAAAAGGTTGGTTGGGCTGTGGACTGGTGACCTAGAGGAAATGAGCATATGATAGATTGTTCCAGATTCAGTGAAAGAAAACGATAGTGACCTTAACATTTATTTATTACATGCTTAAAGGCATTCAGAGTATGATACAACGTCATATAACATATCAACTAAGGCAGCTACAGACCTCCCTTCCCAATTACAATAGTCAATAATGAGCAGCCTAATATAAAAACCTCTGACATACCTCTGAGCCCATCATCGTCTTACGACAAATCTCGCTTCCCTCTCACCTGCACCCTGCCCTCCCAAATCCCCTGTTCATGTTTGTTCAAGCACTCTACCTCCTCAACCATTGGGCCCTCATCTTCAACCCTCTGGAAAAGCTTGAACAAACAGCCAAATCTTTTTTTAAACAAGCTATATCTCAAACTAATCACAAGTTCTTAGGCAGACTCTTCCATAAGCCAAGTGCTGCAGGAAAAGATCGTCTGTTTCCAGTCTTGGATAACGTAACCGTTAGCTGCATCTCAGACGACGATCTTAACATCCTACCAGGCGCATACTATTTTAAATGATCCTTGGGAGCTTGCCCCAGCATTGCTGTCAACGTGAGTCTTAATACTTGGAACTGCATTTGGTATTGCAGTGGTAAGGAATGCAGGGCCTTCAGTACCGGCCTAATATGGGCCCCATATCTGCTGCTGGTCTTGGTGCGGGATTCTGGATCAGCTGAAGTCTTCTCAAGGACTTTAATGGTAAATCATAACAAACATTATTATAATAGTCTAACCGTGATGGTTATTCTCCCTGAGGAAGCTAACTTAATAAGTAGGGACACCGTGGTTTACAGATTCTCCATAACTGGGTCAGACTGCACTGAACCCTGTAGTCGGGGGCGGATTCCCGATGACGACCGGCCCGGGGATTCACCGCCCAGGCCGGCCCAGGAGATACCACGTGGTCTGCCGAGCGTGGCTCTGTCACAGCCGCGCTCGGCAGACCACGTGACTAGAGCGACCGGCCCACCGGGGGATGCCCGATCCCCCGATGGGCCAATCCGCCCCTGCCTGTAGTGCAGGAACAACAGACAAAGCAAAGTGAAGAGGAAATAAGATTTCCTCCATTGTCTGAGAAAGGAATCCTGTGCTTGGGAAGAGGCCATCATGGTTATCGCATTAAATCAGTTCAAACATAAACTGGACATGGTTTTATAGAAAAGAAGGCAGTGGTGGGTGTGAAGATATGGAAACACTCACAGGACTGTGTTACTGCAGCTATTCTGAGCCGATCACAGTATTTACTATCAGCTCTGATATTTTATTATTTTTAGTGTTCAGAATTAGCTATGTTTTTTTTGTTTCCTCCCCTTCCCCTGTATTGCCACCCAGCGGGAACTGTTAGGCATCCAGAAGGAGGCTGGACTTGCTGGACCTCTGGCCGTCTTTCAGCCTCAGCATCCATGTAAGTGGAGCTTTCAGATTTCTTGCATTAATGATTTTGTGAGAGATGCTTCAGGCATATAAGAAACATAGAAACATTGAAAAGGACGGCAGAAAAGGACCAAACGGTCCATCCAGTCTGCCCAGCAAGCTTATAATAGCATCTGCTACGCCATACAGGTCACCCCCATACTTAGTTTCCCAAACTGTGAAAGTCAGGGCGCTTGTTGGTTGCAGTCTGAGTCCAAGTCCCTATTACCCCCTGCTGTTGAAGCAGAGAGCAATGTTGGAGTTGCATCACAAGTATAAGGCTTATTGGTTAGGGGTAGTAACCGCCACACCAGCAAGTTACCCCCATGCACTCTTTTCCTCATTTCCATCCTCGAGCCTTTAGGGCTCCACAGTGTTTATCTCATGCCCCTTTGAAATCTTTCACTGTTTTTGTCTTCACCGCCTCCTCTGGAAGGGCGTTCCAGGCAGTGGTGGGATCTATGAATGCATGGTCAGCTGCCTCTTGTAATGATGTGGTTAGATTTTTTAAACTGGTATCAAAACTGAGTTCTGGCTGCACCTTCAGTCCCTCATGTTTGTCCTAGAAGCCCTTGGGATGGTGCCCTTTGAATGTTTGGGCTCATTGTAGTCCTGATCTGCACTGCTAGAAGAGTAGATAAGCCTCAGTATTGCCAAAAATTGGATGCAGGGAGGTTGTCCTTCTATCTTTCCATCCTATGTGCACTAACCCAGGAGGCACAGCGTCACATTTCTAGCCACGCACACACATCAGTTTCATGACGCAGTCCCTCCTTTTCGTTCATCCAGTCCCGGACCCGTAATGATCCCGTTCCCTGTTTCTAGCCACACAGGCTCCTATTTGCACAACAGGTAACCACATTAAGAACGGTGCCCGTGAAAGCCACATCTTGACCCAAGCCAAGTAAGGAATCCAGGAGACTGAGGAGCATGAAGAGGAAGGACCCTGAAACTGTAGAAATACGAAAGAGAAATACTGCAGTAGGGAAAGTCATTCTCATACTTAGATTTATGGGCAACAATAAGACTTTTCATATAGCTTTTAGGATAAATCTCTTTTTTTTTATGGTGGAAAGTATTAATGGGAATGACACGGCAGGAATAAGCGGCCTGGCCCTCAACTGAACACAACCTTCTCTGGAGCTGCCGAAGGGAACCCAGATATGCCATTTCCCCCTGGTCACCGTCCTCTCCCCCCATGTCAAAACATTATAAGTCTTTAATCCTTCCGAATGGAGTTTCGTCCTTAAAAACTGTGGTGCTTGCAGGCAAAAAAAAAAAAAGGCATTTCTTGACACAGTGCCAAGGAGGTTGGACTGAAAAACTTTTACAAGCACAGGGCAGGCTGTCCTATGACAAGGAAGCAAGAGAGGAGGAGAGCGACCGAGAAAGGGAGTGAGAGAGAGTTGGCGTGGACAAGAAGAGAAAACAAGAGGCTAATACAGAAAGAGAGGGGAAAGGAGAAAGCGGAAGAAAGATTGGGACAGAAGAGGCAAGAAAGGGGGAGAGTATTGCCGTGATAGAGGCCAAAAAGAGGGACAGAAAAGGAGAAGATCTGGAAGTAGACTCGGAGACAAAGAGACGGAACAGCTGGGGGAGAGAGTTAGAGAAGTACAGGGAAAAAAATGGAGACATGCACGGGAAGAGAGTGAGGGACAGGACAGAGAAGACGGGGAAAGGGAAGCAGGAAGTTACCCACAATTGGTTAAAGAAAGAGAGAGAGAAGCAGAAAAAAATGAAAGCAGGAGGGGGAGAGAGAGAGAGAAAAAAAAAGAGAGAGTCCCAGTAGGTAGCAGAGAACATGAACTGGAGACAGACAAGAATCACAAATATAACGCTAGCACAGAGAACTTTCCCTTCTGAGAACCAAGGAATTAAGAGAACAATGGGCAATTGCGTTTGGAAAAATAGAAAGAAAGAATGACATCACTCCAGCTGGGGACCTGACAGAATGACATCACTCCAGCTGGGGACCTGACAGAATGACATCACTCCAGTCAGGGTAGCTTTTGCAATGCCTGTCAGAGGCAAAACGAACAGACCAAAGCAATGTGGCAGCCGAGAATTCTGTTCCACTCATTAAACGCCTCGCTAATTGGATATTAATTCTCGAGCTGGTTAGGCTCCGTAAAACGTTTCTCTCCCGGACGATGGTCTGGAAAGATCCAGTGGGAAGGGAGAGGGAGGGAGGGTCGCGCTGGTCCTCCTTGTCCTGGGCAGAATTGCATTTCTGTTTTCCTCTTATTTGAACTGGGTCTCTTCTGACACCCTCTACAAGCCAAGCTCGCTCGTAGCCCACGGAGCTACAGGTCCTGGTCTCGGTAACAGCAGCTCCCCCCCCCCCCCCCCCCGGGGTCATCGCTGCGGTGGGTGTGCGGGTGGGTGTGCTTCTGATTCTTGTATTTTCTTACCTTCGCCTGGGAAAAACCCAACACTTTTAATAGACTCGTCTGCACCATTCTGCATTGGCGCGGCGGCCGGGCGAGCTTAAGGAGCCCCTTGTGAAAGACTGCCAGGGTCTTCTGGATGTGCGAGGCGAGTTCCCCACCTGGGATCGGTGCCAACTCCTCTGCAACGGGCTTCCAGCCCCCCGACTCGCAGCCCCTGCCAAGGCGCCTGCTCCCGTCGCTGACTGTGGTTGCAGCCCGCCGCGAGAGGCACCGAAGATCTATGACAGGCCTGCTAATTCACTCTTTCATTCAGCTGTTTTGTTTTGTTTTTTTTTGGTCTGGTGTGGATAGCTCTATATTTATTAAAAGGGTCCTTTCTAGCTGTAAATTATGCACAGGGCTGATTGGGGAATAAGAGGGATGTGTGTGTGTGTGTGTGTGTTGCGGTGGGGGGGGCTGTCTGCGAGTTTCTTTCCCTTTCCCTGGGAATTAACATGCAGAAGATGAGCCTGTCACTTTGTTTACTGTCAGTGTCTATTCAAGGGCCGGGTGAGGGCTTTTGTTTTCAGGCTGGATGGTGATCCGTGCCAGCTCCCTGACTTGGCAGCGGGGCCAGAGTGGGCAGGGAGTATGTAAAAGGGGAATTATTGCAGAGGCTGAAATTAAGGCTTCTCTGGGCCTGCCGCCACTTCCCCGTTTTAAGTGCAACGTTCGCTGCAAGGCTCTCCCGCTTGGCGCACTCTTTCTTTCGCTTTTTCTCTCTTTCCCTCCTCTCCTGGCTCTTTCTTCTCTCGTTGTCTCCCTCGCTGTGTCTCTCTCGCTCTCTCTCTCTCTCTCTGTCTTTTTCGGGCCAGAGCAGAGAAGCACAAATAATTTTTTTTTTTTTTTTTTTTTGGGTTCGTTCCATCCTGTTGCTTTGGATTCTGGATGCTTTTTTTTTTTTTTTTTTTTAAACCGACCTCGTCCCCCACCTCAGACAGCGACTTCCCCGGTAAAACCCGTTCCATGTCCTTGGCATCCAGGTATTTTAAGGCAGCGCAGCCCGCCCTGCACGCTGCGATCCTCCGAACCCAACGCTCTGATAACCCATGCCAGGAGAACAGAGACGCTGGGGCAGGAGGAGATATGGGCCTTTATTGTGTAAGCTGCTTTGATTACAAAAGATGTTTGTTCCTTCGGGAGGGGTGTGTGTGTGTATGTATGTGTGTGTGTGTGTATGTGTGTGTGTGTGTGTGTGTGTGTTTGGAAAAGGTTTTGCCGGGGGAAAAAAGATTTTTTTAATTTTTTTTTTTTAATTTTTTTCTTCTGAAAATGTATTTTCAAAGGTTGCCCTGCTCTCAGGGATTGACTGTGAACTGTTTACAAGAGTCCAGTGTATGGGAAATGTTCTTTATCTAATGGTTTGCTTGTGGGGATATTTGTGCCAGCTTTTGTCTGTGCCCCTCGGCCTTCCATGCGTCCCTTGTGTCACTCCTGGCATCTCGGAGGCGGCCTGTCTCTCAGCACCAAGCCGAAAAAGGGGAAACATTTTCTCACAAACTGGGCCTACGAAACCTTCCGAAGCCTTCGCCTTGCAAAAAAAAAAAAGAGTAAAATTCAGGAGCCGGGGGGGAGGTGGGAAGAGGAAAAAATATCAAATTGAATTATCTCGGAAGGGAGCAAAATGGTATCTTTAAAGTGCAGCTGTTACCAGCTGCTTATTTGCTGCCTTCCACTTCCCCGTCCTGTTCTCAGCCTCCTCTTTCCATTTTAGTCACTCACAGGCTAGCGTTGGTGGTGTTCAGGCCCTTATTTTATTTTATTTTCTTCACACAAAGGTTGAGTCATTTTTTTCGAACCTTGACACAAACACAAAGAAAAGAACTGGTGATTTTTTGCCAGGTCTGAGGGATGGATGGACTTGTGCGTCTCCACACGCGGGCTTTTTAGAATCCAACATGGCTGCTGCATGCTGCCATAGGGGAAGCAGGAGGCTCGGAAGCCATGGATGTGCCCCCCCCCCTTCCCCTCCTGCCTCTGCTCCTGCAGGAGCCTCCAACCATTGCCGACAGATTGCTCTCTATTTACTTTGGGTATGGTGGACACTGAGACTCTCTCGCCTTTTTTAAAAAAAAATTTCAGATGTTTAACTGTTAAGATGCTGGGTCAGATTTAATTTGTGGGTGGCTTTTGTTCATATCTTCGTCTTGCAGTGTGGTCAGCCATTATATCCTAGGAATAAGTGAGCGAGAGAATGAGTCCCGGCATGTATGAGGGAACGTAAGGAGCCTCATGGCAGCTGGCCATTTTACCTTGGGATTTCAGAAAGAGGCCTGGCACATGCGAAGGAAGACAGAAACCTCATGGCAATAAGCCATGTACTTTAGGACTGAGAGTGTGTCCTGATGTGTGAGTGGAGGCAGGTGGTTTGGTTATGGCAGTCAGCCATTTTACCTTGGAACTGACAGTCCTAATAGAGCAGAGAAGCTGGGAAGCCCTGCATGAGTCAGTCAGCCATTTTATCTCAAGACTGAGAGAGGATCCTAGTATTGGGGAGATGGGAAGCCTTGCTTGTGGCAGTCAGTCGTTTTACCTGAAGGGTGAGGGAGAGTCCTAGTGTATCAGAGAAGATACGAAGCCATTTTATGTCAGGACTGAGCGAGTGCTCATGTAGATCAGGCAAGAAGGGAAGCGATGCTACCTCGGGCCTGAAAGACCTCGTGTATCGACAAGATGGGAAGCTTTGTGGCAGTTAGCCATTTTACTTCAGATCGGAAAGAGAATCGCAATGTGTCGTGGGACATGGGAAGCGTTTTGTGGCAGTCAGCCATTTTACCTCAGGATCAAGAGAGCCCTAGTGTATCGGGGGGCATGGGAAGGCTTGCTTGTGGCAGTCAGCCATTTTACCTCAGGATCAAGAGAGCCCTAGTGTATCAGAGGGCATGGGAAGTCTTGCTTGTGGCAGTCAGCCATTTTTACCTCAGGTCCTAGGGAAGGGCCTGCTTTGGGGAGAAGAGTGAGGTGCAGTCAGCTTTTTTTTCCTCAGGATTCTGTGCGAGTCCATGTTTGAAAGACTTTTCCATGGGTGAGAAATGTTTAGGAGGGAAATGGGGCTGCGTCGGCTTCAGGCAGTGGCCTTTGCATGTTTGGTAGAGCATCGTTGTGTTGGCTTGTGCTGAGACCGGGCTGTTGGCTAGATTTGAGAAGACACTTCGCTATTGTCCCTCCTCAGCCAGCTGCCATGTTAGAGCCAGCATTAGCATAGCCTTTTCCCAGATTGTGAAAATTTTTAATGTCTGTGTATGAAAGGCATCTGTTATCCTCTTTATGTCAAAATTAATTTATCTCCAAAAAAAAAGCATTACACCTTAGAAAATACCACAGAAATATAGGAAAAGGGGTTCCAATGTTTTTTTGGAAATGGTATCAGATTTCAAATGTGCTTAAATTGTTAATCCACAGGCTCCTGCCCGCAATGGGCTTCACCTGTATCATAGCGAAAGCCCGCTGATTAACCTTTTCCCTTTTCCCACCTATCCTACATGCGGTATTTCTAAAACTATTTTCTGCTTTTATCTTTGACTTTTATTCCAACCAAGCAAACTTGGTTGGAATAAACATTTTCTTTTGAAAATGTTTCTCCTTTATCTTAACTGCCTCATTGAGCCTGGCACCTCTGATACAGGCGAAGCCCATTGCGGGCAGGAGCCTGTGGATTGACAATTTAAGCACATTTGAAATCTGATACCATTTCCAAAAAAAAAAAAAAAGTTTTGATTTAAACCTTGGAACCCCTTTTCCTATATTTCTATGCAATTAGGTTATTCCCATTCCATGGACCACAAAAGCTAATTGTTTGCTTTGGATGCAGGTCCCCTCTCTCGCCTCCTTTTAGGCGCTGAAATGCTCATTTCTCAGAAATATTCCTAATGAGGCAGCCATCTCTTTGTTTCCAGGAAGATTTCATTTCGCTAAGACTTACTGCCCCCGGTTGGCGTAGAGACGGTCGCCCTGTGGAACGCAGCAACATTGCCCTCAATTCTGCAAAAATTCCTGAAAGAATGCAAATGGCCGCCTATGGAGATATTTGCCCTCCTCTCCCCCACCCCCCCCCCTTGCGTGACCAACACTGCCAGCATCACTATGTCACATGAGCTCCGGTCATCTCCCTCCCTCGTCCTTACCGCTACCTTCTGTACCTGGGCCCACGCAGGTTTCAATTCTGCCACCGATTTGGCTGTTAGTGGCACGAGCTCGTGGCAATTGCAGGCATCCGCTTTGCCCGCCTCCCCCGAAAAATAAAAATGTCCTTCTTTCTTGTGAGGCTACCTACTTGCAAGATTCATATCATTAACTGCTCGTCTTTTGAAGACGGTTTTGTTTTCGGGATGTTGAAGCCAAGAAAAGTGCAATAAGGGATAATTAAGCTAGCTCAGGGGATCTTGGACTCTGCCACTTCTGTGCAGGATTGTTTTTTTTTTTTTTTTGTTTGCCCAAGGCTGAATTTCACAGGCTAGAGAGGCCTGGTTGGTTGAGTGGAAAAGTGACCAGGAGCCCTTAACTGCTAATACACTGCCAGGACTCTGAAGCCAGAAAAACACCCTGAAATATCACGCACCGAAAAAAAACCAAAACAGGAAGAACCCAGCCAGGCAGGAAATCAGAGAGACTGAACTGCACCTGTTTAAATAAAACTCTTCGTCCAAGACTATCACATGCAGTTTTAGAGGTGTTACTTTGTGAAAAGTCACTAGGTATAGTTACAATTCTAGTACCCTGGGGCCGGCCAGAAATCTCTGTGTTTCACCTCGGTAATGCTTCTATCCTTGATGCCCATTTGAAAAAAAACAAACAAATAAATTTACCAGAGCGCCGGGGATATTCTGTGCAAGCAGAGGGAATGGGAAGTCGGACCATTCCAAGCTTATCTGTAGATTCAGAAGGATCTTTGAAAGCGAAGTGCATCGTTTTGACATGAAACTAAAATAAACCGAAACTGCTGTCTTTGCAAGACGACAGACATGTTGGGGCTGCCGAGGGGAATCTGCTTTTCAAAAATAGCTCAAAGCAGCTGAGATGTCTATTTCATGAAATGAAGGTGTTAAGTCCCGCATTCATCTGTAATTTCTGGGCTTAGATTGCTCCATGAGAATTGCCACCTGGGTCATGACAAAGGTCCGTCTGGCCCAGTGCCCTCTGTGTGGTGGTCGGGGTGTGCAGAGAGCTGTCTCTTCTCTCCCGCACGCTCCCTGCTTCCAACCATTAGGGGCTGAGCATTAATGGTGGGGTTTGCATCAATCCTTGATGAGCTCTGGCTTTGACCGAAACAGAATATGGTGGTAGATAGCGAGCAAAAGGCCCATCCAATCTGCCCAGTTTACTTCCCAGTGCAGTGCTGTAGATCCCGGTTAATCTCTGGCTTTCCCTCGATGGTGCTTTTAGGAACAAGCTCAGGGCCTCAGATTATGAGAGGACGCTAAATGCAAACACATTACTAAATTTCAAGTTTTACTTTTTGGTTTTTGGTCTATAAGAACGTAAGAACTGCCACGCTGGGTCAGACCAAGGTCCATCGAGCCCAGCATCCTGTCTATGACAGTGGCCAATCCAGGACGCGGGCACCTGGCAGATCCCATAAAGTAGATTCATTCCTATCACTCACTCCCAAGGATAGCGATAGCTTTTAGACTACCTGCCTAATAATATTTTATGGACTTTTCGTCCAGGAACTTGTCCAGACCTCTTTGAAACCTCGCTATGCTCATCGTCCTCTGGCCACAGATTCCACAGCTTGATTGTGCGCTGAGTGACAAAGTACTTTGTACGATCTGTTTTGAATCTGCTGGTTGTTAGTTTTTATGGAGCGTCCCCTTGTCTTAGTAATATCTGAAAAGGTAAATAACCGTCCTTCATTTACTTGTTCCACCCAGCTCGAGATTTTATAAACTTCTATCCCGTCCCCTCCCAACGTCTCTTTCCCAAGCTGACGAGTCCTCACCTGTGCATCACTGGAGAGACGCTCACCCTCCTCTGCACCTCTTCTAATTCTGCTACGTCTTTCCTGAGATGGGGGCGACCAGCACTGCACAAGATTCGGTCGCAACATTGCTCGATACAGAGGCAGTGGGGTATTTTCTGTTTTATTCTCCATTCGTTTTGGGATCGTTCCCATCTTTCCTGTTTTTGCTTTTTTTTTTGACTGTCGCCAAACACTGAGCTGAGGATTTCAACGTATTGTCCCCAGGCACTCCAGAGTCCTTTGCCTGGGTGGTGACTTCCAATACGTAATCCAGCAATGCGTTCCTGTAATTGGGATTAGTTTTCCGTGCGTGCATCACGTTGCACTTTTCCACATTAAATTGCCTCTGCCGTTTAGAGGCCCAATCTCCCAAGGCCCTTCCGTACTTCCTCGCAATCTATTGCTCTTTTAACAACTCTGAATAATTTTGTGTTATCTGCAGATTTGATCACCTCACTCGTTCCCTTTTCCAGATCATTTATGAATCCTTGTAATACCATGCTGCCTCTTAAACTAACAGAGTCTAGGGCTTCAGCTTGTCTTAATCTGGGGCTACTTTCCCTTCAGTTTTTCATGGCTAAGTGTCCTCCGTGTCTAGCTCGGGCTTTTTCGAGTTCCGTAACTGTCTGCTTTGGCTCCCCACCACCTCCCCCGGGAGGCTGTTCCATGCGTCCGCCATCCTTTCTGTGGAATAACCTTAGGAACGTTATTATGGCGGCCATGGGACTGTTGATCATGGCAGCAATTGGCCCCCAGCTTCCTGTATTGTGAGTCTGCTTCCTGTTTCCTCCCAGCGCCGGCCTATCGGCGCCAGAGGAGGGTGGGTGGGAGGAGAAGTGGAACAGGAAGTAGCTGCTCCCCAACTTTCATTGACAGCGGCACAAGTTGTCTGGATCCTTTTCGCTCTTCACCCAAGAGTGTTATCTCCATGGTGAATACCAAGCTCAGGGATGGCAATTCTCAAAAGAGGCCACATTATTAAGTGACTTCCTGAAGGTCACACACAGTGAGTGACAGAGAGCAGAAGTGAGCCGGGATCTTCTCTGTAGAGTACAGCGTCAGGCCGGCCTTCTGATGAGCTGTGCAGTTTGACACCCTTACAACACACAGGGTACAAGAAAGCAGTGCTCTCTTTCTCAGCGCTCGCCAGGCTGCACATTTCGAGTGCTTGCGGGAATTCATAATTCATGCCTTATCATACACCAACGGTTAACGGTGCATACTTGGCCGGGTTTCATATCACATTCCGGCACTGATGATTAAAATTAAAAAAAAAAATCATAGAATAATGAGTCGACTGGAACGGTCATTTAGCACATGCCTCCATTTCTGGCCAGTATCCACTGTACCCTTATCATTCCTTGATTAATATGAATAACGAACATTTTCTGTGTAACCGCCCTCACAGGAAACTGGCAGAATTGTTTCTGGGTAATTCCTCTTGCTCAGTGCTGAGAACAGTGGATTTCCTCTAAGTGTTTCCTTCCGCTTTGAGTTTCTGTTACCATGTGCCCGGCGTATTGGCGCACATACTTTTCCATGTATTTCTCCAGTTGATCCTGGAATTAGTAAGTGTAGCTCCTGTATTAGGGATGCCAGATGACTTCGGACTATCAGGGGCAGATGCCCCAACCCATCCAGTCCACGCATTGCAGTGACGGCCCTCTTCCAGGGGCCATGCACCAGGGATCCTTCCGGAGCCCTGCAATCACAGGCCCCGAATCCGGCCAACAGATGTCACCATCGCAGAACGGCTGTGGCTCCCTCACTCACCGAGGGGGCCGTGAATACTGCCTCTCCGGCTGACCTGAGGAACTCACCAGAATGTTGGGAATTATTAGGAAGGGAATGGAGAATAAAACGGAAAATGTCATAATGCCTCTGTAACGCTCCATAGTGAGACCGCACCTTGAATACTGTGTACAATTCTGGTCGCCGCATCTCAAAAAAGATATAGTTGCGATGGAGAAGGTACAGAGAAGGGCAACCAAAATGATAAAGGGAATGGAACAGCTCCCCTATGAGGAAAGACTAAAGAGGTTAGGACTTTTCAGCTTGGAGAAGAGACGACTGAGGGGGGATATGATAGAGGTGTTTAAAATCATGAGAGGTCTAGAACGGGTAGATGTGAATCGGTTATTTACTCTTTCGGATAATAGAAAGACTAGGGGGCACTCCATGAAGTTAGCATGGGGCACATTTAAAACTAATTGGAGAAAGTTCTTTTTTACTCAACGCACAATTAAACTCTGGAATTTGTTGCCAGAGGATGTGGTTAGTGCAGTTAGTGTAGCTGGGTTTAAAAAAGGATTGGATAAGTTCTTGGAGGAGAAGTCCATTACCTGCTATTAAGTTCACTTAGAGAATAGCCACTGCCATTAGCAATGGTAACATGGAATAGACTTAGTTTTTGGGTACTTGCCAGGTTCTTATGGCCTGGATTGGCCACTGTTGGAAACAGGATGCTGGGCTTGATGGACCCTTGGTCTGACCCAGTATGGCATTTTCTTATGTTCTTATGTTCTTATTGGTGGGGGTGGGGACCAGGACTGGCTCGCTCAGGCCCTGAGTGCCAGGATCTATCTGCTCGCACCTTCTCGCATGTAGCTCCATTCTCAGGGCAGCGAGTGCGATCTCTTGGGATGCTCTCCCTGCTAATGGTGGTGGGAGAATCGCAGTGGAACTAGGGTTGCCACCTAAGCTCCAAGTCTTAATGACCAGGCTAATCTAGTCCTGGCTTGAACCTGCATTTGTAGTCCTGCTTTGTCTAAGATAATGTTAATAATAGTTTAGAAGAGAGATAACACCACTTTGTCAGAATTATTGATTCAAGTAATAGCGGTGTTTTGTTACACCAGCATTGTTTTTTCACTGAAAGGGAAAACTCAGGACTGGATTAGCAAGCTCCTTATGACATGGAGCCGGGGGGGTTGCAGATCAGTCACTGGCAGGGAGACAGTTCAGTACTGCAGCTACGTTTCATAGTGAAATGTTTTTGCTTGTTAAAAAGCTTTTAAAATATTTTTCCAAAATGAGACTTTGACACTGCCACGGCTGATTTTAGCAAGTTTTTTCCCCTTTAAAAGATGATCTTGGAATTAATTTGACTTCCAAAAAACAAAAAAACAAAAAAAAAAAAACCCCAAACCTTGGCAGTATTTCAGATTTGCAGTTCTTGGAGTTTATTTCTCTCTTTTCTTTTTTTTCTTTTGACTTCCAAACTGAAATGTTGAACCGAATCCCCCGGAAACAGACGGAAAACGCCACCTCACGCCGGCGGGGGCGCACTTTCTCTTTAAGACCAGCAGGTCCGAGTCGCGCTGGCCACGAGAAAGGGTCCGGGAGGGAAGCCCGGCAGGGACAGATGGGCCTCCGCTGGCCTTGGGGCCCGATGGCCCGATTCTCAGCTCCCCCCCCCCCACCTCCTTTACCCCCCTCCCCTGCCACCGTGCCAGACATGGGAGCGGGCAGACGGGCGTCCTCAGGCGCTGCGCAGTCGTGGACTCGAAGGAAGATGGCCGCCACCAAGCCCGTGGCGTTCTCTCTCTCTCTCTCTCTCTCTCTCTTGAGAAGGGAAGGGCTGCGTGTGCTGCGACTGCTTAACCAGGGCGGCCATCTTGGAGGCAAACTGCTTTTTTTTTTTTCCCCTTTGTAGTCATGAGCTGCCAGCCAGCGATGGGCCCTGCTTGGAATCGGACCAAAAACTGAGACAGAGTGGGCAGTTCTTCTCGCTTTCTTTTTTATTTTTTTGGCCTACGCTGAAAGGACGGAGATCCAAAAAAAAAAAACAAAAAACAACCCACCCCATCCGTTGCCAGACTCGAGCTGTGGTGTTCTCGGGAAGCGCCTGGCTGCGTGCAGATCTATGCAACTGGAAAGAAGCTTTGAAAGGAAAGGTTTGTCGTGCAGCAGCAGCAAAGCCTTTGCAGCTGTGAAAGCGCTTGAAAATGCTTGTTTCACTCTCGGGGACCGGTGGATTGATTGTAGTTAATGGAAGCCAGTGGTTGCTGGCACTACCCTGAGGAGCTTTAAGGTGGCCAGGCGGCTCCGTGTCATAAGGGGCAGGGGGAGCCAACCCTGGTTTTATCCCCACCCCATCGCACCTGTGGACTAGCTGTTCCTTCCTTCCTTCCTTTCCCGGAGCAACTGGAACTACAAGTCCCAAGATGCAATGAGTGAAACCAGGACTGACTCAGCCTGCCCTTTGCTTTTGGGACGCCGGTCACCTCATTCTGCTGTCTCTTTCAGAAAGTGGGGGGGGGCTAGCAGTTTTGTGGAGGGCCCTTTAATTACAAGTAGAACTTGTCACTTGGTGACGTGCTGGGGACCAGACCCATTCTGTGCCATTTCTGTGATCTTATAGGGCTCAGCTATTGCTATGTGGTTTGGGATTTGTATCAACCCAATTTTCTGGACATTTATAACAGTTGGTGGGGGTGGGGAGGGGAGAAGGTGGATAGAGGAGAGAAAAATAACGAGGAAACTGAAATGATGTTCCTTTGGTAGTGCCACACGCTCACGGACCCTGCTTTTGTATGAATGGTTCCCAGACTCACAGGTGCCTCTCCTCCTGGAGTCTGTGTGAGCCGGAGGCTTCAAAACCTCCTAGGTAGACTAGGGTGACCCCCTCACCCCAGCTAAACTGAACAGGGCTGATCCAGCCCTAGGTTTCCCCCTCCCCATCTCCACTGCATGCAGTGATTTTGTATTTTTGATTCTCACATTGACATCATCCCCCCTCCCCCCCCCCCCAAAAAAATATCTGATCTACAAATCCTTGCATGCAATGGGGACCACCAGGACTGGATCAGCCTGCTAGGTAGTGAGGTGGGAGCCCTGCCCTGAGCAGAGTAGAACAGGGACCACCCAGCATCGCTGCCTGTAGATTAGAATCAGGCTGAGTATCCAGTTTTTCTGCCATTTCCTGTCTTTGTCAGACGTGCGTGCCATGTGTTGGGGGTATGCTTTCGTTTCAAATGACGTAGGCAATAGTCTTTATTGTTTCTGGTCGCTTTTTAAATGAAATGACGGTATAAAAAAAAAATCACAAAATTGTATTTTATTTTTTTTGTTTCTAGTGTGCAGCATTGGCTGAAACTAAAAAAGGCCCCAGTGAAGCAGAACTCGGACGAGAACCTCCCCCAGTGAAACGAAATGATATTTTATTGGCCTTCATACCCCTACCACCTATTGCTGCAGGCTCTGCCTAACTGTGCGCAAGTCATCGGTAAAAGCAGCAGGTCTCCAGCAACCTGTCCTGAAAACTTTCCAGTACTGCTCTGACAGACCCTTGGAGACTGAGCTCCCCTGAGAATGACTTTATTTATGCACTCTTATAATGCACAGATACGAAACCATCGGTGCGGCATATGATGAAACGCCCACAAAATAAAACTTGCAAATACATAAAACAGAAGGTATTGTGATGAGAGAGGGATCAGAAGCTTCAAAAACACCAGGACATCCTCTTCCAGTCTCCAGTCGTGGTTTTTTTTAATCATTACACAGCCCAAAAGGACTCTGGGTTTCGTGGTCTGTTCTCGATAGAAACAGCAGGACTGAAACCCCTAATGATGGTTGCTAGCCCCATGACTGCCTAAGCTTTGTGGGACAAGATTTACATTCTGGGCACAAACATTTCTAAAGCCTTTTTCTTGCAAAGTGGCGATTGTGCTGCGTGGAATGAATTTTGCATCTGCGCCAAATGTAAGGTTGGCGCATAAAGCCGCAGTTCCCACTAGTGTTGAAGGAAAGAAATTGAGCTAAATGAATCTGCATGTGTTCTTCCGATCTCTTACCTGTTTAATCATCCCAGGAGATTTTCCTAAAGCATACATTTGATGCCGGGCAGCAATTTGCCCTGAAGATTATGTTTGCTAAAACTGATGCTTTGATAGCACCGCAGACGTTTCTCCGCTCCTTAAATCTGGCTTCAGGCATTCATGAAGACTTCAGGTCATTTAGCCTGGACATGGCTTTCATACTTGTCCTCAGGGTCCTTAGTAGTAGATGTGGATTTCGTCCTTGGCCATACTCTCAAAGCTGGATTCTCTTTGCTAATCCAGATGTAGCTTGGCCACAGGGAACATAAGAGGTGCCCTGCTGGTCAGTCCAAAGGTTCATCGAGCCCAGCATCCTGTTTCTGATAGTGGCCAGATCTCCAGGATGTGCTCGGCAAATCCCAGAGAGTAGATTCATTTCTAGTTACCCATTCCCTAAGATAAGCAGTGGCTTTTCCCAAGTCTACCTGGCTAATAATTGCTTATGGACTTTTCTTCCAGCAACTTTATCCAAACCCTTTTTAGACTTGACCACACCCTCTGGCAACAGACTGCACAGCTTAATTGTGCGTTGAGTGAAAAACATATTTTCTGCAATTTGTTGTATGTCTGCTACTCGTTAGTTTCATGGAGTCTCTCCTAGTCCTTGTACTATCTGAAAGAGTAAATAATCATTCCCTATTTATCATTCCCACGTATGATCTTATCATTCCACGTATGATCTTATCAACCTCTATCATACCTCTTCTCAGGCATCTCTTCTCCAAGCCGAAGAGCCCTAACCTGTTTAACTTTTCTTCATTCAGAAGCTGTTCCATCCCATTTATTATTTATGTTGTCCTTCTCTGACCCTTTCTTATTTCCACTATGTCTTTCTGGAGATGGGGCGCACACAGTACTCAAGGTGCGGTCACACTATGGCTTGATCCAGAGGCAATATGATGTTCTCGGTTTAAGTCTCCACTCCTCTTTGGATCAGGCCTGACATTCTATTTGCTTTTTTTGACCATTGCTGTAACCAGAGGTAAGGATTCCAATGTATTGTCCACAGTGACACCAAGATCCTTTTCCTGGGTTTGTGACTCCTAATATGTAATCCAGCATTGTATACCTCTAGTTGGGATTATTTTCCCTTATGTGCATAGCTTTGCATTTGTCCACATTTCATTTCATCTGCCCTTTAGATGCCTACTTCTCTAATCTCGGCAAGGCCCTTCTGTTGTTCCTCACAGTCTGCCTGTATTTTAACTATTTTGAATATTTTTGTGTCATCTGCAGATTTATTTGCCTTGCTCACATCTTCCTTTCTTGATTATTAATGCATAAGTTAAACAGCACTGGTTTCAGTTCAGATACCTGGTTTAACTCTTTCCATTGGCAACAGGAGAATGAAATGGAAACACAAATTGGAACAAGTTCTGTCTTGCAACAGTGGTGACTGTCATTATGGATCTGTCCCGGAGATCACAACATCTGTAATTTGTAAAGAGTCTGTAAGCAAGAGTTGGTTATTGAATTTCAGTTCTATCCTATTGTGCATTGAGCTGAGCTGAATATAAGTTACATGTGTCGGCCATTTTGGAACAGTGTCGGCCATCTTGCAACAGTGGTGACTGTCATTATGGATCTGTCCCGGGGATTACAGCATCTGTAACTTGTAAAGAGTCTGTAAAGGAGAGTTGGTTATTGAATTTCAGTTCTATCCTATTGTGCATTGAGCTGAGCTGAATATAAGTTACATGTGTCGGCCATTTTGGAACAGTGTCGGCCATCTTGCAACAGTGGTGACAGTCATTATGGATCTGTCCCGGGGATTACAGCATCTGTAACTTGTAAAGAGTCTGTAAAGGAGAGTTGGTTATTGAATTTCAGTTCTATCCTATTGTGCATTGAGCTGAGCTGAATATAGGTTACATGTGTCGGCCATTTTGGAACTCACCACATTATGACTCCAGATGGAGGATTTTTGGGCTGTCATAACTTTTATTGGATGAAGCCAGCATAAGAATTATCCAAAGATAAAGTTTCTAGTGTCAGAAGCTCACATGAAGCACTATCCTTGGATAATCCTTAAGTAGGTCCAGTAAAACGGCTATCAGCTTGACAAGAGCCCACTTTTCTCTTGAGCCAGTACTTCTGCTAGAACTCTTTACTCCACAGTAGAAGATATTATCATTTGTAACTTTTCCCAGTACCTGTAGACAGCATGAGCCTCGTGGGCTCCATATGAAATGCACAGAAGGTGGTATAGGTTATTTCAGTCAACAGAGAAAAAATGTTATAGAACTTGGATATAGTGGGGCCAGCCTAGAGGCTCAGTGCTCATGCTATGCAATGTCATACAAAGAGGACTTGGCTTTGATTCCCAGGGTAGGATTCTGCTCTTCTCGCTAGTCAAGACTGGGGATGCTACACAGGAAGCATTCACAGCTCCCGGGGGAGAGGGAGTTCTAATCCTTTTGCAACAGCGACACCTAGTGGCTGGATTTAGGGCCCATGATTGCAAGGTTTTGAAGGGACCCTGGTACGTGGCCCCCCCCCCCCCCCCAGCTGAGGGCTGTCGCTGCACTAAAGTAAGATGGGATGCTGTAAACAAAGTCTCGCGGTTCTGATTCAGTTGGAAGCCCAAAGAAGCAGGAGGAAACAGCTGAGCCAATAAAAAACACAAAGAACATAGCAAACTCTCATGGCCAGCAAACGCACTACCATGTTCTATTATACAGAGCAATTGGAATGCTCCAGTTCCGATGACAGCAATAATTTTCCAGTGATATTTTTGAGACAAGAAAGTGTTTAGGTTTTCCATTTAAAGTCTTGGCGTTGACTAACTCTTTCTCTTGGAATCTCTTTTCAGATGGATGCTCTTCAAAATCTGCCTCCATTGAGAAGGTGAAATGGGAAGCCCCCTGCTGCAAAGAGAGCTGATGATTTCCTCCTTTCTGCTTGCTGCAGCCGGAGATGCGCTCATCCCGCCCCTCGCAGTAGTCCTGCAGTCCCAGCCATGCATTTCACCAGCGCTGCTCCAGGTTCAGTCGCCGTATTCCTGCTGCCCTTGAGGCTGAGGTAGTAGATTGAATAGTTGTGGAGTTCTTTCCTCCCTTTGAGCTAACTATGCAATCTACTGTCTTTCCTCCGGAGGCGGTCGTTCATCGCATGGAAAGAAAGGAGTTTAAAGCAAGAGGGAGGGTGGAATCTGATCAGATCATATTCCAGTCCAGACCATCATCTGCCATCATATTTTTGTGGCTGACTCAGTGATGTGCAGGTGCTGCATTAAGGCAGAAGAGAGGCAAATGTGAGCATCGGCCATAGCACAATAGACGTAAAACATTTGAGGGTATCGGCCGAGAAGTGTGGCAGATTTAGGTATTGACTGACTGTGGCACTTTGGAGACTTGGAAGGTGAGAATTTAATGTTGCACTGTGGCAGAAGAGAAGTGTGCATGGCTATTGGGTATTTCATACGCTACTAAGAAGTTGATGTTAACATGGATGTTGTGGAGACGTGAAAGATGTAGGCGTTAGCTGTGGCACTGTTGAAACATGGCAGATGTGAGTGGGGGAGACGGCACCATGGAAGTGCGGCAGACTTGGGTGGTGGCGGTGGCCCTACGGAGGTGCAGAGGACAGAACTGCCTGTGGCTCTTTCCAGTGGTAATAGGTGCTTGTGCTCTATGGAGGTGAGGTAGTAGGTTGTATAGTTTGGTGGGAAGGATTTCATCCCATTGATGGTGGTAACTATACACTCTATTGCCTTCCTTAAAGAGCAGCCAAACAGCCAGATGTTGAAAGGACTGAAGTTGCAGGCTTCTGTGCTTTATAATCTCGGAGCTGCCTGGAGCATGCATGCACCCCGCCAGGAACTTGGTCTGTGATTTTAGTAACCTAAGGCTGAGTGGACCTTGGTTTATAGCATCCCGTCCCCAGTTTATTTTGCTTTGCACCTTCAAGACCTTGCAAAGGACAATGCGCTTCAGCTGAACATGTACCTGCTGTATCCCAGAAAGGGCAGGGGGCCTCAGTGAATAGGATTCCTTGAAATATGGCCTCTAGGGCTTGGGGGAATTGGAAAGGAAAAGGGTTGTAACTCATTAGAGCTGGTAGAACAGTACGGTCTCCATGGCTGGTTGGTAAGTACCATTTAAGCATTAAAGATCATTATGCTTGTATGCAAATTGCCCACTTTATCGATGAGAAACAAATCCGGTTAAGAAGTGAGAGACGGATGGAAAAAGATTCTTTTGCAAAGCTTTTATTAAATGAAAAGTCCTCGGTCCGCAGAGGAGCCGGTTTCCTCGGTACTTCTGGCACGCGATGCTCCGTTAGTGCTACGAATGGAAATGGGGGATCCTGATCTGCTGGTGCCAGAGGTGAACCGGCTGCATATCCGAAAGCGAGCAGTGGTGGAGAACGCTGTAAGATTGTTCCAAGATACTGAAGAAGACTGACGTAGCTCTTACCGCATGGCCAGGTGGGTTCCCGTCTGCACGGGGGCGGGTTGTACGTTCTGGGGTAAACGAGACGAATCACACATTCATAAACATTCACCCTTGACCCCCAACGTTGTTCTTTTAGGCTTGCCTGTCGCGGGCATTTATCAGATGGGGGGGGGGGGTAGGGGATCACCTTTATGCTGGCGGCTGCGAGGATTGCGGTACCAGCCAAATGAGGGGGGAGGGGGTCGGATAAAGTCGTAGCTCAGGATTAGACAAATGGATGAATCTGGAAAAAAAAAATGGGCGTTAGAAACAAACCATTTCTTTCATAAATATTTGAAAGCATGGAAGCCCTCTCTAGACTACACAGTGCAGCTCAGGGAGACACATGCAGAGCTTGCTGTTAGAGGAACAGAGATTTATTTATTTTTTCTGCTGGTAGAAGGGACAGAGGGGGCAGAAGGTGGGTGATCTTTTTGTGTTTCCGTCAACGTGCAAACGAGACTGTTACACAGGGACGGTAACTTCAAAACGGGCAGGTGCGCGCGCACACGTTTCGAATCGTCCTCGCCGCTGCCCGTGCATACTCTGAAATATGCCTCTAGCGCCCGCATGCACGCGTGCTCCTAATATGAAAGCGGTTACTCCAGAAAACGTCCTTCGTGTATCTTTCCTTAGGACCCGTCGGCTGTCACATGCGCACGTGAGCGAATTTTAAGACCTGCGCATGTGAAGGGAACAACCAGTATGAGCACTAGGTCCACCGGTTTGCCCAGTCTGTCCCTAGGTCACCAGGACCCCTCTGGTTCTTCAGCCTGCACCCCCCTCCCCCCCTCATTTACCCAGATCCCTCACCCAGTCACTTTTTGGCCATAAAGAGTTGTATTCTGACTTATACCCGATAAAGCGCAGAGGTAAAGATGCGCAGGAAACCGCCCTCTGCGCGCTGTGTTCGCTGGTTATAAAATCAGGATTTATGAGCGTAAATGTTGGCCTCGCCCTGGGACGCCACGGCTCCTCCCCCCTTTTCTTGCACGATCTGCTGCGCGCTCGCATGTACACACATAATTTTACAGTCGTAGAATAAGAGATGCTCGCAGTCGGCCTTTTTCACTCCTAGCAGAGTAACCGATGCAGCCCTGGTTTTTTTCCTCCATGGCGTGCACGGAGGGCTGGCTCTGAGTTCCCTAAGAAAAGGCAGGATTGCATCTCCACGCACACAGTGGCACCCGATTCGAGCTGACCCAGGCTGATCTGCATGAGGTGGCCACCCTGGCGGCAGGCGTTTTCTGTACAGGACCCGCAACAGAGATGCAGCCCCCAGAATCCCAGCTGAAAGAGCCGGAAATTGAGGACCAATTGCAAACTCCATCAGAAAATGGGAAAACGTAGATGGATACCCAGCTCAGGGCACAGGTCTGCAGGGCAGGACCTTTCAAGATGCCCAAGTGTGACAGAGCTAATGACTTAATTTTTTTCTTAAAAAGTTCAAGTTGAAATGAAAAGGGAAATCAATTTGATTTTACCTGCCAATTAAGTAGTAGGTATCTCTCTTGTACTACTACACAGATAAGGAGAAGTAGGAAGGGAATGGAGAATAAATTGGAAAATATCAGACTGCCTCTGTATCGATTGATGGTGCGACCACACTTTGAGTACTGTGTGCAGTGCTGGTGGCTGCATCTCAAGAAAGACATAGAGGAACTAGAAAAGGTGCAGAGAAGGGCAACAAAAATGATAAAGGGAATGCAACATCTCTCCTGCGATGAGAGGCTGCGCAGGTGAGGGCTCGTCAGCTTGGAACAGAGGCGGCTGAGGGGGGACGTGATAAAAGTTTTTATAAACTCATAAAGGACGATTATTTACTGTCCTTTCAAATAATACTAAAACAAGGGGACAGTCCATGAAACTAACAACCAGCAGATTCAAAACAGATCGTAGAAAGTACTTTGTCACTCAGCGCACTATCAAGCTGTGGAATCTGTTGCCAGAGGACGTGGTGAAGGTGACGAGCAGAGCGGGGTTTAAAGAGGTTTTGGACAAGTTCCTGGAGGAAAAGTCCATAACACATTATTAGGCAGGGAAACTAAAGCTATTACTGTCCCTGAGAGTAACAGGAATTAGATCTAATTTATGGGATCTGCCAGGTACTTATGACCTGGATTGGCCACTGTCGGAGATAGGATGCTGGGCTCGATGGACCTTGCTCTGATCCAACATGACAATTCTTATGTTCTAGTTCCCAGCTCCTGCAGTGTCCTGCAACAGCATCTCTTAGTCTCATTTTAAAATATCCTAATCAAGTATTTAACTTATTTAGCTACAATGTATGCATAACTTCACCTAAATAGCACTGTATTCAAATAAATAATTCAACAAGTTGGCAGAGGCAGCCTAGGAAAGAATGGTAAAAGTCTACAACAAAATTCAAAGGCTGCTTTATTAAAAAATACTCACGTGCCCATTGTCCTTGGTCACATAGGTCTGCTGAGCAGATGCAAACTTGGGATGTGATTTTTAAGAGGATTTACATACGTAAAAGTTGCATATATTGTAGCAATTTTCAAAAGCTCATTTATGCGCATAAAAACCTTTTGAAAATGACCTCCTTCTGGTCACTTGGATAGATATTGGCTTCAGGTGGTTGTCTCTAAGACAGGGCTTCCCAAACCTGTCCTGGGGACTCCACAACCAATCTAATTTTCTGGATACCCTCAATGAATGTGCATACGATAAACGTGCATACACCGGAGATTCACTGTACTGCATATATATTTGGGACTGCCTAAATGCATTCAATGTGGCCTTCAGGATATTCAGACCAATGCAGCAAGGATGATGAGTGAGCTTCACACACATGGGACCATCTTGCTCTCTACTGGAAGACCTTCATTGGCTGCTTGCATGTTTGCAGATTCAGTTCAAAGTACTCCCATCGGTCTTTAGAGCTTGCCATGATTTCTTATTAGCTCTCGTCGGGAGATGCTGCTGCCCTATGTTCTAAGGGATCTGAGGTCCTCACATGAAGCTCTCTTTGTATTAACCTCTTTAAAAGAGATTAGATTAAGAGGTACAAGGAAGAGAGACCTTTCTCACAGGGACTCAGATGTTTGGAATCATTTTCTGGCTGTTTTGTCCAATATTGACAATTATCTTGTTGGAAAAATGATTAAGACATTATTTTAATGTAGCTTTTGAGACTTGCGTTGCTAACTAATTTTATTTATATACTCGAACTGCTAATACGATTTAACCACTTAATACATAATCATCGAAACACCATATACAGCTTGGAAAATTCTTTACAGTTCTCTCACATAATATATGAGGTCTGGTCTCACAAGTAGTCTTATTTAAGCTTTTATAATCATTGGTCTTGGCTTCACTAATTTTTTAACAATGATTTTTAAATTTGTATTTTTTTTAGTAACACATCATTTCACATTGAGCGATTAAACGCTCATAATATTATGATCGTTCCCTCAGCGTTTAATCGCTCAACGTGAACTGTTACTAAAAAAAAAATACAAATTTAAAAAACATTGTTAAAAAATTAGTGAAACCAAGACCAATTATTATAAAAGCTTAAAGAAGACTACATATGATGCTAATCATGTAGTAATAGATATTTTATACCTTTGGAGAAGTGAGAGTATATACACACAAAAAAAGTTCTCTCACATTATATGTGAGGTCTGGTCTCACAAGCAAAATAGTTTCCAAGCTGTATAAGGTGTTTTGTTGATTATGAACTAATTAAGAACATAAGAACATAAGAACATGCCATACTGGGTCAGACCAAGGGTCCATCAAGCCCAGCATCCTGTTTCCAACAGAGGCCAAACCAGGCCATAAGAACCTGGCAAGTACCCAAAAAAAGTCTATTCCATGTTACCATTGCTAATGGCAGTGGCTATTCTCTAAGTGAACTTAATAGCAGGTAATGGACTTCTCCTCCAAGAACTTATCCAATCCTTTTTTAAACACAGCTACACTAACTGCACTAACCACATCCTCTAGCAACAAATTCCAGAGTTTAATTGTGCGTTGAGTAAAAAAGAACTTTCTCCGATTTGTTTTAAATGTGTCCCATGCTAATTTCATGGAGTGTCCCCTAGTCCTTCTACTATCCGAAAGAGTAAATAACCGATTCACATCTACCCGTTCTAGACCTCTCATGATTTTAAACATTTTAAGTATGGCAGTGCTAGATTGTAATGTGTATAGGTAACTTCAGCGTATTGGGGCAGATTTTAAAAGCTTGCGCGCTAAATCCGGCTGGTTTTACGTGCGCAGGGGAGTTACGCACGCCGAGCCTATTTTGCATAGGCCCGGCAACGCGTGTATGACCCGGGGCTTGAAAAGTGGGCGGGGCGTGGGCAGGGCGGTCTGGGGGGGCGGAGCGTGGGCACGGCCAGAGGCCTCTCCATTGCCGCTGGGCCCGGGAATTGCGTGCCGGCACTTGTCCGGCGCGTGCAACCTATGCCTGCCCGGAGGAAGGTGGGGGGGGATTAAGGTAGGGCTGGGGGGCGGATTAGATAGGGGAAGGGAGGGGAAGGTGCGGGGGGGGGGGGGGGGGGGGCGGAAGGAAAGTTCCCTCCGAGGCCGCTCCAATTTCGGAGAGGCCTCAGAGGGAACAGGGAAAGCCATTGGGGCTCCCTAGGGCTCGGCGCGCGCAAGGTGCACAAGTCTGCACCCCCTTGTGTGCGCCGACCCCGGATTTTATAACACGTGCGCGGCTGCGTGCACGTGTTATAAAATCGGGCGTAGATATTAAAATCCGGCCCATTGTTTTCTTGCATATAAGGTTATCTGGTTATTATTTTATTTCTTTGTGTGTTTTCTTTGGTTATTTGTATGTCTTATGAATGATTATGTTGCATTCATTTTGCTGTATATGTGCATCACTAGTCTAGTTATTTCTATATGGTTACGCATGTGCCTTTTGGCTATTGCTACCCACTTAGAACATTATTTTGTGAGAAAGTGGGCTAAAAATTGAAATAAAGTATGCAAATGTGCCTCATGCATATTAATTGAGGGTATCCTGAAAACCCAAATGACTGGTTTGGGAAGCTCTGGTCTAAGTCATCCCTAGACTCCATGTAACCGCCCAACCTGTTTATAGTGCCAGTGTTTGGGAAAATAGGTCCAGTACGCTGGGTTTATTTTCTCTGCGGGGATTCTGCATGAGGTAGGCTTTGAAAAGTTAATTTTGTTCTTTCTATATAAAAACAAAAAAAATATATTTTTGCAGATTTTCAGGCATTTTTACTTGGGGACCAGGTCAGAGGATGTGAACAAGGGGCCTGCTGATATCTGCTGCTGCTGGTGGTTAAGATGGCCAGCCCTGCGGTAGAGGCTACAGAGCTCCAGCACTTTCTCCTCTTCCCCTGTGTGCAGAGCCACGAGGCAGGCAGAAGAGGGCTGAACTCGCTGCCTCTCTGGTTTTACTCATCCCAGCCAACTGCGGACCTCTGTAAACAGCAAAACACCTAAACCTCTCTTTCTGCTTGGGACAGGGCAGTCTGACAAGACCTTGTGTTCTGTACTCTGCGTTCAGACTTGGATAACTTTTGCCAGTTTCTCCTAGGGATGTGCATTCGTTTCCTCCGATTCGGCGGTACGTGCGAACCTCGCCAACTTTCTAGTACACGCAAGAAAAACGGTTTGTATGCGTGTAGCTTTAATAATGAGATGCACGCATATTGTACTATATAGTCGGCAAGGTATTTGCATACTGCCAAATCAGGGGAAAAAAATGCACATCCCTAGTATCTCACATTATAGACTAATAGATTTCTGGAGGCGCGAGGTTTCAAGGCAAGCATCCACTTTGACTCTCTTATCCCTCGGGCTCAGGTCTCAGGTCTATGTAAGATGACTCCCAGATGTCGCAGGGTTAGTTATGAAAACACTCCAGAGTTTTTCAGATTGAAGGGACAGACAGTGCAATTTGGTGGTTAAAGCACAGAACTAAGGAACCCCATTAAATCCCACAGCCCATTTGGGTTCTAATCCCAGCTTGCCACTCACTAAGGGCTTGATTTTCAAAAGCATTGACACACTTAAACCGGGATTTTACATGTGTAAATGCACTTTTTACCCACGTGAGTGGCTTTTGAAAATTGCTACAATATATTCCTTTGAATTATCAATAGGTTCTACCCACGAAAGTGGCTTTTGAAAAGTGCTGAGTGTTACATTTATGCATGCAACGCCTTTGAAAATCACCTGTATCAGTAGCTTTCAATTTGTCTTGCGTGTGATTTTGACAGCCAACCTCATATCACCTCATTTTTCTTAAAAGGTGAATTTTAAAAGCTTGATGCACGCATCTGTTAGGGGATGTGCAAGTATGTTGGGCTGGCATGCACCGAGCAGATTTTGAAAGCCTCCCGGATACACGCAGTTCTCACACTGCATGCACAAATGGAAAATTTAAAAACAGGGGCGGGGCGTGGTCTGGGCGGAGCATGGGTGCTCCTGGATTTCACCTTAAAATTATCACGTAAACTCTTATGCGCTCTGGCACGAGCTGGGGTCCCCTGGCGCATAACTTTACTTCTGCTATGGATGACACATGAGTAATAAAACACAAAAGTCTAGGCAGATCAGTGGGATTTTAAGGGTCAGGTCTGAGTGCACATGTGTGCACGGCCAGGATATTTTATAACAGGCATGTACATATGCCTGTATGTTATAAAATGGCTGTGGGCCGATGAACGCAAACGGCTTTCAAAGTCACCGTCCCCGAGTGTGAGGTCTGGCCTTCTTATTCTTATCTAAAGAAAGGGAGCATTTGTGATCCTGTGGGGAAAATAAAAATGTAAAAAGTAAATTTAAACGAAGAGCTCCGAGAGGCTGGGTACAGAGTTCTGCCTGCCCATTAGAATTCAGAAGCCCGTTCAGGGGGCCTCGTCCTGCGTCAGTGCATGAGAAGGGCCGTCAGTAGCGCCTGCTGGGTCTGAGGAGAAGCCAACATTTATAAACGGCAAGCGATTGGGCGGAGCCAATGCGGTGCATGCTGGGAACAAACAAAAAAGAGGGGGGGGGGGGGGGGAGTGTTTCTTCCTAACTTCCCATCTGCCAAGGCAAGGAGGTTAAATAGAGAAAGGCAGCCAGATGTGTCCTCCTCCGTCAGCCGGACGCAGAGCGACATAAAAAGATGCATGGCAGCCCCTGAGGAGTCGCAGGCCTATTGCACTGGTGATCGTGCGGCCCTTTGATGGTTGGAGTCCGACCTGCGCCCCTGCCCTGCCCTGGCAGATGTGCATGGTGCTGCATGCACTCGCCAATAATGCGCGTGCATCAACACGGCAAGCCTGCAGCAAGTTTACGTTTCTGCAGAGCAGGACGTCGCCTTTCTTCCCTGCACACCCTGGCGGGGAGGGGAGAGGAGTCAGCAGTTTCCCTCCTTCCTTAGGTTTCCAGCTCTGTTGGAAATGGCCTTTGTTTACCACTGCCCATAGTTTTTTCTTGCCCCCCCCCCCCCCATCACTCTATTTTATATCCCCCTTCAGTCGGAGGGGGCCACGCAGCAGAGCTACCTCTGGAACCCTGCCATCATGGGCCCTGAATCCAATGGCTAGATGTCGCCATTGCAGGATGATTGGATATCCCTCCCTCCCCCCACCGGGGACAATGAATGCCACCTCTGCAGCATCCCCCGTTGGCCCAGGGAATGGAAGACTAAATCGTGAGCTGCCACTGAAGCACTGGACAGGCCCAAGCGCACTTAGTCCCCATAGAAGCAGTCCCGTAGGGCTTCCAGGAGGCTCACAGCGATCCGGGACAAGCCAAGTGGGTCCTGGAGTTGCTTCCAAGGACCTATTGTGTCTATGGCCTTTGTGGCCTTCTTCTTCTAAGAGAAGCTGAGACTAGGAGTTAGCCGAGGGCCACCATAGGGACCGACTCGGCTTGTCCCGGATGACCCAGAGCCTTCCGCCAACCCCAAGACACCTCCCAGTAATGACAGAACAGCTCTGTGGAAGCAAACGGAATCCATGCAGTTAGGGTTCGCCAACCTTCAGCCGTCAAATTTCCGACTATTTGAGGATGCCGTTTCATATCCTTGCTGACGGAGTTTACGCAGGTGCAACTTATATTGACACTTTCTACCATTATAAAAACACAGCAACAGAGCCTGTAATGGCAGACGAGGACCCTATCTAACCTGCCTAATTAACTTCCTGCTGCAGTGCCATAAACCCCGGCTCATCTCTGACCTCCCCCTCACTTCTTAGCAATTCATGATCCTCTGTACTGCTCCTGTACGTTCTTCAATTGTTTGTTTGTTTTTAATAATTTGTCACTAACACTGGGAGGTTGCTCCATGTATCCACCTCCCTTTCTATGAAGGAATTTTTGTGGATGTTACCCCGAGTCTGACCTTTAGGTGCCTTAGGTGTCACCAATTCTCAAACATTTTTACTCTGAAAGAAAGGTTTGCTTTTCCCAGCCACGAGGCCAGAGAACTATTTTGTAAAAACGTTTTAGCCTCCGATTACATCCTGGACTGAGGAGGGTTTATGGAAATACACAAAATAAATGCATGTGAAACGTATGATGGCGGGAGAGGACCACATGCCAGCCCTCCCTCATTTCCTCCATACAGTGCCCCGCAAATCCAGAAACCGAAGGTGCACCAGGACGGAAAGCGCCGCCGCCTGGGGCGGGGCGGGGGAGACTGCTAGGGGCTGGGACGGTGGCGGGGCAGCGCCATCTTGCGGCCGGTGGCGTTAATGCGCGAATTTGCACCGAGGCTTCCACAGCCCTTCCGAGCCCCTCGTGCAGGCGGGGACCGAGAGACCCAAAGTCTCCGGCGATCCAGCTCCTTTCTCTCACTTCCGCCCCCTCCAACTTTATTACTTTTAGATAAAGTACAACAAACCCCGCGGTTCTTTCCAGGACGGTCAGACTGTTACTGCCAGTTTCCCAAGTTTTTATTTTGTAAAAAAAAAAAAGTTGAGTTGCCCACGGGTAAATACCCAGCTGACGGGGGGCAGATTTCTGCTGGGGGTGGGAGGCGTCAGCCCAGCTGCGCTTAAAGCAGAGCTGCTCACCTAATGCAGCCTGCAGCGAGGCTCAGCATCAGAGCCTGGGCTAGGGGGCTGCTGAGCTGACAGACAAACTCCTGTCATTAGGGACAAGCGGACCCTGCCCTGCCCCCTCCCCCCTCTATGTGTGGGCTTGGAGGCTTTGGGTTCCGTCGTTTTCCTGGGCAAATTTGAACTACAAATCCATGCATGCAGTGGGGTGAAACCCAGAGCTGGACTGTCCTGCCTCTTGTGCCATGGAGTGCTGGCAATGCCAGTCTCCATCATCCTACCGGGGGGGGGGGGGGGGGGGGGGGGCGAGGTAGCACTAGCCCGGTTCTGGCCTCTTCACGCCACACCTGAACACTTTAAATAAATCAGTTATTCTGAAATCAAGTTCTCGAAGCTTCTTTCACCCACAAAGATCGGTATTTTTGGGATATATCCTCGGTGGGGTGTATCAGTATCCTAGATTCGTTTGTGTATTTTTGGTTTCCCTGCGAATCAGACCCTGTTTTGGGGAGGCCTTGAATCCAACAATGGCTGTATTGTGGAGGGATGCTGAGACACCCATGCTGGTGGGAGGTGGGGGGCACTGGTCACTGGCTGCTTTCAGACTCACGGACTCTCGATGCTTCCTGGCCTTTGTTCACTTGGGTTGCACCCTTCCAGCCTTCAGAAACAAACAGATAAAGCTCATTCTTCTCCTCTACTCCAGCGCCTGGAGCCGGAAGCACCAAGTTTATATTCTGCCTGTCCATTTGTATGTAAGGTCTGCTCCCATAAAACAGGCAGCGATGCTTACAATACATCGCACGCTGATTTTCTGGAATGGTGTTCCTATAGTGCGAATGGGTGATTTTATTAGCCTAAAAAGAGGAACTGACCCTCCTAGCCTTGCCACCTCATCCAAACAGGCTAGTCTAGTCCTGCTTTTTAACCCTGTGGCATACATGTAATCGTCGCTGTGATTTCCCTAAGAAAAGTAAGAGCTAGGCCCTTCTGCAGGCAGTGGGGTCAGGGACAGTTCTCTCGGAATTGGTTAACTTGGCCTCCGAGAGTGGCACAAAAAGTTTTATGTTTACCCAAAGTTACAGGTGGTCTAGGGATGCCTAATTAAAAGAAACAGTGCGCGGCGGCTCAGATGAGGATCGTTGTAGATTGGCATTTACAAAACAACTTTAAACCCTGGGCGGCTGTGCAGCAGCCTATCACAGTCTTGGGCACCCAGGAAATGTAGAGTATTAGCGGCTCATGTCTCTCCTTACACTGAAGCTTTGGGACACCTGGAAAGACCTATTGGTGGGGAGTAGAGAGTTTTTGTTGGGTTTTTTTTAAGACCCCTTTCTGCTTTAATAAGAATTTTCCTCCTGGACTTAATTCAGTTGACTCTTTGGACTTACGATCTCTGGAACATCTGTGGAGTGACAATTTACCTGTTGATTTTGTAATGCTGAGGGACAAATATAATCTTGTTGATAAACACACATTCCCTTATATCCAGATGCGCCCTTTATATGAAATCTTCACGAGTCGGTTCGGCACTTTCTACAGGCAAATCCTTCACGGGAGGGTTGTGCGATAGTAATGGGAGGATTAACGGGGTCCCGGCTAAAATCTATCCGAATCTAACTGGAGAGTCTACGTTTAAGCCGAAGCAGGCGATGCCTGGGGAAGGTGACCTGGGAGCTGCTTTGGAGGAGGATGCAGTGGGATCTTTGCTTTGCCTCAGTCGGTGAAGGCTCCTTAGTGCAGAATGGACATAAACATCTGCACCGGTGGTGCCTGAGTCCCGAGAGGCTTCTGGGAATCTCCGGTGCGGTGCTGTGGGGTCTCTGCTTCGCCTATGGTGGGGGGAATGCTCTAAAAAGTGTCCAACTCTTGGGATGTTGTACTTGGATTGATTAAGTTGCTAACTCAGCAAGTGATTCCTAATAAAGCCCCCTGATACTTTTTTTTTTTTTACTAAGTATCGGGTTGGGTTCAGAGGTTAATAGTACAAATTGTGCTAGCGGCTAGATTATCCTTAGCGAGGCACTGGAAGCAGATTTCCCGTCCTTCCATTGAGCTGGTGCGTAAAAAGGCTACATAAGATCTCTTTTCTTTGTCATCTTACTGCTTTGAGACATGATAGCCCTGAGAAATTTAACAAAAAATGGGATCCATATATCAAGGGGCAGAAGGGAGATCAATCTGGATTTTGCATATTAAGTTATGTTTATAAATGTTAACCTCTTCTGTATGCCATCTTCTTTTTGCTATCTTTTTTTTGGGGATGAATATTTGAAAATTATACCTTAAGTTATTCTATTAGCCTACGGGCTGTTATTGTATTGTTTTCCTTTTATTTTGCTATTCTGGTCGATAAACATTAAATTATAAAAACAACCCCCCCCCCCCCCAAAAAAAAACCAAAACAAAAAAACAAAACCTGGTTAACTTACAAAAAGGGGTGAGGAGGCAAGGTGAGGACCCTAGTCCGGTCCGAATGCAAGATCGGGAGCAGAGGCGATTTCGGGGGTGGCAGCTCCAACACAACCTCCTTGGGTTTCACCAGCATCCACCTGCCAAAGCCTTTTTGCAGAGTTTTCCTAGTATGAATTTAAAAACAGGCGTAAAGGAATGGGGAGGTTGCCGCCATCTGCCGTGCTCCCCTCCGGGTCCCGACTGCTGGGGTTGAGTTAAACGTTAGTGCAGCCAGAGGCTCACGTGCACTGAAATAGCTGCAGTAAGTCCATTTTGCGTCACCCTGTGTTTATACGTTTTATGCACATTTTATTTGGAAATCTGCATGGAACACAAAGTCTGGAATTGCACAGTAAAAGCTTACACATAAATAAAGGAAGCCTACATTACAAATTCCCGCATTATTCCTTGACGAAGGAGCAGCTCTCGTCCTTCCAGGCGCTGGAGGGGGGAGGGGAATATTTGGTGAAAGGAAGATCACTGTCCTGGGAATAGTCTGTGGCAGTGGGGAAGTAGCTGTTTTGGTGAGAACACAACTGAATCGCTGACTGTTCCTTTGATAAAATCGGTCCCACTCAGGGCCGGATTTAAGATTATGGTGCCCATAGCAGAAGGCTGGGGGAGGGGGGGGGGGGGTGTCACCCTCGGAAATTAAAGAACAGCAGGGCAGGATCAGATTTTGGGTGCCTTCAGAATGTGGCTCTCTAGGCATTTGCCCACATGGCCTCTGCCCAAACCCAGCCCCGGTGCCCCTCCACGGTGCGTGTGTAGTAACTTGGCCCGTCGCACTTCTGCCGCCACAAAGTGCTCTCACCACGCACAGCGGAACCCGGCACAGCCCACGGGGAAGTGAACTGGAGCCCTCCTGGAGCCGCGGTCTGCGCCGAAGCCCCGCCCTACCCAGGACTGACCCGGAGCCCTGCGCGTGAGCGGGAAGTGGGCCGGGCCCCCCCGGCACCTGCTACAGCGGCTCCAGATTCTTACAGCGGGTGTCAAGGCGCCCCTTGTGTGAGCTCGTGCGTGGTGCTGGCTTCGGTTGGCAGACCTGCGGCAATGGATCCTGCGGCTGGTAAGGTGGATTGAATTTCGCTGGAGGAGGCTCTTCAGAAGGACAGCTGCAGTACAAAGATCGCAGGCAGAAGACACAGGTATGAGAAGCCCGGAAGGTTTCTCCCGACAGCGCTATCCGTTTTGTCAGCTGTCGCACACACGAGCACGCGCGCACACACATGCAAAAAAAAAAAAAAAAAAAGAAAAAATTTAAAAAAGTTATAATCAACAATAAAACAGAGTCATGCCGAAAGACATGCACCTTTCTCTCTGCCTCAGCCTCATCATGCCACTCTCCACTGAGTTAATTCTGTAGTGGGGCACGGACGCCGGGCTACGCGGAAAGCATTTTGTGCCCACTCTGCATAAGAGAAACAAGTGGACATTTAGCATTCGGGACATGACAGCCAAAGCAACATCTTGTTAGGAATTAGGGACAGACCTGGACGCACTTCTTAGCTGGGCACTGGGGTGGCCAATCCAGTTTGACAGGCTCAACCATGTTCCATGCAACTATTGCATTCCAAGGATGCAGGCAGCCGAGAAGGGGTCCAGGGATGGGGTGTGGTTCAGGCTTCCTTACCTGCTCGGCCTGCGTGGGAGGGCAGAGCACGACTGGTTGCTGCTGTGATTATATGCAGGCGGGAAGGTGCCTCAGGGGTTGCTGTGGGCTTTGGTGTACTGGCAGACTGGTAATTCTCTTGCAAGCCTACATCTCCCTTTGGAGACGTTGTGATGGATGGAGGAAGCTTGGGGGTCAGGTTATTCTCTGCTGCTTTGCTAATTTCATTAGTGTCTTCCAAAGCTATGTCTAAGTCCTTAGCAACAAGGCTGTAGGGTGACGGCCACCTTAGGGGCAGCATTTGCTCTGTTCCTCTCAAGGTTGTTCTATTGTCCTGCACATCTACTTGGGTAGAAATGAGATGGCCATGGAGTGAAGTTGGTTCAGGGGGCAACGTTGGGTCTGTTGGCGAGAATAGTGGAGTGGTGGTCTCCTGCACATCTACTTGGGTAGAAATGAGGTGGCCATGGAGTGAAGTTGGTTCAGGGGGCACCATTGGGTCTGTTGGTGAGAATAGTGGAGTGGTTCTCTCCTGCACATCTACTTGGGTAGAAATGAGGTGGCCATGGTGAGAAGCTAATGCAGGGGGCAGCATTGGCTTTGTTGGGGAGAATGGTGGAGTGGTGCTCTCCTGCACATGTACTTGGGTAGAAATGAGGTGGCCATGGTGTGAAGCTGGTTCAGGGGGCAGCGTTGGCTTTGTTGGGGAGAATGGTGGAGTGGTGCTCTCCTGCACATCTGCTTGGGTAGAAATGAGGTGGCCATGGAGTGAAGCTGGTTCAGGGGGCAGCATTGGCTTTGTTGGGGAGAATGGTGGAGTGGTGCTCTCCTGCACATCTGCTTGGGTAGAAATGAGGTGGCCATGGTGTGAAGCTGGTTCAGGGGGCAGCGTTGGCTTTGTTGGGGAGAATGGTGGAGTGGTGGCCTCCTGCACATCTGTATCTACTCCTGTGCCAGATGATAGGCTGTGGGTTGAGGGATGCTGGGGGTAAATATCACCTTCCATCGTTACGGAAGCTACACTAAAATCTTCCCGTTCTAGATCTACTTCGGGAGAAATTCTAAGCCCGGGGGCTGAAGACTGCTCAGAGGTTGCCGTTTGTGGTACTGTGGTGCTTGCTGTGTTGGCCTCCTTCAACTCTATGCTTTGTGCTGATAAAAATAAACACACATAACACACACAGAAAAGGCCACAGTTAGCACTAGACTCTGAAGCGCAGTGGAACAGGAGGGGCAGAATGATACAGGAGACCCTCCTAGGCCTCTTTCTCCTCAGGACAATCTGGGGTTGGGATAGCAAGACTTCTGTGGTCAAGGGAGGTGAGAGAAGCAGCAATTTAACAGCATTTCCTCTGCTTCTGTGGCTATTCCAATGCTGCTCAGAGAGACAAACAAGGGGCAGGGAAGGTAGGGGGGGAGAGGACATGGAATAGAGGTGAGAGCAAAGAGAAGGGTGAGAGGCAGGGGACAGAAGTGAGGACAAGAGAGGAAGGTGGGGCTGCGAGATGAGAGCAAAGAAGAGGAGTTGTGAGAGAGATGACGGGAGGGGGGTGGTACATGTGGAGCATACCTGGTGTGGAAGTGGAATGCGGGGCTCTGCTCCAGCCTACAGATGGCTCTGGTGCCAAAGAGGGAATCCCTTGTTTGGGGAAGATGGGGGTTGGAGATGGGAGAGAGAACATCCAAAAATGTTATGGAGGAATGCTTTAGTAACTTCTAGAAGCCTTCATCTTAGAGCTGGGGTTTGGGAGGCCACTGAACTCAAGAGAGTTGGCTTTCTTGAACCTTTGGCTCAGTGGCAACTTACTTTGTCTTCCAGTGGCTTAGTCTGCCCAATTTATACAAAAAAAGAGTAGCCATCGTAATAAACCCTTTGGGGAAGGATACAAGATCTTTGAGCTCATCCTTGCCTGATGTCAATAGCATTCTGGGTTCACATTACAGGCTCTGAGGATCCTCCGTTACCCCAAATGAGCAGATGTGCTTCTGTGTGGTGGGACAGTCCAGGATCTGGCCCTGGGTTTACCAGAGGGGAAGCAACAGCGACCAAAGGGCAGGAGACATTTGGTAAAAGATTTGCCTGTTAACAGCACTCGGGAACATCTGTTCATGCGACTTACCACAGAGGGAGTTGAGGCACTTGTGCTCAGCTGGACACTTGGAGCAGGGGGCACCTTGTGTGTATGGCTTCCTGCCCTCATAGTTCCCACTAGAGAAGGAATTGGAAGGAAAAAGTGGTGAGGCAGTGCTAGAATGGTCCCGCCTGCCCTACGGGACCTTTAGAAGTCCATAAGAGTCTCCTCCATCATAAAAAGAGGGAGAGCCCAGCGGCTCAATGCGATGGATTCTGCACCCCGCGTCAGATGGGGGCTGGGGGTGCTGCAGAGTCACTGCGCAGTGGTGGAGTCAGGACCTCCATTTTAGGAGAGCTTGGCCCATCCAGGAAGAGACTGCGGACAGAGACACGAAGAGAGAGTCCGTGCAGGCACGGATAAGGGGAAAGGTGGCAGAAGGAAAGAGAGACGTGCGAGTAACACCAGCGAAAGAGTGCTGGAAGCGCCCCCGCGGAGGAGACGAGCGCCCCCCCCCCCCCTCCTCCTCCTCACCGCGAGCGTAGACCCCCAGAAAAGTAGGGAACCAGAGGACGGAGCCGTGAATGTCGGCCCGAGTAGGGGTTTCACAACGGGCAGCTGCAATGCTCGTCCAGTTTCACTGAAGCTCAAGTAACTTTGCACTTACGGAGGTTCGTAGTTGCACACCACTAAAAATTGATTTGGTTTCTCGTTTTTCACCTTTTCACAAAACTGCGCTCCGCAGCCAACTTTGCCACTGGTAGCCCAGACCACCTAAAATGATGAAGAAAAAAAATAAATAAATAAAAGCAGGGGTGACAGATTTTTGCCCACGTGAACCTTCTGCCAACGTGGCACATTGGTGAAAGTTCCAAGGATGGGCCAGACGGCTCGTACGGACAAGTTACTAGCAAGGACGCACATGTGGGTTAGTGCCCAGCACTGCAAGTGTGGGAGGCAATGGGCCCTATCGCAGTGATAAGACACGATGCCCTGATATACTGCACCAGTGGGTGGGGCACAGTCTCACCATTATAACCGTTTCATATTAAATTTGTAAGCGTATATTCAAATAGCTTAGAGGCTGACCTGTAAAGGCTTTGGGCTTCTACCTCTGGGAGTTGGGCTTCTGAATTGGCCCTTTTGAAAATTTAGTAGGATTGGCTACTTCAATTTAGGCTTCTAGTTTCGCCAGGCCCCTAAATCTATGACCCTAAAAAGGGGGTGGCTGCAGGGCTGGAGTTAGAAATAAATGAGGTGGTTAAACACGGGTGTTCAACACTTGGCACCTAACTTAGGGCCTTGTTTCTAAGGAAAGAAGCTTGCTAAATCCGACCCTTAAGGCTCCTATGTCTAAGCTAACGAGCCCCTAAATTTAGGGGAATTTCCAGCTGGAAATTTAGGCTCCTAATTCTGGCTGAAATTAGGGGCCCAGATTTTTTTTTTTTTTTTTTTTAAACCTTGACCTCTCAACTCCATAAGTCTACGCTAGGGAGGGTGTACGAGTGCATCCATTTGCGTATTTGGTAAAGCTTCCTGGGTACTCGGACAGGCAAGCAGAGGTGGGGGGAGGGAGTACACATGTGCTGTGCGCTCCAGGGGCAGAGATCTTTGGAACTGTTAGTTGAGTTTTCCACAGAGACAGTGACTAACTCAATATTTGCCCCTGTTTGGCAGGATTTAAAAAAAAAAAAAAGCGTGCACGTGTTTCACAGAGCGTGCACTTTTTTCCGTGCACGTGTTTCACAGAGCGTGCACTTCTTTCCGTGCACGTGTTTCACAGAGCGTGCACTTCTTTCCGTGCACGTGTTTCACAGAGCGTGCACTTCTTTCCGTGCACGTGTTTCACAGAGCGTGCACTTCTTTCCATGGATAAACAGGCATCCCTGGGGAGCATGGCAGGGTCGGATGAGAAAACTGTGCTCACACCTTGGATTTCTAAGACCCCTGCATAGCTTTTCCTGTTTAAGTCTATCCTTTGGATGTACCATACAGGGGTTTGTTTTTTTTTACCCATTTCTTGTTGCCCTATCATGGCGATTCAGATGTTGGTACCTCAGGTGTCTTAATAAATAGAATCGTCTTTATCCAAGATGACTTTATGGGCAAGACCGGGCACAAAGCAAAAAGTGAACTAACTTTAAAGAAGTTTTCAAATCAGTGGAATCTGTTTCCTCCTGCAGGAAAGTACTGAAAACATTTTAAAAATCTTCTGTTTGTTTCTTTCCCTTCTGTTCCCCCTCCTTATTCCTCCCTCCCCCCATTTCAGGCCAGACTGCTGGTCAGAGGCTGGAAGGGAAGGCTGAATGCTTAGCGCCCCCTTGTGTTCCAGCTGGGGAAGGTAAGGTGGTCCTTGTAGCCGCCAATGTCCACCCTGACATACCCCGAGGGTGTAACCCGCCCGGTGCGTCCTATTGACCACCACGACAGATATATGGGAGCAGGAGCTTCAGCACCGGCCTTCCAGGTCCTCTCACAGCACTGGACACCTTTTGGTTAGAGGGGGGCAAGTGCCATGCTGAGTGACCCCATGAGACACAGTCCCACCAAACTGGGGGCAGTGCCCTGCTGAGTGACCCCATGAGACACAGTCCCACCAAACTGGGGGGCAGTGCCATGCTGAGTGACCCCATGAGACACAGTCCCACCAAACTGGGGGGCAGTGCCATGCTGAGTGACCCCATGAGACACAGTCCCACCAAACTGGGGGGCAGTGCCATGCTGAGTGACCCCATGAGACACAGTCCCACCAAACTGCAGGAGCTTGCTTAAGAGTTGCTGGCAGGGCTGGGATTTGGACTCGTGTCCCAGGAGTTCCTCTAGCTCGACAGTTTGTGCTGGGGCTCCATCACCCCTCCTCCCCGCCCGCCATGCCCTCTCTCCAGGTCCTGAAATGCTGAATTCACAGCCTGGACTGTGCTGGCAGCTTTCTTTATTTTTCCTGCTTAAAAGTCATTGGTCGGGATAATTTTAAAAGCAATTTTCACTGAAAAGTAGATGACAACCCCCCTCTATTGTGTCCCCCCCCCTATCAATCTGGGGGGGGGTCCTTTCCTGCTTTTGACATTAAGCTGCGTACGAGTCAGGAATGGCCGTTACCTGGGTATAGTGACCGCACATCGTTCCTTCCTTGCACGACAGAGTAGCATAATCGTAGTTCTTGTATTCACTGTACCACAGCTCCATCACACTCTTCATATCCAGCTGTGGCGCGCTGGCCAGGTACAAGTTCTCTCCCGTGGGGCCCCGGTCCTGGTTGTGCTCCCACTTGCACTCAGCTGCGTAGGAAGACGCCAGCTTCTCCAGCTTGGGATCCCAGCTCTGGAACACAAGAACGCCGGTTCCCCGTGATTGCAACGCCGAGTTGAATCACCCTGCCCGCTAACCTCCCCCCCAGGCACTAGAGCCTGTGAACTTCCGGAAGCTGCTGGCTAATGACCATGGCGAGGTAGCATCTCCGCTTTCAAAATCCCATCATAAGAGGAGAAATATTTATAATGGCAACTCCTCTCGGTCTTGTGAGGTTTATTACAGAAGGGAGAACAGCAGTAGCTGATGCCTTATTCACAGGGTTCTGCTAATGTTTACCACATTGGGACTGTGGGGGGAGATATTCCTTTTTTGAGGATCCCTTCCATGCGGCGCTCCTCCTTAGCGCACGGAAGGGATGCCGGATGAACAAGGTGAAAACAGAAAAAAAAAAAGAAGCAGGACAGCCCCAGAAAAGAAAACAGCTGTAAAATGACAAACAAAAACCCCAAACGATTGGAAAGACACAGAAAACTTGTTCTGGGAAGGAGAAAATATATATTCTAGCAAACTGTTTTGGAAACCCCTTGGGGTCTTCACCGGGCCTCCCATGTCTGAGCAGCGCCCCCCCCGCCAGAGAGCTGGCATGGGGAGCTCCTGGTGAAGGCGTTCTTCTTCATTACTATTGGGTTCCCCTTTCTCTACGCCTCCTTGTGTTTGTACGAAACAGAAAATCCTCCTTCCCGCACCTGTTCCCTCTCTGCAGTTGCCAGCCCTGGGAACTTTTGAGTTGTGGTCACCCTGAGATTCAGAATGGATTGGGAGGGAAGGGGGTGCAGCATCAACTTTCTCTCTTCAAGTCTGTCTCCCCTCCACCCCCCCCCCCCCCCCATCGAGCCACCTCTCCCTGGTCCCAGGACCAACCTCAGCCCTTGCCCCTTCCCTGGCCCTAGACTTATACAAAGAATCACCCTCCCCTGCCTTCTGCCCCAGCCTCCACCCTCCCAGGCGGGCCTGCAGGGTTGGGAAGGGGCTGGGTGAGAGAGACCGAGGCTAGAGCAGGCAGAGCAGAGAAGAAAAGAGCCAATCTGCTTCCTAACCCAGCCCCTTCCCCTCCCGCCTTGCAGGGGACAGGACTGGAGGGGCAGAATTTGGAGTGCACGGAGTAAAACAAACCCAAGTCCGCTCCCTAGTCTAATCCTTCCCTTCCTTTTCTTTTTGCCCCTTTGGGCTGCAGGAGCAGGGTGTCCTTCTGGCCGTGGCCTATGGACCAGGTCGCGTTGACCACACACACGAGCTAGGGCTGTGCCTGACCTCATCTGCCCTCCTCTGAATCCTGGTTCACGAGCCTCTGCCCAGCCCATTTGTATCCTTCCCAGTACTGCAATCTCAACCGTGCCCGGGCTCCTTCCATTTTGCTCCAGCGTCCACCCAGCTGGTGAGCAGGCTGAGCCAGTTCGGGTTTTACCCCATTGCATCTTGGGGGCTTGTAATTCTGCTTGCCCTAAGAAAAGGCCTGGCGTGGAGTTCATTGGTAGCCCTAACCAAAGGGCCTTATTACTTGCACCCATGCATCGTTTGCTGTCCAAATGCACAGAACGCCAACGCAGGGTCAGCTTTAGTGTGAGAACCACGAGTGGTACCCTCCATGGCCAAAGCACACAGCAGACATTGGCACCCATTGCCAGCCACCCCTGCCACGTCCCCGGGAGGGATGGCCATGGTGGCTTTAGGGGTGTGCACAGGTCGCACCCCCCTTAATTCGGCCCTACTCTAAAATCAGTTTGTGTTGGGGCTTAGAAACGTCAAAATCTGGGTGGGGGAAGGGTTTCATCTGAACTCTGAGGTTTAAGCCAGGATCCCCCTCTGAAATTCAGAACCTGTCCAGCAGTGAGTGGGGGTCATCGCTGATAAAACGACCATTTTTTTTTTAACCTTACTGTTCTCTCAGCTATGGAAGACGTGCCCTTCAGCATGGTAGCACCCCACTTCTCCCCCCGCTGGCACAGCACCCGCAGGCTCTGCCAAATAGTAAATCCAGCCTGCAACGTCTGGCTTGGTAGCCTTGATCAGCAAGCGTTCAATAGGTGAGCCGGAGGGATTAGCTCCGACTGGTAGCGAAGACCCAGCCTCGGCCTTGGTTCCCTCTTCTTTTCCCCTCTGAGGTGCATGTGGTATAAAACCACACTCACCGAAGACGTTCCGGATGAACTGTGCAGCTTTTCTGTTCATAATCCTTGAACTGCAAAAACACCCCATCATATAGGCGGCTCCCTATCAGATTATTAAGAGGCAAATCCTTTTGCCAAGGGTGGGGAATTGATTTGAGTGCCTCTCCTGCTCATAAAAAAAACAAACAAAAATTATCTTCATTTTCTGATGTTAGGAATTTGGAATCGTAAACTTGTGAATTTTTGCAAAACCACAGCCTCTGGTGCCCAGGACCCTCCCGACTCTCCCCCTCCCACCTCTCCAAACCATGACCTCATCTGCTCTGTTTTCACTGGAAAAAAATCACATTGCAAGCTGGAAGGCGAGGACCACACAATCAATGAGCTGGGAAACAGGCTTTTAATGCTTCATAAAACCTCCTCTTTTGTAATGGGATGACATTTGTTTTTGTAATGGAGCTCCTTAACAGCAGCCTGTGCTGTTACTGAAGTCCGTAAACAGCAGGGACCATGGCAACGAGGTGGGCATAACCGAGCACAGCCAAGCCAAAAAAATAAAAAAACTCCACACCTGAGCTGTGTGGGGACTGCACTTCCCCCGGTGCAATTGGGGACAAGGAAGCCCCAGAAGAGCTGAGATGGCAGATGCTTGGTAGCTACCAAAATGTAAATACCGTGGTTTCCGCAACGACGCCAGCCTAATGCCATCACCCTATCCTAGGGTTGCCAACTGGCTCCAGATTTCCAGGACAGGTGGATCCAGTCCTGGTTTTACCCCACTGCATGCTGGGATTAATTCTGATTTCCCTATTGCATTGCCTAAGAAAAGCAAGACTATAAGCACAGGGGAGTAAAAGCAGGACTGGATGCACCTGTCCTGAAAATCTGGAGCCAGTTGGCAATCCCCCCCCATCACGTTGCGTGGCTCACAGTCCAGCGGGAGTGGCCTCGACCCTCTCCTGCACCATTTCTGTGCCAGGTTCACTGGTGTTCTCCCTGCCCCGAGACAACCTCCCGCTTTCACGGGTCCGCTGCTTTTGCTCCCTCCCAGGGGTGTTCTGGCTTTGGATACCTTTGGTCGCATGGTGGCCATTGCTTTACAGTGAGGGTGGCTGCTCCTTGCTGTCACTGTCCTGGGCTGCAGCGGGATCCCAGGGAGAGGGGGCACGAGAGGAAGATCAGATATAATTGGGGAGGGGAGGGGGGAGTAGATTGCCTGGCATGGGCGGCGGTGTGGCTTGGCTGCTCTCCCTGCAGGTGATCATTCTTGCACGGCTGGTGGCTGGGAGATCTCGCGCTCTCTATGGGAACCAGGGCTGGGATCCTGCCCGCAGAACCGTGATTTGCAAGTACCTGGGGACACTTCCCCCTATTTATAGAGCCCCACCCCCTTTGCAGGAAGGACCCAGAGGCTGGAAACCATGCGCCAGGGCTCTTTCTCCAACCCTAAACCCAGCCACTAGGGGTCACCCTTCTCCCGCTTCTTAAGGACCTGCATCCTCAGGGGTAAAACAGTTTGGTTGCTTTTTATTTTTATTCATAAAAGCACTTTATCTCGTGAGCCCAGTACTCTGCACCCTGGAATACAAATCCGGCCCCCGTATAACAAATATTTAGGATCCAGGGCTCCCTCTGCCTGACAGATTTAGCCGAGTTAGTAACAACTTTCGCTACGACAATCCGGGCTCTGCCGGGGAGCCTTCGCGCTGCCGGTCCCCCTTCCCATTTTGCAAGGTGTCTAAGGGCAGCGGAAGAGACAAGGAGCGGCCCCTGCTTTCCCTGGGGAGAGCGCCCGAGGGTAGACCCGCGCCGCCCTGCAGCCTCCGCAAGGCACATGCATCCCGCCTCATAGGAAGGAAGCGTCCCTGCCCCGGAGAGCTGACACGGGAGTGCTCCCCAGCAGCTGCTGCTGCAAAGCCTGCCTCCCCACTTAACCCCGGTGGCCGAAGCGCCAGCAGCATGGGGCAAGCGGCTTCTGCCCTCACTCACCATCTTCAGCATGTCGGCGGCCGGGGGGGCGACCTGCGCGCGGTGGGCGTTGTGCATGGCCAGCAGGCTCCTCTTGTCCTCCTCGCTGAGAGCCCGGCCGGGCTCGGGGGCCGCCGGCACCACCAGCAGCAGCAGCGCGAGGAGGGGGAAGGGCTGCATCCTGCACTGAGGCTGCTCGGGGCGCGCGCCGCCGCCTTTTAAATCCGCTGCAGGCAAGCTCTCGGGGGCTGGCACTAAAGGGCTGCTCGGCTCCGGTGACCACGCCCCTCGGGCTCCTGTCTGGCACCACGGGCGCGTTTAGGGGGGGCCCGGAGCCTTCTTTTTGCAGGCATTGGGGACCGAGGGAGGTTCCAGCTGCAAGCCCTGTGGCTCATTCCGGCTCTAGCAGGGTAGCCCAGGCTTCTCCTCCGGGACTCGCAGGAATGTATCCCCCAATGCCCCCCTGCTGGCCAAGAAGGGCTCGGTCCCGGGAAGGTTGGGCCAGCACCTCTGCACCCTTATTATAAGGCAGAGCTGCTTCCCCTTTAACGCTCAGTACCTCAATTTTGTAGCAAACCAAACCACACAAACTGGGTTTTGGGTTTTTTTTTAACTTTTAACGCTAAAGTCTCGTGCTATACAAACCATCCCCCCCCCCCCCCCCAAAAAAAAAAATACCCACGAAAAACAAGAAAGGGGTAACCAGAACTGGGAATGGGACCCTTCAGTCACAACCAGCTGGAATATTTCCCCTCCTAAATGGGGGGACGACGACTTGTTCTCTTCTTTTGTTGTTGTTTTTCGCTTTGTTGGTTATTTTCCTGTTTTGGTGGAGTGTGAGCTACTTTAGAAAAGTGTGAACTGAAACCACAACCCAGGCTGCCTGCTTGCAAAAAACGCTTCTCCCCTCCAGGACCCTGCCACTCCCCCTCCCCATAGTAACATTGTAACTCAGTAACCATGGCCCATGGATAGTAACTGCCATTCCGTGCAGGTTACCTTCATGTGAATTAATAGCACGACCCCTCCCTCATACTATTACCCTGTTTTAATGTGAACCAATGTGATGTAGCCCAATGAATGTCCGTATATAAAAGCAAAATAAATAAATACATGTTTCTGTTCAGGGTAGTAACTGCCACTCCATGCAGGTTACCCCCATGTTTCTGTTAAGGGTAGTAACTGCCGCTCCGTGCAGGTTACCCCCATGTTTCTGTTAAGGGCAGTAACTGCCGCTCCATGCAGGTTACCCCCATGTTTCTGTTAAGGGTAGTAACTGCCGCTCCGTGCAGGTTACCCCCATGTTTCTGTTAAGGGTAGTAACTGCCGCTCCGTGCAGGTTACCCCCATGTTTCTGTTAAGGGCAGTAACTGCTGCTCCGTGCAGGTTACCCCCATGTTTCTGTTAAGGGTAGTAACTGCTGCTCCGTGCAGGTTACCCCCATGTTTCTGTTAAGGGTAGTAACTGCTGCTCCGTGCAGGTTACCCCCATGTTTCTGTTAAGGGTAGTAACTGCCGCTCCATACAGGTTACCCCATGTTTCTATTAAGGGTAGTAACTGCCGCTCCATGCAGGTTACCCCCATGTTTCTGTTAAGGGTAGTAACTGCCGCTCTATACAGGTTACCCCATGTTTCTGTTAAGGGCAGTAACTGCCGCTCCATGCAGGTTACCCCCATGTTTCTGTTACGGGCAGTAACTGCCACTCCATACAGGTTACCCCATGTTTCTGTTAAGGGTAGTAACTGCCACTCCATGCAGGTTACCCCCATGTTTCTGTTAAGGGCAGTAACTGCCACTCCATACAGGTTACCCCCATGTTTCTGTTAAGGGTAGTAACTGCCGCTCCATGCAGGTTACCCCATGTTTCTATTAAGGGTAGTAACTGCCGCTCCATGCAGGTTACCCCATGTTTCTGTTAAGGGCAAAAACTGCCGCTCCATGCAGGTTACCCCCATGTTTCTGTTAAGGGCAGTAACTGCCGCTCCATACAGGTTACCCCATGTTTCTGTTAAGGGTAGTAACTGCCGCTCCATGCAGGTTACCCCATGTTTCTATTAAGGGTAGTAACTGCCGCTCCATGCAGGTTACCCCAAGTTTCTGTTAAGGACAGTAACTGCCGCTCCATGCAGGTTACCCCCATATTTCTGTTAAGGGTAGTAACTGCCGCTCCATGCAGGTTACCTCTATGTTTCTGTTAAGAGTAGTAACTGCCGCTCCGTGCAGGTTACCCCCATGTTTCTGTTAAGGCTAGTAACTGCCGCTCCATGCAGATTACCCCCATGTTTCTGTTAAGGGTAGTAACTGCCGCTCCGTGCAGGTTACCCCCTGCAGAAATATTATACCATCCCTTTCATCAAGCCTTTAGGTATCCTCAGTGTTTGTCCCATGCTCTTTTGATTTCATTAACTGTTCTCATCTTCGCCAACCCTTCTGGGGGGGCATTCCAGGCATCCACCACCCTCTCTGTGAAGAAATATTTTCCCAACATTGGTTCTGAGTCTTCCCTCCTGGAGTTTCCTTCCCCCCCCCCCCTCCTCCAGCTTACCCACAATGGTGAGGAGTCCAAAGAGAGGCAGGAGTGATCCCCAATTGCTCCTGCCCTGCCAGTGCAATTTTTTAAAATGGTGATGGCTGTGCCATTTTGAAATGTGGACCATCCTTTAAAAAATAAATAAAATAAAAGTTTGTTTTTGGGTTTTTTTGTGTTTTTTTTTTAAATGACTCAAAATGACAGCAAATCCCTGCTCTCAACTCTCTGACCCCAATCCTTGCAGTGACAGTTCTGGGCTGGGGGCCACGTAGCAGGGCACCTTCCAGAACCCTCCAAATCCTGCCACTAAGTGTCGCTGTTGCACAATGACTGGGATTCCTCCTCTAGGGTCATGAATTCCACCTCCAGAGCATCCCCAGCCTCAGCTGACCCAGAGAGCAGAAGACCTGAGCTGGCAATCAGACTTGGATCCTTCTTATACTTGGGAACTCTCTGGATTTGGCCCAGAGACTCCAGAATTCTAAAGAAATTGCCAGGTTTCCGGGCCAAGATCGGTAAACTCTGGGTGCTGCTGCTGCTGACTAGCAGGGGAGAGGAGGAGGAGGAGCATTGGAGCGCTCTCCTAACTCTGGCAGAAGAAGAAAACGGAGGGAAGGAAAATGGAGGCCCTGCAGGACAGCAGGAGGAGGGAGATCTCTGGCCCAAAGCAGCGGAAGAAGGAGGAGGAGGAGGCAGTTGTTGCTGGTGGGTTGTTGTAAGCAGAGAGAATGAGTGAGTTTGTGTGTGAATGAGAGAGAGAGAGTGTGTGTGTGAGAGAGAGAGAGAGAAAAGAAGGGCATGCATGTGTATAGGAGTGTTAGGGAGAAAAGTGTGTGTGGGCATGTGTGTAACTGTGGGCATGAGAGTGTATGTGTGGAAGAATGAGAGGAGTGAGTGTGTGTGTGAATGAGAGAGAGAGAGTGTGTGTGTATGTGTGTGAGAAAGAGAGAAAAGAAGGGCATGCATGTGTATAGGAGTGATAGGGAGAAAAGTGTGTGTGGGCATGTGTGACTGTGGGTGAACATGTGTGTGACTGTGGGCATGAGAGTGTATGTGTGGAAGAATGAGAGAGTGGATGTGTGTGTGTGAGAATGAGCTTATTATTATGCGTGTAAGAGTATGAGAGTGAACATGTGAGTGTGTGAGAGAACGGATGTGTGCATGCTGATATCCCCTCGCCCTGATCTGCCTCAGTCTCAGAGTGAGTGGAAATCAGAAGTTCCCAGGAATGTCCATGAGTAAAAACTTTTCGTATGAAGTAAGGTGGCCAGATGTTCCCTTAAGCATGAGAAGGATGAATACTTGTCCTGCTTTCGTACAGAAAAACAAGAAATGTCACTGAATTACACACAGGACATCCCAGCCAAGGGCAGAGCAGGGATTTTAAAGAGGGAGGTGCAGAGCCCGTGATGAATCATCTTCCCACCTCCGCTCCTGCCACCCCCATCCTCCTCCTCTCCACCTCCCATTATTCTCCATCTCTGCCTCATTTCTTAAGTTCACCTCCTTCCCTAACCCACCACCAACTTTTCCAAGAGGGAGTCCTGATTCTGGGTTCCTCATCTGAAGCTCCTGGGGCATTCAGGGGTCAGGTTGAGATGCTGGGTAGTCACCTACCAGTACTGGTCTGGCCAACGTTCAGATGCAAAGCTCAGGGAGGTGCTGGAGCATGCGATTGCAACTGGGAAGAGGTCATGGAAGGGCCAAATATGATAACTGCGCCCCTGGTATTTGGGGTGGGGCAGAAGGTTACTTAATCCTAATTCCTGTTTCACTACAAATCTAATCAGGACAATTCTACGTCGCCTGCACCTTGTTCTTTACAATACAGCGCTGCACCTCCAATGCCACTCCCTGGATGCTATTCTGGGACACCGTTTTAGATAGATAATGTCCATTAATTCCCAAAACTGCTTATGAAAGCCCTTGGAAAGATGCGTCAAAGGCAGAGTGTGGTGTCTGTCAGTGGAAACCTCATAAACGTGTCACCGCGCAGGAAAACAATCGCCTGCCTGGATGTTATCTCATCGTAGGTGTCCTTTGTGCTTGGGGAACTACACGTGAGTCATCCGTAGCGCGAGATAAACACATGGGCCTTGTGTCCTCGGACTCTCTCGGTGCTCGCATCTCCCTACGTGCAAGCCGCTTCCCTGCTAGGACTGCGCATCTCTGCGCTCCTTCTGTACCTGATCAGACCTCACTAATACCCTGGCCCTTAGCAGCATGGGACAAGCTCTGCCTGGTGGGATTCAGCCAGGGATGGGGGTGGCCAGCGCCTGGAGGCACTGGGAATGGCGTCTTCAGTCACCAGCGTAGGTTAATCGCACCCTTTTCAGGTGTCTCTTCTGGGATGTGAGAGAGACAGGACTCCCTGGCACACACTCAATCCCAAGCCAACTCGTGTGCAGCTCATCCCTGGAAAAGGCAACCATTCGCGCCCCCCCCCCCCCCCAGGTGCCCCTACCCAACTCCCCGCGCAACCTCTGGTGCCGCCCCCCCTTCCCGGCCACGTGACCAGCGCGATATCGCCGCCCCCCCCCCCATTTTCCCCCCGCCCCTGCGAGCAGTCTCCTCCACAGCAGCCCATGCGGCCTCCGGTCTCCGCCGCCCCCCCCCCCCCCCCCCGGCCGCCGATCAGTTCCAGCGCCCGCCCCTGGCCCCGCACCAGATTTGGTACCTCTTGCCCCCCCCCTCCCCCGCTGGTCTCTCCCAGGCTTTCTTGTTCACCCGGAGCACCTTGCGCCCCCCCCCCCCCCAATTAATTTTCCCTGCGCCCCCTTGGCCCTGACCCCCCCCCCCCTGATCCCAACCATCATCCCATGCGGCCCCTGCGCTGCATGGGATGATGAGTGGCATTCACGGAGCGGGATGCCGATGTCGTACCACCTTCACGGAGCGGAGGGCTGGAGTGGCATTCACGGAGCGGGATGCCAGTGGTCAGTGTTCCACCTTCACGGAGCGGAGGGCTGGAGTGGCATTCACGGAGCGGGATGCCAGTGGTCAGTGTTCCACCTTCACGGAGCGGAGGGCTGGAGTGGCATTCACGGAGCGGGATGCCAGTGGTCAGTGTTCCACCTTCACGGAGCGGAGGGCTGGAGTGGCATTCACGGAGCGGGGTGCCAGTGGTCAGTGTTCCACCTTCACGGAGCGGAGGGCTGGAGTGGCATTCACGGAGCGGGATGCCAGTGGTCAGTGTTCCACCTTCACGGAGCGGAGGGCTGGAGTGGCATTCACGGAGCGGGATGCCAGTGGTCAGTGTTCCACCTTCACGGAGCGGAGGGCTGGAGTGGCATTCACGGAGCGGGATGCCAGTGGTCAGTGTTCCACCTTCACGGAGCGGAGGGCTGGAGTGGCATTCACGGAGCGGGGTGCCAGTGGTCAGTGTTCCACCTTCACGGAGCGGAGGGCTGGAGTGGCATTCACGGAGCGGGGTGCCAGTGGTCAGTGTTCCACCTTCACGGAGCGGAGGGCTGGAGTGGCATTCACGGAGCGGGGTGCCAGTGGTCAGTGTTCCACCTTCACGGAGCGGAGGGCTGGAGAGCTGCCATCTCCAACAAATAGAGGGGTGGGTAAGCGCAGGTAGTGTTACCGGTGGGGGCATAGGCTGGATGTATTGCCAGATGTTAAGCTTCTTCAAGTATTGCTGGTTGTTAATGTTTTAAAGTAATGTTAATTGGCTGTGGCCGATTCTTCCACTCAATAAAGGAACATGATTTACCTTACTGTGCCTCTGTGTGGTCGGGGGGTGCCCGGAAGCTACGGCTTGCACAAGTTATGAGCGTTGTTAATGTTTTTTCTGGTCTGTGGGTTTTGTTGCAGAATAACAAACAGGAATGCCTAATGGCTGGGTTGGGTTGTCTGCGATGCGATCTATTTCAATAACTAAATGGGAGGAGGTGTCCGAGCATCCTCTGGGCCGCGTTTGAGTTTCCTTCGTTTTGAGGTTGGCTGCACCCAGGAGAGAGAGCAGGTGGTAGCCACAGAGAGAGAGGTCCCTGCTCTTGGAGAGAGGAAAGCCATTGACTAAGTTACAATGCCCTACTACATCCCGTCAAGTTGCTAACCAACAGGGTTAAGTTTCTGAGAATGCAGAAGTGGATGGGAAATGCAAATTCAGATTGCTCCGGAAACTGCAGGTCCTGGTTGACTGGGAAAACGTCAGATCTGCTTGGCCAGATTATGTACGAGTTCGCTTTCCTGCCTTCATTCTCACATGCACTTATTTATTTGTTTCAGCTTGGTTATTCTGTTAAATTTCGTTCACATGGCCGTGGGCTAGAGAGATGAGGGGCAATCATCAGTTCAGGGTGTGCCATTAGCAAATGGCCTCAGCGCACTGGTTTATTTTATTTGACTGGCTTCAAACAGGGACCAAATGGATTGTGACAGACACACGGACACTCCCCGGGGATATTTCCTTTGGAGAGCTTTGCATGCAGGAAGGATGGGTGAGAAGATCCCCCAGCCCTGACTGAGAACAGAAAGCCAGTGATGGACTGCAGTGCCTCCCTTAGGAGATAGATTGCCCATTCCTCTCTGTCAGCCGAGCAGGGGATGCTTTCTAATAAGCTCATTAAGGAATAAGAGCCCACCCTTTGAAGAGTCTGCTTTAAAAACAGGAGAGGCTTTACCAGGAGGGAGAAAACCAGAGAGATCCTGTTTCGGCTTCAGGGCTGAGTTAAGGCAAAAGCGATTTCCTTCTGCAAGGAGTTTCAGCTCAGAACTGTCCTGTGCTGAAAGCCCAGAACAACAGAAGTAGGACTCGAGCCCAGCAATCGTTTTATTGTGTCAGAAGGAGCTTACTTTTTTTTTTTTTTTTTTGTCATTCTGTTTTTAGCTAGAAAGACATTAATTCATGATTCGGAATACACTTTCTTCTTCTTATTTATTTATTTTATTTTATTTAAAACATTTTATATACCGACTTTCACAGACAAAGTCTGACCAAGACGGTTCACAACTTCAAAATATAAAAAATAAAATAAAATTAAAAGAGATAACTAAATAAAAAACTGCATAACAAAAACAAAATCAATAAATATAAATAAAATAAGTAAAGTAATAGAAAAAAATACAATGTATAATTATAATCCCTAATTCTTTAACATAACTATACTAAGTTTATAACTAAAACAAGAAAAGTCTTATTAATTTGTTGGATTCCAAGAAGGCTCATCAAGATAGTCTTGAAAAAGAAAATACCACAGTATGAAACAGCAAACAATAATCTGAAAGTTAATTAAGCCAAAAAAAGTTGCCATATTTATTAGGAGAGAAAAAAATGATATTAAGAAATAATGTACAATCGCGTACCATAGGAGTGGGCTCTAAGATTCTTACAATAGCCATAACTGGACTGGAATGGGCAGGTAATAAGTTTTATTAATGGACCTGGTCCTTTCTGCATTCAGTTGACCATTTAGCACTCACATTTGCAAAGAAGCCCAGGCATGAAGGTCGTGCCGAGGGCAAGCACTTCTTGCTTGCGCGACCTTAGCGCCTCCTTCCTATCGCGACCTGCTGCGCCTGCCGGTTATGAAGACCGACGCCGGAATGGTGGCCGTTTTTCATTATTGGCAGACAGGCAGGTTATGAAAACCGAGGCCGAGTTTACCGGCGTTGCTCTTCATAACCTGGCGGTCTGCCGAGTTATTTTATTTTATTTTTTTTTACTTTAAAAGAGAAGAACAGAAAAACAGTTTTTTCTACTTTTCTGTATTTTTTTTTTTTCAGTGCGCTCAGATATTAACGCCTGCTCCAGGCAGGCGTTAATATCTGAGCTATCTTTTTGCATTCGGAGTGAATGTGTAATAGGCTCATTCACTCCGCGTTGGACACGTGTTAAATGAGTGCACTTGCTTTTTGTATGTCCTCGTTAAATGCTAATGCTTTGTGGCATCTGTAGAGCTGTACTGGCACTCTCGAATCCTCATGACGGATTCCTTTTTTCTTCCAGTGCCTGGGATTTCCTGAAGTTCAGGCTGAAAGCTTCCACTCTTTTTCCTGCAAAACTCCAAAGGTCACCATGGCCCAAGCTTTATTTGGAAGCAGTTGGCATGTGTCAGCAGTTCTGGTTTTTCTATGCACCACTGCCGGATCTTCAACCCTGGCATCTTCATAAACTTAGTAACAAGACTGTTCTTATCTTGGCGGAAAGGACCTCTCAGTTGCCCCAGCTTACTGGGTCACGGCAGGCCTTGTTCAGTCTCCAGTCAGTCTCCCATCCTTGGTCTGATCACCATCCCGAGCCTGTCTGAATTCTGCAAAGTGTGTTCTTATGTCCGGCTATTGCCAAGTGCGTCAGCCCGACAACTAATTTGTGTTGCAATAAATCCTACTTAATTAACCTAAGCTAATGCTGAGTCTCAATTGTAAGTGTGGCATGGGACGTCACCTTGACCTGTCGAGCATGGCTTTTCACCTGAGGAATTACAAATTCCCATCGCGTGTCAGGTTTACCTGTGGGGGCCTCGGACGTGTGGTATTCTCATTTTAAGAGGGCCTGGTAGAACTGAATGCTGGGGGGTGGGGAGGCGTCACTGATAGCAGCCGCCTGTCTATAGAGGTGTGGGGGAGTTTTGTCCTGCGAGCAGAGGCAGGGGTTGTAGGTTACCTTTTGCTGTTACAGATACACAGGAGCTGGGAGCGGCTACAGTGTGTGTGTGTGTGTGTGTGTGTGGACTCCCACGCAAACCGAGCATCTAACGCAGCCCTCCGGCCACTCCCGGCCCAGAGAGGAGCAAGGTGTGAATTCCCTGAGGGAGAGGGGAGAGGGTAATGATCTCTGCCTTGACCTTGTTAGTCCCCTAGACTACATAGAAACAAAGATCAAGAAATAACTAACCTATTTCTTTTGTAAAGGAATAAAAGTGTTGGTGTGTGTATACAGGGCTGTTGGAGTCCTGGCATGGAATTATCATGTAAAAATATGTTTACATCGAGCTCTGGGGCCAAGGCTATCCCCAGGGGCTTCATTGGGAGCACTTGTTTTTTTTACCCTCAGCCTTCACTGTTAATTTAGGAAGTTCTCTGGGCCATTAATTAACTCTGATTGAGTCCTTGCAGCGTTCAGCGTTTGCTGGTGCTAACTTCGACGTGACTGGACCGTTGTGTGCCTTATTTCTCAAAGGCAGGAGGACTTCGCGTTGCCAGTACGGATCTCTGGAAATGTTTGCACCAGATCTGCAAACCCAGAATGGAATAGAGGATTTATTTCTTTTGGTGTTTTTTTTATCACTTGCAAATCCTTCATGAAAAATAACCTGGCCTTTTGCACAGGAATATTATCACCCCAAATTCATGGCAGCGGATTTTCAGTGGCCTGTTTTGTTATTTTCCACAAAAATTGGTGAGACCCTGCCACAAATCTTTGCTTTTTGCTTCTGTTCATGGGATTTTTCTTTTTTTTTTTTGACAGATTTTGTCTATGAGTGCAAAAGGTTGGTCGTCACATCCTACTACAAACGTTTGTGCCAAAAGGTGACAGGTGATGAAATCTGGTGCCATTTTCCATGAGACAAGGCGATTCTTTTCCACATGTCCTCAGTGACCCGCCAGTCCTGACCCTTCACCCTGCCATTAGCTTGGGCTTGGCTGACAGATGTCAGACCTGTCAGATGCCATTGGATCGTTCTGGCGGATCGGCAGGCGGCTGAGAGTTGCTGGTAAGTGCCTGTGCGAGCCGAGACACTGGGGGAACCACGGCGGGTGACAGGGCCCGACTAGTTGCCCCGAGGATCAGCAGCAGTTGGAGCCACATCTCTGAGTTCTGTCCCATGCCGTTCCACGGGGGACGAGGATTCGCAATCACCGGCTGCTCCGTAACTCGAGAGAAGGAGTGAAGACCTTCCTACAGCTGGAAAACAAATGATGCAATCCCCAGAGGGAAGTGGGGGGGTCCTGAAATTGTTTTAATCTGCACCTCCCTACTCAGCGGAGACTCTGATGCTTTCACATCCGTGCACACCTTCACACTCTAATGTTCACTTCCACATGTACACGCTCATACATACATGCAGACAGACTCGCAGCGGCAGGGCTCAGAGCTGGGGGGGTGGATGCTGGTTGCAAACTTTTCCCTTGGGGATGGTGACTGCTACTTTTAGGTAACCCGAGCAGGGTGGATGGGTGAACTTCAAAATGGTTTTTCCAAACAATTTGGCAGAGCTGGTAAAATTCTGAAGCTTTGGTAAATTGTTCGTCAAACTCCTTTTTGGGGAGGGAAACCCAAAGCAGATTTTCTGGGTCCTGCTTTGTGTTTTCCTGAAAATCCTGATCTAGTCTTCACATTTCCTTTTGAAGTTCGTCCGAATCCTCTTGTGAAAAACCAACAGATCTCCCTCCCTCAGCGCCCCCGCTCCTCCGCCCTGCTGGGCCCGGATGAAACCTGAAAGGGTCATCAAAGTGAAAACTGAATCACTGACCTGTCCCCCTACCTGAGTAAAAGGTGGTGTTCCCCAAGTTTACCTGTCTCATAGTTACTATTGGATATGTCCTTCAGAAAGTTGGTCAAACTTCTAGAAACCCAGCTAAACTACCAACCCTGACTAAGTCCTCCAGCAATGAATTCTACAGCTGCTGTGAACTGCAGTGCTCCATGGCTACTGGAGGGGAGACTGATTTGAAGATGTTACTCCTGTGCAACGTGGTATGATCCGAGGTGGCCTAGCACAGTTGCTCTGGGCATGTCTTTGTGGGAGTTTGGAGAGAGCGGTGTTGTGCCAAGGAGTATACTGGACATCCAAGGAGCAGAGAGACCACATCTAGTTTTTGCTTTCTCGTGAGGCATCCTATGGCTCCTAGGGACGTTTATGCAGTACGCTTAAGAAGATCTTCCTTCAAGAAGATTGATTCTGAATCAACTCCTAGATGTGTGGAGTAATTGACTGTTTTCCTACCAGACAGAGAGAGAGAGAGAGAGAAAGAGAGACAGAGGCAAGGAACAGTCCAAACAGGAAGTTGGGGCTGAATGGGATTTCTGCCTACTGAATGGGAGTTATTGTTTTTGATTTGTTAGTCACCTGTTCACTATGGTGCTTAAGGCAGGGTACAGCGGAACAATATATAAATAGTACAGTGATAATAAAACCACTTTGTATTATTAAAATAATTAGAATACAGTCTACTTCATTCCCAAAACACTTCACAAAGCAAAAACAGAATAAAATAAACAAAGTATTAAAATCTACAAATATCAACCAGTTTAAAAAAAGGAACCTCATAAAACATCTCTAAACAGAATGCATCAAAAAGCAGGAACGTAACATATACTGTACAAGGCCATTTTTAAAAGCCATTTAACCAGGTGGGTATCGATGTACCGGGCTGAAAGTGTAAACTGTATCCTTAACATACAACTGCACCTTGAGTATTGCATTCGGTTCTGTTGTCCCATTTCATAAAATATGAAACAGAACTAGACAAAGTGAGAAGAAGGGCGACAACAATACTCAACTTTGTAACCCAACTCAGTTTGTTTGCACTTATCCAACACGAGACAGCTTCCAGGCAATGATTCATCCAAGCCACTGCTTTCCAGGGTCTGTTCCCAAAGGGAGATATGTTTATGCAGCTGACAGTGCACCACAAAATTCCTAATCACCTCCTCTAATGATTACAAAATAAATATTAAACAAAATGGAAAAACGTGGGGAGCCCTAAGGAATCCCATAGTACAACTGCCATTCCTTAAAAAAATCACCCCGTGCTGTCACATTCGTTTCTAACAAAAGCAAAAAATGCAACGAATGAGGCCATTTTTGGTTTGTGACGAATGGAATGAACCAACAAAAGGCTTTTATGAAAACATTCAAATGTTTTTGGGTATTTTCGTATTCGTGGCATAAAAAAAAAACAAAACAAGGGGCCTTTGGTGGCCCTGGTTGAGCCTAGCCTGAACCTCACTTACCCCCTTTCTGCATCCTGGTTTGAAATGGGCAGGAGCAATGCCCAATCATTGCTGCCCGGGTCCCAGTACTTTAAAAATGATGCCAACTGACTGGAGGACGGCGTCAAAGTGGCATCACTTCGGCACCTCTCGATGGTTCAGCCAGTGCTAGTTTGACGTATGGCCATACATTTCTACAGCTGTACATCAAAATGTTGCTGGACACTCCAGAAAAAGGCCTTGAAATGATGACGGTTCGATGCCATCCTCCAGGCGGATGGGTGCCACTTTTAAAGCAACTGAGACTCGCTCCTGCCCATTTTAAACTTAGGATCTTGAAAGGAGGTAAGTGAGGACTGGGGTGGGAACTGCCTGGCCCCAGCATTTGTAATCCGAGGGGGATGAAGGACCCGGCCCTGACCCCAGCTCCGGACCCAGATCGGGGCTAGGCCCTGGCACTGGGCTTGGCAAGTCAAGCCTGACTTGGGGCAGTTTTTTGACCTGGGAAGGCCCAGCCCGGGTTTGCAGGAGGCCCTGTTTCTTTCTTGGTGGTTCGGAGAGGGTTTGCTTTTTTTGGGGGGATTTTTTTTCTTTGATAAATGTATTTTTTGTTTGGAAAACAAATCAAACTGAAAAAAAACAACATTTAAACAAACCAAATAAAAATGAAAAAACAACAACATTTAAACAAACCAAATAAAAATGAAAAAACAAATACAAAGAAAACGGAACATTTTGGGTCTGGCGTTTCCCATAAGATCCGTCTTCCCTCATGTCTTTACCAATGTAGCACGGTCAGCAGCATCAAAGGCCTCAGGCCACAGAGAGGTCAAGTAATTCCGCAGCTGTAGAAGTTCCAGGGTCCGATCTACAAAGAAGGTTGTCTACCAGTGCTACCAGACCGCTTTCAGGGCCGTAGCTGCCCCCAAAGCCTGACTGGTAAGAGCCTAGCAAATCAGTCGTAGTCGGAGAATTATGCAGTTGGATTTGAATTTCAGATCTAATTGCTTCGCCTTCCCAAACCCAAGCTCAAGACGAGTTACAAGTCCAGGTCCCTACCCAGAGAGTGTACAGTGGAAGGGGACCATTTATCAAGCCAGGACATTTTACCGCAGGAGGGGAGAAATATCGCAGAGGAGCGTCCCCGCGATATTTTGCCCCTCCCAGGGAAAATATCCCGGGGGTTTCCCTGCAATATTTTTTTTACTGCAGAAAAAAACTCACCCTCTGCCAATTTAATCAGCCAACAAGGACCAGGATGATGAGAGCAAACTGCCACGTTCATCTGGGGTAAAATTCTGTTCACATCTGGCGGTCCATGTGGCCTTGAAGTGCCTTTCTGGATTATTTATTTATTTATTTAATATAATTCTATACCGGACTTCATGAATGGGATTCACATCAGGCCGATTTACATGGAACTTAGGGGATTAACAAGTGTAACCAAACAAGAAGGCGGAAACAAGCAAAGTTACATATAACAAGGGGATTGAACTTGGGGGCTATAGTAGCCAGGAAGTAGACAGAGAGGAATTAACTAAATATAAATAATATATGACGGGTTAAGAGATTAGTAAACATCCCATTCGTTGGGCTTAGTCTGACGGGACATTTTAAGTGACATTTTAATTTAGGGGAAGGCTTGGAGGAACAGCCACGTCTCAAGTTTTCTTCGAAAGGTAATAAGGCAGGGTTCCAGTCTTCGGTCGGTCGGAAGTCTGTTCCAAAGGACTGGGCCTGCTGTGGAGAAGGAACGTTCTTTGGTGGATGTTAGACGGGTGGATTTTGTAGGAGGGACTTGAAGGGTTCCTTTATAGGCTTCTCTGGTGGGTCTTTCCGAAGAGCGGTGTTTGAAAGGGGTCTGAAGGTCTAGTGTGAGCTGTTTGTGGATGGTTTTGTGGATTATAGTGAGTGCTTTATGTAGAACAAGCCGTTAAGCCCGTTAAAACGGGCTACATTACATTCTCCCTCTCCCCCTTCCACTTACATCCCTGACTCTCACCTCTCCCTCATTCTCCCTCTCCCCTCACTCTTCCCCACCCCCTACCTCCCTCCCACACACTCACCCACTCCTCCCTCCCTCCCCCTCAGTCCCTCCCTCTCACTCAGTCCCTCCCTCCCAGTCCCTCCCCCTCACTCAATCCCTCCCTCCCAGTCCCTCCCCCTCACTCAATCCCTCCCTCTCACTCAATCCCTCCCTCCCTCTCACTCAGTCCCTCCCTCTCACTCAGTCACTCCCTCCTACTCTCTCTCTCCGTCCCTCCCGTTCCCTCCCTCCCACTCAGTCCGTCCCTCCCTCTCTCTCTCTCCTCCCTCCCTCGCTACTGGCTGCTGCTGCCCGCCGCCGCCGCTACCGCCGCCGCCCACTGCCGCTACCGCCGCCCCTGCTACCGCCGCCCCTGCTACCGCCGCCCCTGCTACCGCCGCCCCTGCTACCGCCGCCGCCGCCACCGCCACCACCCGCTGCCGCCGCCACCGCCGCCCGCCGCCATGTTTTTTTTTTCCTAAGACTGACGTGCTCGCCCGCACATGCGCAGTAGAGCTGCTCTCTACTGCGCATTTGCGGCACGTCGGTCAAGCGTCGTTTATCTAGTTAGATTCTGTATTTTATTGGCAGCCAGTGTAGGTTTCGGAGGATGGGGGTGATGTGAGCCCGTCGGTTGGTGTTGGTTAAGATTCTGGCTGCTGCGTTCTGGAGCATTTGTAGAGGTTTTATGGCTGAGATGGGGAGCCCCAGGAGTAAGGCATTACAGTAGTCAGTTTTCGAGAATAACGTGGATTGAAGGATGGTTCTGAAGTCCTGGAAGTGGAAAAGGGGTTTGATTCTTTTTAGAACTTGAAGCTTATAGAAACAGTCCTTGGTGATATTATTAATTGATTTCTTTAAATTCAGATGATTGTCTTGTATGACTCCTAAATCTCTAGTTTCTGGATTACTGGTGTCGCCTTCTGATCCTTCTCAGGTTCTCTGTGAACCCTCTCAGTTTTGTTTGCGCTGCAGTCGGCAGACCCCTGATAATTGCTAGGGAAGGCCAGATTTAAATTAGAGGTGCCCGCAGGCAACAGAGAGGACCCCCCCCCCTCCTCCTCCTCCAGAAATGGTGAGAAGAAGGTGGGCGGGTCACGGGCCCTCTCTCCCTCTCCCCCCAAAGTCATTGGAAGTATGACCGGTGAAGAAATCTCGCACCCCCCTCCCGCCCAGATCCTCCTCCTCATCTCCGAGCTCCTCCTTACGTAGCACGGGGGGGGGGGGGGGGCGCTCCCCCGACTCCGCGGTATCAGCAGCCACTCCAAGTCCAAAAGGAACAATCAGCAGCACTCGCTGGACCTGCGAAGGCTCCGCCCCCCCCCCTCCACTTGCCGTGGGCTTCCTGTTACCATGGAAATCTGTTCGAGGGGGCGGAGCTGCCACAGGGCCTGTGAGCGCACGATGAGGGACACGCGGGCCCCGCGCTTTGCTGGTGTCGTGATGCCACTGCTGCTCCTTGTGAGTTTGGGCCCTCCGTGGCCTCAAGGGCGAACTTAAAGGTCCATCGTCGGCCGCTGGGAAAGTTACCCGGACAAATGTATTTGGCTGTTCTAACGGTATCCGGCTGTGTCGGGGCAGGGCAGGCGGGGATTTTTAAATCCTGGCATCTGTCCGACTAACTGTCAAAGTTAGCTGGACAAAGGCACTGGATTCGGGCCTCTTAGACCCCAAGCCTTCAGAGGACAGGGGATTCCTGACTGGCAGGGGAGCTCCTGACTGACAGGGGAGCTCCTGACTGACAGGGGGGTTCCTGACTGACAGGGGAGCTCCTGACTGACAGGGGAGCTCCTGACTGGCAGGGGAGCTCCTGACTGACAGGGGAGCTCCTGACTGGCAGGGGAGCTCCTGACTGACAGGGGAGTTCCTGACTGACAGGGGAGCTCCTGACTGACAGGGGAGCTCCTGACTGGCAGGGGATTCCTGACTGACAGGGGAGCTCCTGACTGACAGGGGAGCTCCTGACTGACAGGGGGGTTCCTGACTGACAGGGGAGCTCCTGACTGACAGGGGATTCCTGACTGACAGGGGAGCTCCTGACTGACAGGGGAGCTCCTGACTGACAGGGGATTCCTGACTGACAGGGGGGTTCCTGACTGACAGGGGGTTCCTGACTGGCAGGGGAGCTCCTGACTGACAGGGGGGTTCCTGACTGACAGGGGAGCTCCTGACTGACAGGGGGGTTCCTGACTGACAGGGGAGCTCCTGACTGACAGGGGAGTTCCTGACTGGCAGTCGCCTTGAGTGCCAGATTGGATCGGCGAGAAATTAAATCTTATTACCCGGCTAGAATTTAGCTGGATAAGTTAGGGGCGTTCTGGGGGCTGTTCAGGGAGATTAGCCGGATAAATATTTATAGTTATACTTACAAATTTGATATTTATTGCCACTGTGATATAAGGGTTTTTTTTTGTATTTTTTGGATAAAGGTATCCAGCTAATTTACAGCTGCACTATTGAATAAACCTCCAAAGTTCGACAGATAAGTTTATCTGGCTATCTTTGCTATCCGAACAGTGAATGAATCTGGACCCCTCAGCAGAAGGCTCGGGGTAACCTGCACAGAGCTGCAGTCACCACTATCCCAATAAACTTTCTGAGCAGTCTGGATGGACCTTTTGCTCTCTCTCTATCGTCTTTCACCAGGAATTGCCCTGCTCCCAGTTCCTCAAGGGACTCTAGTCCTGGTTTTGGAAAATACATCCCAACCAGGAAGGGGCATGTCAGAAAGCCAGATCCGGTGTCACTTCTCCTTCCAGTAACCAGGTCATCTGGCAGCTCGGGGTTTTTTTTTTTGATCTGAGGTAATAAATCTTGACCTCCCATATCAGGCCCGGCACGGGGTTCTGCTGTGCTTCTGAGTAAGACTGCCACCCACAGTCCAGGGTGGGGAGTTACAGCTTGCACGCAACATCTGTACAGAGAAAACGGAATCCCTTCCAGAGACCCCGAGAGCGATGGGATCAGATTGTTCTCAAAAACACGGGCGCACATGGAGCTGGAAGCCGTGCAGCGAGGCCTCGGCTCAGCCAAAAGTGAGATCAGAGAGAACAGATGGGAGTGATCAGCGGAGGCAGGCTCCCTCCCTACCTCCAGCCTCTCCCACCCACTCCCCAAGGTACCCTCATCCCCTTATCCAAAAACCACTAACCCCCTGCCCTGAGCAAGGAGCACAGAAGTGACAGAACGCATCGGGGATGCCAGGAAAGAGAACGGATAGTCCTGGGAAGGGTCACCGGCCTAGACCAGCACAAGGGAAAAATCTACCAGGGAAAAAGAGCCTGCAGAGTCCTCCTCTGATCCAGGTCAGCACGGGCGGGCTGAGACAGTTCTGGTTTCACCCCCCATGGACCTGCAGTTTCCGAGTGGAGCTCCACCCTGAGAGCTCTCCTGAGTGTGAGAGCGAGCCAGAGTCATGGCCGTGCTTCCTTTCCACACTCGGATTTCACTCTCCCCGTCCTCCAGTGTGCGGTGCAACCAGCTGCAAGCGATGCGGGCGGACAGAAAAGCCAGGGCTGGGCTCTTTCCTAGGGTTCGCTTCAAATGAATCAGTTAAGATCTGCAGGGGCTGGTTCTGTCGCGTCCGGATCGTAGGAAGGGGCTGCACGTCTGCGGTGCACGAACAGCCCTGGCTTCCCGTCCACTCAGGGGCCCAATCTCAACTTATGACTGCAAGAGTTTGGGGCATTGGAAGGGGACGAGGCGGGCAAAGCTGAACAAACCGGCTGAACTGGCTGACACTCAGCCACAGCACTGAGCGCAGAGGAAATGTGGCCTTACTGGTTAGAGCAATGGCCCTAGTGACCAGGGAAGCCAGAGTTCAAATCCTACTCCTCCCCCTGCCAGGGCTGTAGCCAGAACTGAATTTTTTTTGGGGGGGGGCCAGGCAGGCAGGTCTAAGCCCTACTAGCTGAACGCTTATATCGATAAATAATGCCTTAGGGTGCCCCTGACAGTGGATTCCTAAGTAGTCTGGAACCAGCCATCATGCATCACGAGTGACGTTTAAAATATTTTAATTCTATTTACTTCAAGCTCTTACCAACATTAAATATGCTTTATTAATCTATATTAATTTATTTTATATTTGCAGTTATTATAAATACACAATATCATGTAAAAAGGAATCAAAGACATCAGATTCAATCACGTAATAAAACAAATATCAGTGTATTCCTTTATGAATTCTCTTTCCAAAGATGCAGAGTATATCTCATAACTACAATTAAATAGCAATAATTATAAGAATTTAAGATTTGCAATGGACGCACAATAGAACTAGAACAGTTGATATTACAAGCCGACAGGCAAAACAAATATTGATGTTCTGGTGTTACCTCAGTAACAGTAAAATAAACTCCCTCCACTGCCAGTGTGAAGTAACAGAAACCCTTACAAAAATATAATAAAAAGCCACCTAGAACCTTGCCATACCGTACCATACCATACCATACCATACCATACCATATCTTCCCATACCATACCATACCATACCGTACCATACCATAACAGCAGTAACTCTCGGGATGCAAACAGCAGCAACCTTACTTATGAAAAGGTAGCAAGGCAAACATTACCCCAGGCCCTAGAACACTAATACACCACCTACTGGGCAAGCAAGAAGCTGGACTGCTACAAATCCCTACAAAAAAACTACATGGAAATACTGCACCTCTGTCAGACATGCAGAGCACAGACCGGCCCCTGCATAATACAGAATAAGGGACTACAAATTAGAAACTTGCAGATAAGATTGACATGGAAAGCCCAATACATCAGTCTCTGTGAACACTGGAATATATATAAGAAATGCACATTCCCGAAGATGGCATAATCCAGTCGATGAAAGTCAAAATATATATGTTTTTACCTTTGTTGTCTGATCTTATTTTTCTAATCAGTTGGTCACAGTCTCTTTTTTCCCCTTGTCTGTCTTTTCCTAATTCCTTTTTCAGGGGCTCTCTTATTATTTCTATTTCTTCTCTCTCCTCCTGCCCTTTCCTTCCTCCCTGATACACACACACAGGCTTTGTCTCAAACACACATTCTTTCTCTCATACAGACTCCGATTCTCACATGCTCTGTTTCACACACACAGGCTCTCACTCCCACACAAGTTCCCACTCTCACATGAAGGTTTCTCCCCCCCCCCCCCCCACACACACAGAGGCTTTAACTCTTACATGATCTCTCCCAAATGCAGGCTTCCACTCCCATATGCTTTCTCACACACCAACTGTCTCTCACACCCACATGCTTTCTTTCATACATACACACACCGGCTTCTCACTTCCATGCTCTCTCTCATACACACACACACACAGGTTTCTCTTCTCACTCCCATGCTCTCTCTCATACACACACACACAGGCTTCTCACTCCCATGCTCTCTCTCATACACACACACACACAGGCTTCTCATTCCCATGTTCTCTCTCATACACACACACACACACACACACAGGTTTCTCATTCTCATGGTCTCTCTCTCTCACACACACACACACACACACACACACACACACTTTCTCACACACCAACTGTCTCTCCCACCCACATGCTTTCTTTCATACATACACACACCGGCTTCTCACTCCCATGCTCTCTCTCATACACACACACACAGGCTTCTCACTCCCATGCTCTCTCTCATACACACACACACACACACACACACACAGGCTTTAACTCTTACATGCTCTCTCCCACATGCAGGCTTCCACTCCCATAGACTCTCTCACACACCAACTGTCTCTCACACCCACATACTTTCTTTCATACATACACACACTGCTTTCTCACTCCCATGCTCTCTCTCATACAAACACACACACACAGGCTTCTCACTCCCATGCTCTCTCTCATACACACACACACACACAGGCTTCTCATTCCCATGTTCTCTCTCATACACACACACACACAGGCTTCTCATTCCCATGCTCTCTTTCATACACACACACACACACACAGGCTTCTCACTCCCATGCTTTCCCACACACACACACACACACACACACACACACACACACAGGCTTCTCACTCCCTTGCTCTCTCTCATACACACACACACAAACACAAACACACACACACAAACACACACACACACAGGCTTCTCACTTCCATGGTCTCTTTTATACACACACTTCTTGTTGCATCTTTCATTGTTCGGATGAGTGCTTCTCATGGGTCACAGAGACACTGGGAATAGCTGTGCTGTATTGTTTGCTTTGAGTAAACCCAAAAACCTCAGTGCCATTGTATTTGCTGACATCTGTCACCATCCGGGCGTTGCCCTCCGTCCTGTTCATGAGGATTAAACTGGCGCTGGCATGCAGGGGCAGAAGATCGCTGCATATAGAAATGTCAACCTGAAAAGTAACAATGGGAAGGGCAGGTCATTCAAATGTTCCACTGCCTGCACAAATAAACTTCAAAGCAGCAGCATCACAGCTTTTTCATGGCAGGGGCTAATGGTTATTTTGAGTGCTGCGTCCTAAGTGTCCAGCTCAGACTCCCTTCTGATCCCAGGGGCATGCGAGAGCCCTGGCGAAGAGTGACTCCACTCTCCTCTGCCAGCCCTGGGTTTTGATAGGAGGGGGGCGGGGGGGGGGGGGGAGCGGAGAAGTGATCTGCAGAAGGTAGGAAAGAGCTGCCACAGCCTCCTGCGGAAGATGAGCCCAAACTGTCAGGGTGAGAGGTTTGCATATGGCAGGAAATTGCAGAAAAGGCAAGCACTACTATTGCACAGACAAACAGTAACAGATCGCAGACTGAAAAGGAAATGTGTGTTGGAAAAGAGCAAGGCAAAGTATTTAGAAACCCTGTGGTCAGAGGAGCAGGTGGAGGCCCTGGACTGGTCACAGGCTGGCCACCTCTGCCTAAGCTGCACATTATTCGTTTCTGCAGGGTCTGCTCTCCTTTCAGACTCCCCTGGCTTGCACAGGCTCCCAGGTTGGGGGGAGAAGCAGTGCACGTGAAGGAACTCCTTCCAATAACTGAGGATTCAACTAAGGCCTTTGACCTGGCCGAAGGAACCCATCCCAGCCAGGGAGGGCTGAAAGGCAGGTCATGGGCCTAGCAGAGCTATAATCAGTGGGTGTGGGAAACCTCCCAGCCAGAGAGGACCGAAAGGCAGACCAGTCTCCGCCCCCCCTCCCCCCACCACCACCAGGAGGGATGTGACCCCAGTAACTGGAGACAAACACTGGACAACCACAGTGAGAGTGGGGAGCCCTGCAGGACTCCACAATCCAACCCCCCACGGAGAGGATGAACCGTCCTCGACGCAGACCTGCCGGCATCTATCCAGGAGGAGAGATGGGGTAAAACCCCCAACACGCCTCACGTAACCCGGGCCTGGACTGAGCTACAGGCAACATTCTAAAAGCAGCCCAAACCTGGGACGCCCTCTACTGCCGTCTCCCAGCCCTGGTGGGTGCTGCAGGACCACTAACAGGGCCTCCTCCCATTTCCCCTATCAAGTTCCCTCCTCAGAAGGTCTGCTGCCACTACCACTGGGGCTCCTTTCCGGACTGAAAGGATCCAGACCCTCAGTATCGTTAAGAAATCTTTGCAGTTGAATTGTTTGCAACTGACCTTTCATCTCTTCTTCCCACAAAAGGGATATTTGAGATTGCTCCGTAATTCTCTGCTCTCCCTGGGTCCAGATTTATTTTGCTTTTTTCTTTTTTTTTTTTTTAGTAAAGGTCTAATGGTAGTAGCTTTTAATGGTTGTTTAAAATTCCACTTTTTTTTGAGTATTAATGATAGTATTTGCTGACTTTTGCCAGCTCTTCCATAGCTTCTTAAATTAATCACAATGGGCATGGGCTGGTAATCCTAATTCTTTGTGAAATAGATTTTGTGACCTCCAGAAGGACCTCCTAAATCTCACAAAGCCTCTTCTGATCTGATCATTAACGTTATTCACCTCCAGCACTAGCAATCGTCTACCAGATGCATTGGCAGGGAGAGAATACAAAAACGTGTGCCACAGCATTACGGTCCAGGCCACCTTTTTCTGCTAGTGTGATACAGGCAGACGGTTGTAAAAATGTTGCTTTTTTTTTTTTTTTAATCTAGAACAGCTTTTTGGGGTGGTTCAAGGCATTATTAAGATCATTGACGTAATAAAGTTTCTTTGCATCTATTAACCGATGCCTGATACAATTTAATCTGGGATCTACACTCTGCCCTCTTACAGTGACTTTCCCTCACTAAGCATCTGACTCTGTGTTTCTGTTTTTGTAATGACCTTGAAAACCACAGGGAAGTTCTCTTATTTCTCTTAAAGTTTCACGGGGCGAGTGAGCTGGAAACTCTACCCAGCGCTCCATAGTTTTATTCGCAAATACAGTTGTGAAATCAAATCAATAAACCGTTCTGGGCTAATTCTGCGTTTGATTTGGGTTATTTTATCCCTCATCCTTCTCTGAAATACGATTCATGGAAAAGCCTTCCAGAGGAGATCGGGGTGGGGTTGGAGATGTAGGAGAAACGGGGTCAGAATTTTGGAAAGCCTGGGCCAAGCACAGAGGATGCTTAGAGGAGGGAGAGGAGCTGGAGCTTGTGGTTATTCAGTGGACAGGGATCATGGCCCGGTGGATAGGGTGGTGGATGCCTGGAAAGCCCTCCAGAGAAGGTGGTGGACACAAAACCAGTAACGGAATTCAAAAAGGCATGGGATAAACACAGACAAGGGGATAGTGATAAATCGCTGGGTATCCTGCACAGAGTAGTGGTTGGGAAAGGGGCTGCATTGTGTTTCCAAGAAGGCATGGGGTACCCTGCATGGAGCGGCAGTTACAACCCTAAACCACTTGCTGGGCAGACTGGAGGGGCCATTTTGGTCTTTATAGAAACATAGAAATGACGGCAGAAGAAGACCAAACGGCCCATCCAGTCTGCCCAGCAAAGTTCGCACTCTTTTTTTTTTCTCATACTTATCTGTTTCTCTTGGCTCTTAGTAACCTTTTTTTATTCTATTTCCCTTCCACCCCCGCCATTAATGTAGAGAGCAGTGTTGGAACTGCATCTAAGTGAAGTATCTTGTTTAATTTAGTTAGGGGTATTAACCACCACAATAAGTAAGCTACACCCATGCTTATCTGTTTATTCAGACTATGTAATTTAGTCCTTGTTGATTGTTGCCTGAATATAGATCCACCTTTCTTCATTCCCCCCTGCCGTTGAAGCAGAGAGCCATGCTGGCTATGCATCAAAAGTGAAGTATCAGTCTTGCTCCCCTGCCGTTGAAGCAGAGAGCTATGCTGGATATGTGTGAAGTGTCAAACTTCCTCCCCTGCCGTTGAAGCAGAGAGCTATGCTGGATATGTGTGAAGTGTCAATCTTCCTCCCCTGCCGTTGAAGCAGAGAGCTATGCTGGTTTTGCTTTGAAAGTGAAATATCAGACTTGCTCCCCCTGCCGTTGAAGCAGTCATTTACTGTCATTTACTATGAATGTGTGAAATCGGGTGGCATCAATAGATGCACTGAATTTTTTCCACTGTTGAGATGGAGTGCAGAGGGACTCTCAGGAGACGATGGTGTCCTCTAGTGGAAAGAAAGGGAAACTCAGCAGCCAAAATAATCCAGTTAATTCACAGGAGCGATAATGCATGCACACATTTTTGTGTGCAAACTTTACTCCTGATTTAAGGATTTTTGCTCACAAAACCTGTGTGCACACAGTAGCACTCTTTTATGCATAAATCACATTTTAGGCATGCTAAGCATATCTTTCTGTGCACATTTTCAGACTAGCCTGCTGTTTTTGTTAAAAGTCTGGATGCATTAGCATTCCATTAGGTTACTGCATCAGACGTTAACTACATTTTTACTGCATGAGTAACAAACGTTATGTGCTTCAAGGCACAGGAGTAACCTGCATGGAGCAGCAGTTCCAACCCTAAACAGAAGGGGGAGTAACTTGCAGGAAGCGGCAGTTTCAATCCTAAATGCCTTGCTGGGCAGACTGGATGGGCCATTTTGTCTGTCATCCTTTACTATGTTACTGACAAGCCGATACAGTAAAAATCTTGGGAGAGCGGGCGCCGGGCGAGCACAGGCCACTCTCCTGTGTGCGCGATTCAAAAAAATAATTTATTCAAATTAGGGCCCGCGGTAAAAAGAGGCACTAGGGACACTAGCGCGTCCCTAGCGCCTCTTTTTGGACAGGAGCGGCGGCTGTCACCGGGTTTGACAGCCGACGCTCAATTTTGCTGGCATCGGTTCTCAAACCCGCTGACAGCTGACAACGGTTCAGAAACCGGACGCTGGCAAAATTGAGCGTCCGGTTTTCAACCCGCGAGCCACGGGCCGATTTTAAATTTTTTTTTTTAAATTTTTGATTATTTTAAACTTTTGGGACCTCCGGTGACGAGAGAAATTAATGCTAATTTCTGAAAGTAAAATGTGCGGCTTGGCTGCACATTTTACTTTCTGAATCGCGCGGGAATGATTAATAGGGCCATCAAGATGCATTTGCATGTTGCGGGCTCTATTAGTTTCGGGGGGGTTGGACGCGCGTTTTCGACGCGCTATTACCCGTTACTGAATAAGGGGTAAAGCTAAAGCATCGAAAACGCGCATCCAAACGCTGGTTAACAGTGCGCTTCGTCGGAGCGCACTGTACTGTATCGGCCTGTGTGTAATTCAGCCCAGCCCAGACAGTCCTGAGCCAGGGAACCACAAGCCACAGTTCTCTCTGGAACCTGGCATACGTGGACCCCGAGTCACAGGACAGGTGTTTCTATTGTGCCGTGGCCAAGACTCCCTCCACCCGGGGCTGTGAGCACTGCCTGGGCAGCAAACCTAGCTCACAGTTTTAAGTGTAATTCTGACCAGTCTAGATCATTAATAATTGCTGGCTCCTTGTCTGTTTGCTCTCTTGACTGCATGATCTCAATGGAGCTTGTGATCAATCTACAAGTGTTAAAAACCACAACCAACAACGTTGTTCCAAGTCCCCATTAAAAAGCTGCTGACTCCCGGCTCATGGGCTAGGAGTGACTCCAGATGCAGGTTGGGAATGTCTGCTGGAAAAGGCTCTAGCGCCCTCCAGTGAGGAAAGATGAGAAGGCAGCAACAGTTCCCACTGAACGGCCCCAATGCATTCAGTACCAGAAAGCAGGCAGACAGGACACTTCTGGCCTAATGAGACACGGGCATATCAAACCAGCTTTAAAGGAATTATGCTGGTTGCCAGTTAAGTTTGGGGGTCAGTGGGAGGTGTTGGTGATAACGCAGAGACTTCAGTGGTATAATCCAGCATGACCTCTGCGATCCGAAGAGGAAAAACTTCTTTGTGCATCAGCCACTAACAATTATAAATGACAGCACAACCAGAGAAATTGTGTGAGGAAAGAGATGTGAAGGTTTTTAGAAAGCAGATAAAAGCAATTTTATTTAAGAAGGCATATGGATGCTAGAAGCAATTATAATATTGTATTATTTATAGTATTGTCTGTTACGTAATATAATTTATATTGGGTTTTTTTGTGTTTAAAATGTTATCTGCCCTGAACGCAATGGCTGGACGTTAGCAGAATATCAGATTTTATATCAATCAAATATCATTGTTTCAATCTTTTTTGCACATTGCATGAGAGGCTGCAGTGGCAGGCTGTCTTCTGCCCGCTGGAGGTACCTGCTGATGTTGGTTATAGATAAACACTGGGTAAGCGAGAACTGCCCGTTTTATTATCTCTGAACCAGAAATCCCTGGCTTTCAGCACTCGGTGACCATGCAAATTGTTACTTTGAATGTGGAGAGACTGAATTCCCTGCCAAAGAGATACCCGATTTTCAAAGAGATGGCTCTAGTGAAGGTCAAGCTCCTTCTCGCCCCAAGAACAACATATCTAAGGAAAAAGGATGAGAAACTGTTACATTGCAAGCATTTTAATGAAATCTTTTTGGCTTCTGATAATTAGGGCTAGAAAAAGATGAGTCTTACTTCATGGTAATTTGATGGCCGACGTCTTAGATATCCAATGTGATGACAGAGGACGTTGTCTGCCCTTGACAGAGGGCATTGCTGGATGCTTGATGGATTCAGGGCTCATGGGCCAGCGGCATTCAGAGTGCCCTGACCTCACCTCAGGGGAGCCCTGTGCCTTTAAGAGGGTGAGTATGCTGGGAAGCTGCTCGGAGGAGAGGGTCATCTGGACAAGGGAAGAGGCACATCTTCGGAAGGGGTCCCTCTCCCCCCACTTCTGTGCCCAGGGGATGCCTAAGAGGTAAATTTGCTCCTGGGAAGAGAGGTAGAGTAAAACATCAATATCAGGCAATATTCCTGAAGCGTGCAGGGAAGACGGGTTCAGTTTTGTAAGGAACTGGACAACCTCTTGGGGAAGGAGGAGACTTTTCACCTCAACCAGAGTGGAACCAGGCTGCTGGCACGAACTTTTTAAAAGGAGATAGAGCAGCTTTTAAACTAGAAAAAGGGGGAAAGCTGACAGTCACTCAGCAGTGCATGGTTCAGAGGAAGGTATCTTCCAAGGATACGAATGAAACAGGAGAGTTAGGGCAGCCCAACAGAGAGGTTCCAATAAAAGCAAAAGTAGCCCATGTGCCTATAAGTAAAGAATCACCTGAGCTAAAAGATTCCAAATTATCCCTGACAACTGAAAAGCAGGCTGTTAATACAAACAAAAAACACACTTTGAAATGTCTGTATGCCAATGTCAGAAGTCTAAGATGTAAGATGGGAGAGTTTGAGTGTATAGCAGTGAATGATCCTCGGTTCCATGTAAAGCTCCGCTCTCTGTTGAGCAGTTCTTCGTTTTATGTAAACCGGATTGATTTGTAGTCCCTACAAGAACTTCGGTATATAAAAATTAAAAATAAATAAATAAATAAATGATGAGATTGACATAATTGGCATCACAGAGACTTGGTGGAAGGAGGAGAACCAATAGGGCAGTGCTATATCAGGGTACAAATTATATCACAATGATAGGGAGGATCAGCTTGGTGGGGGTGTGGCACTTTATGTCCGGGAAGGCATAGAGTCCAACAGGATAAAGATCATACAAGAGACTAAATGCTCTAGAAATCCCATGTGTGTTGGGTAAGAGTATAGTGATAGGAGTATACTACTGTCCACCTGGCCAAAATGGACAGACAGATGATTAAATGCTAAGAGAAATCAGGGAAGCAAACCAATTTGGCAGTGCAATAATAATGGGAGATTTCAATTACCCCAATATTGACTGGGTAAATGTAACATCAGGACATGCTAGAGAGATAAAGTTCCTGGATGTAATAAATGACTGCTTCATAGTGCAATTGGCTCAAGAACCGACACGAGAGGGAGCTATTTTAGATTTAATTCTTAGTGGAACACAGGATTTGATGAGAGAGATAACGGTGGTGGGGGCCACTTGGCAATAGTGATCATAACATGATCAAATCTGAAATAATGACTGGAAGGGGGTCAATATTTACATCTACGTCTCTAACACTAAATTTTCAAAAGGGAAACTTTGATAAAATCTGGAAAATATTTAAAAAAAACTGAAAGGTGCAGCTGCAAAGGTTAAAAGTGTACAACAGGCATGGACATTGTTTAAAAATACAATCTTATAAGTGCAGTCCAGATGTATTCCACGCAATAAGAAAGGTGGAAGGAAGGCAAAACGATTACCGGCATGGTTAAAAGGTGAGGTGAAAGAAGCTATTTTAGCTAAAACATCCTTCAAAAACTGGAAGAAGAATCCATCTGAAGAAAATAGGAAAAAGCATAAGCATTGTCAAGTTAAGTGTAAAACATTGATAAGACAGGCGAAGAGAGAATTTGAAATTAAGTTAGCCATAGAGGCAAAAAGTCACAATACAAACTTTAAAAAATATATCCGAAGCAAGAAACCTGTGAGGGAGTTAGTTGGACCGTTGGATGACCGAGGGGTTAAAGAGGCCATTGCAGAAAGACTAAATTAATTCTTTGCTTCTGTGTTTACTAATGAGGATGTTGGGGAGATACCAGTTATGAAGATGGTTTTCAAGGGTGAGGAATCAGATGAACTGAATCAAATCACTGTGAACCTGGAAGATGTAGTAGGCCAAACTGACAAACTAAAGAACAGCAAATCACCTGGACCGGACGGTATGCACCCAGGGTTCTGAAGGAACTAAAAAATTAAATTTCAGATCTATTAGTTAAAATTTGTAACCTATCATTAAAATCATCCATTGTACCTGAAGACTGGAGGGTGGCCAATGTTACCCCAATATTTAAAAAGGGCTCCAGAGGCAATCCGGGAAACTACAGACCAGTTAGCCTGACTTCAGTGCCAGGAAAAATAATGGAAACTATCCTAAACATCAAAATCACAGAGCATATAGAAAGACATGGTTTAATGGAACACAGTTAGCATGAATTTACCCAATGGACGTCTTGCCTCACAAATCTGCTTCATTTTTTTAAAGGAGTTAATAAACATGTGGATAAAGGTGAGCCGGTAGATGTAGTGTATTTGGATTTTCAGAAGGCATTTGACAAAGTCCCTCATGAGAGGCTTCTAAGAAAACTAAAAAGTCATGGGATAGGAGGCGATGTCCTTTCGTGGATTACAAACTGGCTAAAAGTCAGGAAACAGAGAGTAGGATTAAATGGTTAATTTTCTCAGTGGAAAAGGGTAAACAGTGGAGTGCCTCAGGGATCTGTACTTGGACCGGTGCTTTTCAATATATATATTAATGATCTGGAAAGGAATACGACGAGTGAAGTAATCAAATTTGCAGATGATACAAAATTATTCAGAGTAGTTAAATCACAAGCGGATTGTGATAAATTGCAGGAGGACCTTGCGAGACTGGAAGATTGGGCATCCAAATGACAGATGAAATTTAATGTGGATAAGTGCAAGGTGATGCATATAGGGAAAAATAACCATTGCTGTAGTTACACAATGTTAGGTTCCATATTAGGAGCTACCACCCAGGAAAAAGATCTAGGCATCATAGTGGATAATACTTTAAAATCGTCGGCTCAGTGTGCTGCAGCAGTCAAAAAAGCAAACAGAATGTTAGGAATTATTAGGAAGAGAATGGTGAATAAAACGGAAAATGTCATAATGCCTCTGTATCGCTCCATGGTGAGACAGCACCTTGAATACTGTGTACAATTCTGGTCGCCGCATCTCAAAAAAGATATAATTGTGATGGAGAAGGTACAGAGAAGGGCGACCAAAATGATAAAGGGGATGGAACAGCTCCCCTATGAGGAAAGGCTGAAGAGGTTAGGACTTTTCAGCTTGGAGAAGAGACGGCTGAGGGGGGATATGATAGAGGTGTTTAAAATCATGAGAGGTCTAGAACAGGTAAATGTGAATCGGTTATTTACACTTTCGGATAATAGAAGGACTAGGGGACACTCCATGAAGATAGCAAGTAGCACATTTAAAACTAAATAGAGAAAATTCTTTTTAATTCAATGTATAATTAAGCTCTGGAATTTGCTGCCAGAGGATGTGGTTAGTGTAGTTGGGTTTAAAAAAGGTTTAGATAAGTTCTTGGAGGAGAAGTCCGTTACCTGCTATTAATCAATTTGACTTAGGGATTAGCCCCTGCTATTACTGGCATCAGTAGCAAGGGATCAATTTAATGTTTGGGTACTTGCCAGCTACTTGTAGCCTGGATTGGCCACTGTTGGAAACAGGATGCTGGGCTTGATGGACCCTTGGTCTGACCCAATATGATTTATGTTCTTATGTCCTATCAGTGGGATCTAACCCCTGCCACAGTTGCTAAAATCTTCCTCCACCATTCCAAATAAATGCCAGTGGCCATGCAAGTACCTGGGCTTTAGGGATCACTCTCACCTTCCTTTGAAGGACAAATTCATTTAGCGTCAGACTCCTTTTGCTATCAATAGGAAGAGCGATAAGAGGCTTCCCTGTTTTCCAGCTGCTAGGCCACGTGGCTGATAAGGGTAGTAGATACCGGGCCCTGTGGACTAAGGACTATGGTAGAGCTCTTAATTATCTTAACAGGGATGTAACAGAGGACCCTGGAAAAGTAAATTAAGGAGGCATTAAAACATTAGCAAGAATTGCAGAGCTGCTGGGGTTTACCTGCTGTGGCGAGGGCCTGGGACAGGAGGGAACGTGGTCAGCTTTTATTTTATCCTAATGAGATCCGGCGCTGCCTGGGCTTATACTGAAGCATTCATGGCGGAGTATCTTGCCTGAAGAGCAGTGGTGCCCGGGCCAGACCTACTCTCTCAGGGCAGACCTACTCTTTATGCCAGAGTGCAAATCCAGCCCCCCACACACACAGCCTATCCCCCTACTCCTCCAATGCCCTCAACAGACGTTGGCTCAGCCTTTGGCTTCTGCAGGGAATGCAGACCAGGGGCACCAGGAGAAGAAGAACCCGATTGAGTTGAATTCTCTAAAAGTTATTTGGGTGGGGGGGCAGGATACAGACCCCAAAGGTTAAGGCATTCCTCCCTCCCTCAGCACACTTCTGAGCATGTCCTCTTCCTTACTAGCAGGCCGATACAGGAAGAAACGCGGGAGAGCGGGCGATGCGTGTTGAGCGCCTGCTCTCCCGACGCACGCCCAGACACTTCTCCTGGGCGCGTGATTCTTTATTTAAATAAGGTGGAGGTGCTAGGGTCAATAGCGCGTCCCTAGCGTCTCCTTATTAGCAGTAGAGCTGGCTGTCAGCGGGTCGGACAACCGGCGCTCCATTTTACCGGCATCGGTTTTCGAACCCACTGACAGCCACGGGACACCAGTAAAATGAGCTTCCTTTTTGCTAACCGCTGACCGGTGGGGAGAATTTGTTTAACTTTTTTTGTTTTTAAGTTTTGGTTCCTCTGACTTAATATCGCTAGGGGCTTGGCCGCGCTTTTTCGACGCGGTAAACCCCTTACTGTTTAAAGGGGTAATAGACGTGCATTGAAAACGCGCGGCCAATCGCGTGCTAAACGGTGCGCTTGGCCAAGCGCACCATACTGTATTGGCCTGCAGGCGTTTTGTGACAGTGACTTTCAGATACATTGAGCACTCGCCCCAGAACGCAGCATAGCCCTCAGATATCACAGTCCGTACGCAGCTGGTTTCACACTGTCTCTGACTCAAAAGGACCGAATCGACCAGTCCAAGAAGGAGGCTCTGATATGTGGCAGCAGAAGCGGTTTGAGTCGCGCGTTTTATCCTCTGACAAATTCCAAATGTGGCTCTTCTGTGTCTCTACCGAAATGCTTTCCTTCCACAAAACCTTCTCTTGTTATAAATTAGTGCCACCTCTCTCCTCCTCTCTCTATAAGAGAAATGCATTTGCTTAAAAAGGAAACTCAGTCTGGTAATCTAATATTAACATTGCCTTAAAACGATCGGAAGGCCCGAATTAGGGAGGCCATGACTTCGTCTCCCTTATCTGGACCAACTCAGCCTCAGATATCATCTTTCTTTATGGCTGCAGCAGGAGTATCACAGGAGGATAGGGCCGCGGTGGAGACAGAACATGTACCACAGGCCGAAACCATCTCATTGAGCCCCGGAGCTCCCGATACCCCCTCTCCGCCGATTTTCTTCTGTAAAACATTTGGTGGACCCCTTCTCAGTTGAAGGGAGTTCTTCAGATTTAAATGTTTTGCCTAACAAAGGTTTGGGATGTGGGGACCAAGCTGCTGGGGGTGGTAAGGAGGATAAACCTGAATTAGAAATAATTATACCCAGAAAGTCGGCAGAAATTACAATGGATACTCTCTGGGCTGCGATTAAGTCGTTGGAAACAGCAATTACAAAACTGACTAATATCAATGTAAGCTCACAACAGAAAGTATTGGAGTTGGAAAATTCTGCGTCTCAACTTAGTAATAAATTGGCAGCCCAGGATGAAAGGTTGGATAAAGTAGAGACTGTCCAGAAAGACTTTGCTGAGTCTGAGTTATCTAACTGTAAGAAGTTAGAATATTTAGAAAATACTTTAAAATATTGTAATGTAAGGACCTTAAACTTCCCCTTTCAGAAACTGATTTCACCCAGGGAAATGTTTAAGGAATATTTACTGCGTATTTTGAAAATGCCGAATCAGTCTTTTCCACCCATAGCAAAATGTATTACTTTCCTCAAAAAAGGATGCAGACAGGAGATATCCTTGAATGCTTCCGAAATGATAGAAATAGCGATAAGAGCATTTATGTTCTCGATGGAAAGAGATCCAGTTTTACACTTACTCATGAGACAATGAGGCAAGAATTTCTTAAAGTAAAATCTGGAGCCTTGGTCAGGGGTGCCAGGTTCTTTCTAAGGTACCCCTGTAAATGTGAAATCTGGTTTAAAGAACATAAATATATTCTTTTTATGAGGTAACTGCTTTACAGGCATTCCTAGGTTCTCACCCCCTTAATGCAGACGTTGGTTAGAGAGGAAAAGTAGATTACTGCTGCTATCTCTGGATCGTGAAACAGGGAGGAAGGAGAGTTTATTATATTCTCTCTTTCAATTACCTGCACATCGCACATAAATATGTATAATCTGTATCTTTTGGATTTCCTTTAGAAAATACTGATATGTTGTGTTTAACTAAATGTTGAAATTATATGTGAGAATTTAATCACTGCATGCTTACATATCTGTATTCATTATAATTTTGTTATAATTATTGAAAATGTATAAATAAAAAATTAAAAAAAAAAAAAAGGAAACTCGGTCCATCCAGCAGGAATCATTCCAAGGTCACCTTGGGATGATTCGTTCCCATGTCTCAGACGTTTCGATAACTAGCATCGTGCTAGGTCTAGGGATTAGGGGACCGGATTTCTGTGCTTTTCAAAACCTGTTTTTCTGCCTTAGCCTGACTTAGAACCTGGACAGCTCCATTGTTTTCCCCGTTCTTTGACTTTTTGGGGCTCAGCGTGGTTATTTGTTCTTCTACGGGGTCCACACTCCTTGCTGCCCTGAACCATGCTGGCCAGTCAAGCTCGATTTGCTTGCACCACGGAGCTCAATATCCTGGTGAGGGGAATTCATCCGTGCACTTTTAGATCCTCCTCCGGGCCTCCTCCTCGCCGCCGTTTGTTTCCAGGATCTTCCAGCAAACAGAACCTTCATCGTTTCCTGCCTCACGTCCAAACCACACCAGTCTGCTTTCCCTCGTTGTGTACAATAGACGAAACGCATCGTCAGCACAGCATAAAAACACGAACACCAAATACAAGCAGCTCCTCCCAACGCCTTCAGTCCTGACCTTGTCACTTCGTGTCAACCCAAGCACCCAGCATGGCCGCCTCATGTCTGTCAAGCCCAGCACCTCCCTGCCTCGCCCTGCGATACCCTGCTCCATAGACTGGTCCTGGTCTTACTGTCACCTCGCATGCGTCTCCTCTTCACCAGGTAACGCTACTCACGTCTCTCCGCTTTAGCCATCCGGCCATGATCCATGCCCAGGTCTCTCTGGCATGAGCCGCTTGTGCTGATGCTGTTCCCAGGTTATCTGAACTCCTCGGCTTCTCTGTTCTCAGGCTTCGCATTTGACTGAGTTCTGCCACCTTCTGCTGATCTTCACTCCTCTCCCCTGCTCTTTTTCCACGACTCCCCTGCCCTCTGCACTTAGAATGACGTCTTCAGGGGCCAGGGCTCATCCTGAGTATCCTTGCTCACTGGTGCCTTCCTCCCGTTTTTGCTGCTGTTCTGCACCCAGTTCTCACCCGGCCGGACCTTGCTATCCTGCTACAGAGTCCTTCAGCAGCCATAGAGAAGTCTCAGGGGCACCTTTCTTTCCTCAGGCACCGCCGCATCAGTTCTCCGGGCACCCTGTCATCTGTTTTCTGCAGCACAACAAATGCCATGGGTAGGTCCTTTTTTTTCTAAAGTCTCCAGCAGGATCTTGGATGAGAAAATCACGTCTGTGTCTGTGGTCGCTCTTCCTTGACAGGTTCTCCCTGACCTCTCCAGGGAAAGGTTCCTTCTCCTCCTTGTAATCCTACCCACAGCTCTGTGGCATGACTCGGGTTATCCCCTTGCGCCAGTGATGATTATCATCCCTGCACCTCTCCCTTTCCTCTTGCAGACAGCGAGGGAGTAGTCTGCTTTCCCCATGCCCATGCGGCATTTTCCTCTTCCCAGCTTCCTCTGTTGTCAGGTTCTAAGCCAGAATCTCTTCCAGGCTTGGTTAACAGAAAGAGGTGCACAGGTTCTCTTCAGGCCTCAGCCAGGAGCTCTCCTAGGGCCTTGGGGCAGGGACAGTGCTCCAAGGGGACGCCCAGGAAACCGGCCTGAGCAGATTCGGTGCATGGCCAGGCCCAGGTCACAGTAACCCGGCAGCTTCCGGGATGACCGACCCCTGTCTCCAGGGGCTGCCGGGTGGCTCAGCCCGCCTGCAGGCTGAAGCTGGCACAGGAGGAGGCAGACACAGGTAAGGCACGCTGATCACCCTGTGCCAGCGGTAGGAAGATAGGGACGGGATGGACAGTTAAGATCACAATGGGGGATGGGGAGAGGATCCCACTGAGTCAGCCCTGCCAATCAGGCATTCTTTCTCCCTCCCCCCCAGGAGCTGTCCTCTTACCAGCTTCCTGCACCCTGCACACGGAATCAGCCTGCCTAACAGGAATTGGTTCTGGAGGAAGCTGAGTCGGCTTTCAGCCTCGGGGTGATGTCACTGAGCCTTGCACCGGAACGCTGATCTGGCGTGGGGGGTGACTCAGGCCTGGTCCCCGCCTAACCCTGCCGGGAGGTGAGGGCAGGTAGGCTCCGGCATCATCCCTGTACACACCCCAGCAGGGCACCTCCCTCTCTCATGCTCCTAATACTGAAGTGGAAATATTCCAGCCGACCTCTTCAAGTTTGGCAGACGGCCGGACACCTTAGGGCTGGGATGGAGAACCTCTTCGTGTCCAGGTGTCTCAGAGTGCCAAACATCTGCAATCTATTTATTTACCGGTTATCAATAGGTCATATTCTGCCTTTTCTCAGCATTGGTCTCAAGGCAGATTATGATAAATTGAAATGATCAGCGGTATTAGAATAGCTTGCAGAATTTGCGATTAATGAAGCATTGGGAGCTAGCATAGGAAATCCCATTTGGAAATAGTTTCAAGACCCAGTTGGGTCCCTGCTGTGTATAATGGTCGGACTCGGGGGAAGGCCTGGCTGAAAAGCTTTTTTCCTGCATTTAAGGTAGCTTGGGCTCCAGGTGCAGGGTTAATGTGATACTTTGCTCCAGATTTTTTGGTTCGAAAGAGCTGAAAGCGCAGAGTCTCCTGCAGGACAATCTGGCAGCAGTCGGCGGAGGAGAGAAAAGAAGAGCCATTTCGGCAGCCCGGAGTTCCCCCTGTGGGCGAGTAAGGGGAGAGGGTGTTCAGGGGCCTGTTTATTCAAGCATCTGTAGACAACGCAGAGAGTTTTAAATCTTCTCCTGCTTTCTACTGGGAGCCGGTGAAGATGATGTAGCATAGGCTTGATGTGATCAGCTGCTTTTGCAGCTACCAAAATTCTCAGGCAGTGCATTAAGAGCTCCAGGCGCTTCAGACTGTGCTGTGAGATGCCGTAAGGAACTGCAGTAATCAATTTGGCTGGATTACAGCAGCAAGATTGTATTTATCAAGGAAATTGCCTAGTCGGCGGACCTGACGCGGATGCATGGAGGAGGACCTTGCCACTTTGGAAATTTGGGGTTCCATGGTGAGATTTTGGTCGGGTTGAACCCCCAAAGCCCCACACTAACTCCTTAGGATATAAGGCAGCACCTGCTACTGAGAGGAGCGGTTTTAGAGCGTGGCCTTGGTGGCTGAGCCTGTAGGACTTCCGATTTCAGGTGGCTTTAGTCTGAGTTTGAGCTTGCTAAGCCATTCGGCTGCCTCTGTAAGACGGCTTTTGAGATTAGTAGTGGATGAAGTGTGGTCAGATCCCATTTTAAATGCAGATTTGGATGCCATCTCCAATACTAATAGGTGGCACTCGATAGTGAAAAACTGGATGAGGTGGCAGAGGCCTCATGTAGATGTTGAAAAGTGGGTGTGCCACGGGGGGGGTTTCCTTCTGTAATTACAGGATGCGATCAGAAACACCTCGTTTCCTCTCTACAGCCCTTCCCTCTGCTTCGGCCTCTCTCGGGGACTGTGTGCACCCCCCCAGCACCACCTGCAGGCAGTGTAAGCAGGGACAGACACTGCAGTATCTCCAGCTGCCAGCAGTGGGAGCTCTGCCTCTGCTAGGACCCTAGATTTGGCTATTGCTCTCTCTTTGGCTTGTTCCAGCGGAGCCCTTTTTAACACATTTTGGACATTGATAGATGGGAATAACATTTTACAAACATCTGTTGTTACCAAAAAGGCCCAGTCAGAACATCATGTCAGGTGTTTCCTGGTCCTGGGCCAAGGGATGGTAATGTGCCGCGAAGGCCTCTTCATGGAGGAGGCTTACCTGCAGGGCATTGGGAAGAGTCCTCTCTCTCACAGGGGCCTGCCACTCCCATTCCAGGAGGTTCATACCTACCAGTTTTCAGACGTGGATGCCGCCTCGGGAGAAGAGAAGCTGATCGCGCATCACCTCCTGCCAGCCTAGGCTGCCGGCACCGCCTGTTAGAAAGCGCGCACAGGGGGCGCTCTAGGGGCTCAGTGTGGAGGGTCCCCGATTCGATTTCCGGATTGGGCCTTCCGCCCCTTGGCTCTGCCAGGGCTGGGGATGCTGCAGAGGTAGCCTCTGCGGGGGGAGGGTGACACCTGGTGGATGGGTTTAGAGCCCGTGATCCGGGGTTCTGGTAGGAGCCCTGGTGCAAGGCCCTCGGTGGCTGCAATGACCAGCAGAGGAACAGCGGGAGGGAAGGTTTGTTAAAATAAAGGGAAACCCTCTAGGAAGTTGTGAATGAAGGCTAAAGGCACTGGATCGATCACAGCCCAGTTCCAAAGGAGCTGGAAGTGACCGGAGAAAGGTTGAATTAAGGAGGGGGAAAAAAAAAGAGCACACAGGGCAAAAGTCCCCATTTTTCAGTTTTATTTTGTTCCTGAGGAGATCTTAGGGCTTGAGGTGTTAGAAAGTTCTTCCCCCTTAGCCAAGACCACCACAATGAAAATAAGTAAAGCCAGGGGTGCAGCTGTGCTGATCATCATCAAATCCCACCATGGGCGTTATGTTGATCCATATAAAGCGTGACTACAGCACGGACAACTGAAGAGCGTATCTTCATCAGAACCCCGTGCAGGCGTCACACTGACATATGACACATGAATACATCACGGACAGCTGAAGCTCCCATGCAGGCATCACGACCGATGCATAAATAGATTTGTATAAATAAGGGATGTGACTATACCACATGCGGCATAGTTTTTATTTCCAAATTGTACAGAAACAGGAAAAAAAAGGGAAGGAGATCCAGGAAGAAAAATGAAAGAGGAAGTAACAGGCAAACTAATATTTTAAGGAATATAGCTTTTGGCTTTTTAAACTAAAGGGCACCTCCCTTTGAACCTGAAAATAGTCTGGTCCATGCTCAGCAAAACAAATGAGATCAGTTCTGCAGCATTTCCAAACTGCTCCAATGCGGTTCCACCGCTGGCAGAGTGAAGAAAATGCAGAGAGAGGTTAAGCACAGAGAGGTTAAGTGACTTACTCAAGGTCATGTGATCAGTAGGTGGCAGGGCTGGACTGTAGCTTCCCAAGCTTTGTGGTCTAATCCTTAGGGTACATTCCTCACTCTCCAAGGCTTAACCATAAGCATCCCTCTCAATTCCTATTGCATACTGGTGCATGTTTTTTTCTTCTTCAGTATAAATTAATTTGGACTGGCTAGGGGTGGGGAGAAAGAGAGGGCACATTCAGCATTGCGTTTGCTCCCGGGCAGATTCCCGGGCACACTTCCAAATTTCACAGAATCGATGCCCAGGGGAATCCGGGTCACTGCTTCCATGTTCCAATAAAGGGTAAAAGGTTGTTGGGTGTACAGATACTGAACTACACAATAAACTCCCTGCTCAGAGTGGACAGATCTATCAATGTAATGGACAAAGAGAGAGAGAGAGAGACAGCATCTTTAGAGACATAATTACATGGTTAGGTCCATCCAGACACGGGGCTGGCCCTAGGCTTTGGCGCCTCTGGGCAGGGCGGTGCCATGAGGAAGGGGTGCCTGCTCCGTCTGCCGCTCCAACGCGTTGCGGATCGGAGAGAGGGCTACCTGGGCAAAGCAGTTGCCCTTTTGATTGTGCGGGGGAGAGAGAGCGCCAAAGCTTAGGGCCAGCCCCGTGTCTGGATGGACCTAACCATGTAATTATGTCTCTAAAGATGCTTGGCTCTCTCTCTCTCTCTCTTTGTCCATTATATTGATAATGGTCCATTATATTGATCTGGGCAGGGGTGGCCTGGTGCCACCCCTGCCCAGACAAACTCCTAAGGCGTCCAGACTTACTGTTCTTGCTTTTTCACTTGCTCCCCATTGTACCTGAGGGGGCCGATGGAATAAGCCAGGCGTAAAAACGTGCGTCCAAACCGGGCACCTGTTTTTTTTAATGCGCGCACAGCTAAGTCTCCTGGGTGCCCGATTTAATATGTAAATGAGCTGCCGCACTAAAAAGGATGTATTAGGGATTAATTGTGCGTCCTTAGCATCGAGCGCCCAGGTGATGTGCCTGTGCGTGGGTTAGGAAAACGGACGCTCGTAAATTGAGCTTCCTTTTTCCAAACATGACCGCCGTCAAGACTTCTTTTTCCTGATGCTGCCTTCTGGGTTCCTCCTACTTAGAATCGCATAAAATTAAGTAGGAGGAACCACAGAAAAGCAGTATTTTGGGCTTTTTTGTGGAGGCTTGGAGCGCGTGAAGACTTAACGCCATCTCCGGGGCTGGCATTAATTTTTGTGCGTTGGGCGCGCGGTGATTTTTTTGCATGGGAGGTAATAGCTAATACCCTCATCTACATGGCTTTTACATGTGATCAGCGCAATTAGCTGCGCGCTGGCTTGGATGTGCCTTGTGGACAGGCTGATCCCATTATTGCATTGGGAGTTAAATCAGCTTTAGCTGTAAAGTTAACCCCCTCTCTGTCCTTCTCCAGCTCCTCCTTTGTCAAATCTAAAGTTTGACCAGCTTAGGCTGAAGCAAACAGCCACAAATCTGTACATTTATATTCCCAGGGCCTTTAGAAACCTGCTCAAACATTTAGAGAGTGGCGTTCTGAAAAGAGCACAAGCCAGAGAGTTCAGATGTTCTCCGGATTACAAAGGACCATTGGGGAGGAGGGAGGGGGAGGGATTCTGACATGAATAGAAGATGGAGAATGGAAAGGGGGTGCTGAACATGCAGAAAATGCAGCAAATCACAGGAGACTTGACTGACACAAGCTACAAAAGGGGGAGAGAGGAGAAGCAAGGGGAAGAAAGAGAACACGTAAATCGAAATACAAAAAAAAACCAAACCCCACAAATTGTTTTACTTATGAAAGGAAAAGATTCAAAATGCTTACAGCTGACAGCATTCGTTATATCCATTTCGGCGTGCACCTCACCGACTTTCTAGTACTCGCGGGAAAAGAGCATGCGTGTATCTCATTAGTAAAACTACACGTATTCTCTCTGTTTCCGCGTGTACTAGAAAGTCAGAGAGGTTCATGCGTACCCACCAAAACGAATGTGACGAATGCACATCCCTTCTTGTCTGATGCAGGAAAGTGCGCCCAAAGACTGGAGGCCCAATGCACATTTTTTAATGTGGAGAAATTAGCTCCAGTTCTGGAGGTGGAGTAAAGTTAAGTCACAGTCGAGGACTCATAAAACAACTTTAAAAAATTGTTCCTCGCTGTTGCGATAAATGTGATCTCCTCCTTAGGACCATCCTGACTAAATGTACCACTTCTCCGGCTTCCCTGATCAAGTCGATGTATATATTTTATAGCAAATAATTCATTTTTTCAGCACCTTGTTTTCTTGTAACTAATTGAATAAGCACTGGTTTAAAAGATGTGTCTGAAGGAAATGTACAGCATGAGGAAAAGGTCAGGATTTGACCTCAAATGCAAAATGTGGTTTGCTTTGATACCACTCTAATTATATCAATGAGGAAAGAAACTTTATTGTTATCTGGACTGTATCGATAAATTGAGCAAGCCAATGCCCAGCTTTCTACCAAACAATATCATACATTTATATTAATGCAGTTTGAAATTAGTATTACCTTATTTACAATGTAATTCAATGCTGTCTATGTAAACCATTGTGATCTACCTCTGGAAGGTCGGCATACACAAAGCATAAATAAATAAATAAACAAGAACCCCCGCCCCCAAACAAACAGCCTTAGCAGGTTTCTATAACTTCATGTTCATGACGCAGGTTTGTTATCGACGCACAATTTAGATGCCCTTTAGATTTGGAGAGAAGTGCACACATCCGAAATCAGACCAAGCGCTGCATCTGCAGGGTGAACGACCAGGGCAGCAGGGAGAGGCCGAGCCAGTGCTTGGTGTCATCTCTGGAGCTGCAGCGCCACTGGAGGGACCAGAAATCCCTGCCTGACAAGGGGCAAAGCCAGGTCATCTGGTGAGCCTGGGCTTTCTCTTCTTCAGAGGTCAAGCCTGCGCCTGCGCTCTGGGGAAATGTTGATTCAGCGGCGAGGGAGGCGCCACTGGATGGATGAATGGCTTGGACACGGCTCCCGTTTGCTAACTCGAGAGCCAGAGCTGCTGAAAAGGGTTTTCCCCGTTTTGTGTTTATGGGAAAAGTGCTGTGTGCGTTAAGCCCCTGAGCAAGAAGAGTTCATTGCATCACTTGACTTTTCTGCAATTAGGAAATAAAACCCATGCCGCTCGTCCCCCGCCCTCCTCACTTTCTGGAAACCTTCCTGGGGTCAGGATAGCAGCAATGACTTGCGAGGCCACCCGCCCCAGAGGCAGCTGCACGGCTGTTTGTTCAGGTTTAAAGTGCAAGGCGCGACAGGACCCTGTCTGCAAAGGTGCTCGACTTTATTATTAATCATTTCAACCGCCGAATACACTTGGACTGAGTGAATTCTCCATTTTCTTTCTGCCTGACCCGCTGCTAATTTCGTCCCTTGGCTTTCCTTAATACTTTGTTCTGCTCCCCGTCGTGGCTGCATCTTCTGCTGTTTCGGAAAAGCGCTTTGGGACTGCCTTTTTTTTTTTTTTTTCAATTCATTGCATCTGCCAGGACCAGGAACCATGCAAGGGACTGCCGCGCTGGCCCGCTCTCGGGTTCAGGGACGCCCGCACCGGGAGGGGGGAGCGATTTGCTAAGTGAAACCAATCGGAAAGCCCGGCATCGGGGGCCAGTGATCCCTTCCGCCTGCCCCTGAGCCGAAGCAGCAGCAGCTCGATCTCCAGCTCCCCACATGGTGTTTGCTCTCGGCTGGCTGCGGGGGGGAGGGGCTGCCCCGGGTTATAGAACGTTCCCGGGAAAGTGAAAGCGGCCGGGGAGTGCGGAAGTGAGCGCGCGCGGCTCCCCTCGCTTCGCCTCGCCATGGCAGCACAGCAGGTCGCCAGCTTCCTCCGGAGCAGCTTCAGGCGCCGCCGATCCAGCACCAAGGGTGAGTGAGCGGGGCGGGAAGGGGAAGTCGGGGAGAGGCCGGGCGCTTCTCTCCCCTGCCGCCCGGCTTTGAGTGAGGGATCGGCAGGTGTCCGTGCAGGTAGCAGGGGACAGCTTTTTTTTTTTTTGGGTGAATCTGGCAGTTTCTTCCTAGTCCTTTGTACTGCGAGCTAAATCGGAGCCAGGTCCGGGATCTTGGCGCATAAATCTTCATTTGTAGCTGTTTTTTTTTTTTATTTTCTCCTCACGCCCCCATCCCCAGCAACCTAATCTGATCATGGCAGTGATGGCCTTGGGCTGGGTGATCGGGGCTCCTTCTAAAACCTTGCACCCCGGCCACCAGGTGTCACTCTTGAGTAATGGCCATGACTCCCTCCCCTTCTCATAGGAAGGGGCACTGAATGCGGCCTCAGCAGCCTCCCCAGTCAACATGGGAAGAGGAAGACCCAACTTGGGGCTCCCCCTAAGAAGCTGCACTTGCTGACTCCCTGATCTGCTGAGCCTTCAGTGCCAGCCCCTGGAATGGTGGCAGAGACCAGGCTCACGCTGCTGCTTCTGGTTCCCTTGCCTCCCAGAGAACCGGGACACTAAGTGCTCTGTCTCTGATCCTAACCTTGTGCATATTCATTGTGAATATCCAGAAAACCCGACTGGCAGTGGGGGTCACTGGGACAGATTTGGGAAGCCTTGCTGTAGGTGGTTTGGGGGTGGAAGCCCTAGTGCCCCCTGGTGGTATTACCAAGCCCAGCAGCCTGTGATCTCCTCTAGGGCCTGGCCAGAGTCTCTTCCGGCATCCTCTGTGCTTCCATCACTGAAGGTAGAAGTTACAGGCCTGGTTGGCCTGCGATTTCTGCAATTCCTGTTCCTTGCGCTTACAGCCGGGGTTGCAGTTTCCACCTGGTTTTCCTTCACCGTTTGGCTCACCAGGGTCGCTGAGCCATGCCTGAGTTTTCTTCGCCTGTAGGAGCCTAAATCCAGGAGTGTCCCACCTCTTCCTTGCACCCAGGAGCCCAGTGGCCCTCCCTCAGCACTGCTAGTTTATCATTACCCTGGGAGAGAAAAGCTCTCCCTCCCACTGAGTGACTGAATATGGAGGGCAATAGCTGGAGGCAGGAAAGTTAGCCCGGCCAGGTGTGCCCACTTGCTCTCTGCCTGCTGTGTCCCTACAGACCCAAATCAGTTTCCTCCTCACTGCTGGCCCAGTTTGGCTTTCAGCTTGTAATGTAATGCTGCGCAGTGTTGACTGACAGATCCGTCTTACCTGGTTTGGAAAGCAGACGCTGAGCTGCTACTGCTTGGGGGAAAGAGAGATTCAAACCTGAAACGGTACAAATTTAATGGTAAAGCCGAGAGAAGCTGTAAGTAAAATATTCTAGAGAAAAAAAAACGCCAGTAATGGAAACGTCCGCGTTCTGTGCGCCATCTCTTGGTACATTTCATGGGCAACAGCACAGATGAGGCCCCGAAATGTGTTGTATGACACACAGCTTTAAAGGGAAGCTAAGGCCTCCGAGTACTGCTCAATGCATTGCAAGACACACTTTTTACCAATAAAAAGAGCAAACCAATGGCAGACCTGCACTGCTGTGAGGTTTTGCCAACAGCTACTGCCAAGAAGCATCCTCAGCGATGTGCAGGGCCTTCAGAAGGCACATTCTCTGCATGTCATAAATATATATATTTTCACTTTATTTATCAGACACCAAAAGTTGGTGAGACGGCATGAAAAGATGTAAAAATTGCCGATCCCGGGGTCTTCTCCTCGCTGTGCTTGTGTGTTCAATATCAGCCGGTTTCCTGGTTAAGTAATGATGTCATCGTCTGACGTGCAGCGCTCCCTCCCGTCTGCGGCTTTTTTTCCATTATTTATTGAATCCACCACTTTCCAGGGCACTTTCTGAACGTAGGGCATGTGAGCTTGCAATAAAGTTGGCTTTGAATGCCGCTGCGGACGGGGCGAGTGGGCTGCCGAGCTTGCTCTGTGGGGCGTTTCGGAACAGGTGCTGAAGCCCCGCTGGGTTCTTGGTGGCCGTGCAGCGTGGCACGGTCGCGGCTGTCCTGGTGGTAGTGTGATATCTCGTTCAGGGTCGGAGCCTGCGGGGGGTAACCTAGAAACTTCACATAAAAAAAGCGAAGGGACCCTAGAGGAGAGGGAGTGAGCTCATCCGCCTTCTGCACCGGGGCGTTTGGAAGAGAGTTACTGGGATAGGTTTAGGTTCCCTTCGGCCAAGCATCAGAAGGAAGAAAAGCAGCCTTTTATGTTGTCCGTCCCTTTCTCCGGGATTCTGTGTGTCCAGCTGTAGTGCGGCGTCCCCAGCTGAATCTGGACCTGCGCTGCCCAAATACATCTTCCAGATGAGGCTGTGATGAGAGAACAGCAGGGGCAGAGCTGCCGGAAATGAATGGAATATGGAAGACGCTTGTTCTCCTTCCAGGGGTGGCAGGGACGGTTTCCACTTGCCTGGTCTTTTTGAGTTTCTGACTGAGCCGTTTCCATTGTTGCTTTTGGACCCATCCTTCATTCCAGGGGCTCCAAATGCTAATTCAGCACCACTCTCCAGGCAGGAAAGGGAATTAATTGGACCATCCCTGGCACAGGTGTTTCTTCTTAAACAAAGCTTCTACTTAGAAAAAAGAAAAAAAAATGCAAACTTTTGGCCAGCAGATACATATAGGAGAGGAGACAGAAGATGCAGCCTGGAAACTTTACTCCACCTGTGACTAGGAGTTGCATTTGCAGAGGCTAAGAAAGCATTTAATTCTATGCATTTATTACTGAGTGAGGCGTACGCACCTCTCTGCCTTGGGGAGTGCTGGCTAATGCCTCGATTAACGTGTGATGTGCACAGCCTTGTTGCACCGGGGCCTGGGACTGATGCTGCGTTTTACACCACGCGTTCTCCGGTGGCTTGGCCTC